>NW_012103754.1:1899786-1926748 GCF_000951045.1 Mandrillus leucophaeus | reverse complement strand
CAGGCACCCTGTGACCCCCAGCCTGGCTCTCCCACCCAGCAGGCACCCTGTGACCCCCAGCCTGGCTCTCCCACCCAGCAGGCACCCTGTCCCCCAGCCTGGCTACCCCGCCCAGCAGGCACCCTGTGACCCCCAGCCTGGCTCTCCCACCCAGCAGGTACCCTGTGACCCCCCAGCCTGGCTACCCCACCCAGCAGGCACCCTGTCCCCCAGCCTGGCTACCCCACCCAGCAGGCACCCTGTCTCCCAGCCTGGTGCCCCCGCCTAGTAGGCACCCTGTCCCCCAGTCTGGCGCTCCCACCCAGCAGACACACTGGTCCCCATCCTGCCCCCCCAGCAGGTACCCTGTGACCCCCAGAATGGAACCCCGCCCAGCAGACACATTGTCCCCCAGCCTGGCTACCCCACCCAGCAGGCACCCTGTCCCCCAGCCTGGCGTCCCACCCAGCAGGCACCCTGTGACCCCCCAGCCTGGTGCACCCGAGAGGCAGGAGTGGGCTGCACGGGGTCTGAGGAGGGAGGGGAGGGGAGGTTGTGTTCTAGAAAGCCAGTCATTGGCACTGTGGAAAGCATTGAGGGTGGGAAGCTTAGGTGGACCTGAAATAACTGAGGCAGCTTAAACGATGAAGAGGTTATACGAGCCAAATTAGAGGGATGGCAGGAAACACTTTCAGGGTGCCTTGGGAAACGTCCGGGAGAACAAAAGAGAGATCTGAGCTTTTAAGGAAAAGGACAAAGGAGGGGGGTATTATAGAGGCTGTTTTTCAGGATGACAGTCCCCGTGTGATGGTGTTAGAAGCGGTGTGGAGGCAGGGGCCTGCCTGTGACCCTCTGAAGGGGCCCTTCTGGCTGGCAGGTGTGTGGCTGGGCAGTGACAGCAGGAAGCGGTGACCCCTGGGGGGTCTGAAATTCTTCCTTTCAGGCCTGCCAGAGGCTCCAGCCAAAGAGCCCTCCTGGCTGCATCGGGAGCCTTTAGAGCCATCGCTGCCAGGACTGCAAGAGACTTTTGGTCTCTTGGAACCTGTTGGAAGGGGTTGCTCCGCTGGCTGATGTATGTTTAAAAGTAGCCACACCTCGGAAATATTTAAGACTCTGCCCCCATGAACATCAATTAAGCCTGATAATCGATTACAGCTTCCAGCGGCCACAATCCCCTTATAGATCCATAATAGGAAAATAAATTGCCTTACTGTTACATTACACTGAAAGAAAATTGAAACTGAATTTACAACAATTTCCAGGGAGTGAATCAATGTTCCACAGCCAGTACAAGGCATTTTCTTCCCAAAAGAAGGCCCTTCACCCCAGTTAGATAATTAACAGCTAATCAGTTCCCAGCTGTGTGTCATCATGCCTGGAAAAACCCAGTGCGTTTGGGAGTCCTGAGACTCTTCCCCTCACTTTTCTTGTTCCTAAAAATCATGACAGCAAGTGCAGCATCGAGGAACGTGACGGATCTGAAATTAATCTGATGTGAATCCAGCGCAGACGTTTTCATTTTGTGCTCACCTCTGATTCCACAGGGCCTGATTATTCACTAGCTTTAAAACCCCTTTCATTATTTAGAAATGACAGAGTGGATTAAAGAAAACACTGTGAAAGGGACAATTATGGGAATAGCATGCAAGTTTTAATGAACAGTTTCCAAATCAGCACCTCACCTGTGATAAGGCGTTTTCTTCATCGCTCATGGAAATACACAGCGTCATCATCATCTTAATGAAAAGGCCAAAAACACATTTTAATTTCAGCCAACCTCACCTGCTTAATTATTAAATGCAGGGGTACTTGTAAAAGCACTTAAATTAAGTCATTATTCTGGATGAGAAATGTTCCTTATTTTTAGTTCTCAAAATGTGAAGGAACTAATCCTCATTCTCAAATAACTTACTATGTCTGACGTCGTGAATGAAGTAAAGAAATGCATGAATTTATCTTATTCTGTTTCACCATTCATGTTTCTTTCACTCTCAAATTTAGAATTGTGACCAGGTTTATAATTGTTTTATTATTTTTATTTTAAACTTCTAAACTAAAATATTTACTCCTAAATACATACCAGATATATATCTAAACAATCATGTATTGGTATGTAGAAGTGTATAATAAATAACTACAAATAACAAGGTCTTTGAGAAAAAAATCTACAAAAAGTAGATATCCAAATGTGACTTAAAACTCATCATAGCTTTTTGAAAACCTCCAAAATCCCTCACAGTCGTCGTTCTCCTCGGGTTGCTGCTTTTAATTACGCAGAGGGTGGCGATTTGAATGGCCACCACATTTCAGTCACAACACAGACAGCCACGGTTCATGGAGAGGTGTCTCAGTGATGTGTGAATTAAAAAAGGAAACAAAATACCTAGTGGAAAGGAAGGCATCCGAGAAGTTGGCCAGTGCTTAGAGGTGGAAATGAGACATTGCTGGTCGGCCCTCACGCGGGCTTGGAGTTCAACTTTGCTTTGTGTAGAATGAGAGTCTCCAAGCTGATAAAATAGCATCAAGTGATTCTCCGGCCAGTGGCAGCTGCGGGGGCTACCTGACAGAAATAAATGTAAAAATCACCCTAAATATCTCATATTTTGGATGCTCTTATAAATGATATATTTTTCAAAAAAATTTCAATTTCCAGTCACTTGTTGCTATTATGTAGAAATTCAACTTATTTTTAGGCATTGGCTGCCTGTCCTGGAAACTTGCTAAACTGATGTACTTATCTTAGTAGCTTTTCCGTGAATTCCCTGCGATTCTCTGCACAGACAAGCATGTCTTCTGAATGGAGGCAGCTGTGGGTCTTCTTCTCCCGGCCTCATTGCTCCGGCAGGACGCCCCGTGCGAGGCTCCTGGGAGGGAGACGCGTTGCAGGGAGCCCGGCCATCCCATGCAACGCAGGGCGCTGGCTCTGGGGTTTTCATCAGGCCCTGGAGGAGCGTGAGGAAGTTCCCTCGTTCTAGTACACGTTTGCTAGCGCTTGTTTGTTTTTTGAGTCAGTGTTTGATTTTGCCAGACGTGTTTTCTGCATGGACTGAGGTGGTCATGGGTTTCTCTTTCTACGCCTGTAAACAGGACAAATCCATCAGCGACACCTGAATGTTAAACCAAGCGAGGAGCTTCTGTTCCCTGCTGGATGGAAACCGCACGGCTATGAGCCCAGCATCTGTGTTCACGAAGGCTGCTGTGCAGCCGCTCTCGCCTCTGCGTTTGGTATCAGGGTGAGGCTGGCTGGATTGTGTGAGCTGGGGGTGGTCCTTCGCCTTGAGTTTTGTGAAGGAATGTGTGGGGCATGGGCGTCATTTCGTTCCTATCTTGGCAGGAGTCACAGCAGAGCCTGGAGGGCTCAGTTTCTTTATGGAAACCCTCCCCAACCCCGGACGCTTTCCAGCTGGGCCTCGGCCCACCATGGCCATGGCTCCGGCCTCCCCAGTGTCCTCCTGAAACTCCCTCTGAGTGTGTGTGGACGCCGACAGCGCCTCATCTGTCCGGACACCAGGGCCCTGTGTGTCCTGTCCCGAATCTCCCCAGCCCGCAGCCCTGCTCCCCGGCGCTGGAAGGCAGTTCAGGGCTGTCTTGCCCTTTCCTGGAGGTGGCTGTGGAAGGTCCCAAGTAACTGTTCTCAGCCCTGCGGCCGGTCGGGCCCTTCCTCTGCTGTCTCAGGTAGGAACGGGAGGCAGGGAAGACCCAGGGTCTCCAAATGGCTGTTAGGTCCTCCGAGGGCCCAATGCTGGGCTCACGAACCTGACCTCTGGGGCATGGCCTTTCTCCGTGTGCTCTGGGCTGTCTCGAGTGGGAGTGGTCACTCTGCCTGAGCAACAGCATATGGTGCTTATCCAGGTGTGCACAGAGGCCAAGTGCTCCCTGGCAGGTGGTCCCAGGAGCCCCCGACTATGTCAGGATGCAGAGGTGGATGTGGCTCCCGTCCCTAAACTGAGGCTGCCAGCTCCACCCTCTTCCTTGTACAGTGGATCAGGGCACCTGCCTAATCCATCCCAGTCATGGCCTGGAGAATGAGACCACATCTGGTCATCACATGCAGCTCAGTCTGTAGGTCACCAGACAGCCTACAGCCAGCATCGAGGTTGAGGGGGCCCAGGGGGTCACGGTGGCTGACACAGGACAGGCGGCATCCGCCCCAAAAGGCAACCCTGCCTCTGGGCTTGCCGAATTCGTGTGGGGCTGGTGAGACCCCCAGAGGTTCCCCACAGAGCCCCAGTCACAGAGATACATCAGCCAGCACCTTCCGACCTCCTGGGCCCCACAGGCTAAGGGGGACAGCAGGCAGCCTGCAGCCACAGGACAGCCCTGGGTGAAGCTGGGCATCCACAAATCACCGGACAAAGGGTAGAAGTGACCCCGAGTGCAGTGTGCACACCAGGGTCCAGGGTCCTGCTAAGGCTGCTGTGTTTCCTCTGCAGCGACGTAAACACGATGACGCGCTGGGCTCAGTGGGAGGCTGCCGCCCTCCCGTGTCCGAGACCACAAGACTCCAAAGGCCCCGTGTGTCCTCCTCGGGCCTTGGGGAACTTGGCAGGGCTGCCCACTGGCTCCATCAGCACGAAGACTTCAGAATTACCAACTTTTGAAGAATTGCTCAACTTTGAGAACAACCGAGGTCCCTGTGCACGGCTCTGTGGATGTGAGTTGGTCCTGCGACAGGCAACAACGCGTTTGCAGGTGAGGGGAGGCCAGCAAGAGCAGGAGTGGCGTCATCGGTCCAGTTACAGAACAGAATCACAGGACAAGATCCGGTAGACCCTGTGTTTGCCAGCAGACACTCGCTCTCTTCCACAACCTGAGCAGGGGAGAGCCGAGGGGTGTGGAAGGGACCCCACCTGCACTCACTCCCAGGCCCATGGCCAGTTCCTCTTTCTGCTTCAGGAAAACATCCTTTTCCCCTGGAACCCAGTGTTTGATTCACCGACCTGCTTGGAAAGCAGCCTGGAGACGGCCGTCTTCCTGCTGGGACACCGGGCACTCAGGGCTTCTGTTTTCCTTCCTGTGGACATCATCATAGACACGACCTCACACTGTCTGTTTATCCCAATGTAAGCTCTTCAGAACAACAGTCTTCACATCGGCACTGGTTATGAGCGACAGGGGAGGGAGCAAAGCCTCCTCCTCCAACCCATCTTTTCGCATCATTTTTCATCCACGGAGAAACCCCAGCCATCCCCACCCCCAGGAATGTAAGGACAGAAACTGAAGGCCTCATCATTCTGCCTCTGGTCTTCCTGTTAATAAAAAATAAGTCTGTGTTAATTAGATTTGGAAGATGAGTTTTCCACCCAGGCACTTTTCCCTGAATTATCTTCGTCCACACGAGCGATTCTTTCCAGGGCTGGAGCTCATGGCTGGGCTGTGGCCTGTGCCATCCCATGGAGGTTAGAAGGTGGGCAGAGATGTGCCCGGCTTCCTGCAAGACGTCTCATTATAATGCCACCCCAGGCAGTAATTTGATCTTTTTTTTTTCTTTTAAAAGATGAAATTCCCCTTTTATCCCTTTGGTTATAGCTCCTCTGCTTGTTAAACCTTAAGGAAAAGGCTAAAACCTTTTGCCACTATTGTACTGTCAGTATGTATTTCAAAAAGAAAAATAACAATATACCTATTGCATTAAAAATGTTCTGATCTGATTGTAGCTACAAGGTAACAGATATGAAAGAATCTAGTGCTCTCCCCTATGACAATTATAAATGCTGCATTTTCCTTATTCCAGGAAATGTTAACGAAATTTGGGAACACTAAATTAATATAATTTGCCCAAAGGTGCTTATGTCTGTCTGGAGGACTGGATAAGTTCGTTGTAGTGTAGATAATGCATATCATACAAATCGTGTTCAGAAACCCCTGCTAAAACTAGTCTTATTGTTTTGTGATCACATTATATGAAGGAGTAAATGCTGTATCAGAGATTCCGGGAATAAAACTTGATTATTAAAAACACCCTACATAACCCCTCAGTGTCCAAGGGACATAAAAGGTAATGTCAGGGGTACCTGTATATCAACATAAATGTGATTTTCAGATAAGTAATTACAGCATAGTCCACAGTAATATCTGACATTTTTATTGCTTGAATATTTTTGTAATAAGGAAAAAAAATTCAGTACAAATTTGTGGTATTTTTACACTAGATTGAAATTAGCATTTTCTAAATATTTGAATTTTCCTATCGGTTGATTTTATCCATTATCCTCTTCTAAAGTATCAATCCAGTGGATTTTCTAGGATTTGAATTTAGCAACAATTGTATATGTATTTTCACTACGTAGAATCTTGTGTGCACCTGCAGTATGTCAGGTCACTTTAGGCAGGCATGTAGTTACAGTATTAGTCACTATGGGGTTATTTGATGACCTCGCCGACGCCGTAACACAAGTTGACCTGTGTCTGTTTTCAAGGAAAATGTGCATGCTTCCTGACACTCGGCCTCATCAGCTCCGTGGGGGTCAGTCCTGCCAGGACCCCTGCTGCTGGCTTCATCCTTCTCTTTGGAAGAATTCTCTTTTTCCCAGTGGAACACTCTGCTTTCAGCCACACTTCGGGCCACTGGAAACCCCAACTCTCTCCAGCCCCACACAGGTCTTTGAGAATAAGGAAAGATGAGCGTGGCCAAGTCGCCATCAGGTGAAGGACTGAGTCTTGTGCACCCTCCTTGGCCTTCCCTGGTGTCGCTGTTCAGCAGGGAATGTTCCGGAGCGAGGAAGTCAGAGCAGCCAGTGCCTCCAGCAAGTGCAGCCAGGCGAGAGACACTCACTGTTGTCATCACCATAAACACAACAGTGCACAGTTCTAAATTTAAAACCAGAGAGCCTACTGTGGTTTGAATGTGTGACCCTTCAAGTCCACGTTGAAACTGAATCCCACTGTGGTGGCGTGAGGACATGGGGCCTTTGGGAAGTGAAGGGATGAGTGCCTTGTGCAGGGGCTGGCAGAAGGCGGTTAAGGCTGCCACAGGCCCTCCCCCACCCTCCCCGTGAGGACCAGGCACCTGCCCCAAGGCCACCTTGGATATAGACAGCAGCCTTCACTAGACACTGACCCTGCCAGCGCCTTGATCTTGGACTCCCAGCCTTCAGTACTGTGAAAAATAAATTTATATTGTTTATAAGTTATTTTCTATTACTTGTGAATTACCCAGTCTGTGGTATTTTGTTACAGCAGCACAGATGGACGGAGACACACTCATATTCACCTCAAGCTTAGCAATTGGACTGGTGCTCCTTCTCACTTCTTAGTCACCTTTTTCCCAACAGAGTCATCCTATTTCATCTCTGTATTTTATTTCTGTATAGAAGAACCTGAAAACAATGTCTTTGCTGACATGAACTATGTTATATTTCTTCATGAAAGTTAATATTCTCCACATTCCAAGCCAAGACTGAAAAAGTCACAATTGCCAGGCTTGGTAGTTCATGCCTGTAATCTCAGCCCTTTGGGATGCTGAGGCAAGAGGATCACTTAAGACCAGGAGTTCAACACCAGCCTGGGCAACATAGTGAGACTTTGTCTTTACAGTTTTTTTGTTTTCAATTAGCCGGGTGTGGTGGTGCACACTTGTAGTCCCAGCTATTCAGGGGGCTGAGGTGGAAGGATCATTTGAGCCCAGGAGGTCGAGGCTGCAGTGAGCCATGATTGTGTCACTGCACTCCAGCCTGGGAGAGAGTGAGAGTTCATTCCTCCACCAAAAAAAAAAAAGAAAAAAAAAGAAAAAAAAAGTCACAATATGAAGCCTGACAGATAGGAAAGTCATTGTTTAGGTCAGTAAGTTAAAGCCCTAAATGCTTCCAGATGGAATAGAGTTTGATGAAGTGTCAAGGTTTACAGAGACAGGCCAAAGCCAGTCTGAGGAAATCCTATACAAGTGACCACTGAGAAGCAGGGGAACGGGACCAGTTTGATTGCAAACAGTCAAAGGAGGGTGAGCCACCAATTCACCTTTCTGCTCCAATGTCTCCTATGCTCAAGACTCAAGTTTTTATGACCATTGGCTAGACAGGTCTGCATACACTGCATATGTAAATTTCACTGCAAACTCAAATAAACTGAAATCAAAACCTACTGCTCTCCTCCTAGAACTTATATGCAAGACAGCAAACAGCAAAAAGACTCTGGTCACTCAATGTCACCATCATTTCCAAGCTGCTCTGGCTCTAGGAAACCCTCACGGTGACAGCTACACTTAGCGAATCTCGTGAGACAAAATTCCAGCCTCCCCATTTCACTCCTGCGTGAACTGCATTCAGGCCACACTATCCGTGCTCAGTCTGTGCCTGGCCCCTAAGACCAGCCTTTCTCCCGCCACGGGCTGACCAGAACCGCCCACGGCTTTCCTAAGCACAGTTCTGAAAGGCACCACACATTAAAAAAGCAAAACAAAACAAAACTTCCTTCTTCTGCAAAACAAAAACCAACCTCATACCCTGGCCAATAAGACCTCCACAATTTATAAACAGGTTCCTCAAGACATATTTTCCAAGAATATTTTCAATTTTCTGCACAGAAAACACTTTGACTCTTGCCCTTCATTATCAGTGACCAGAATGTTCAAGTGTTTGGCATTTGTTCACGTCTTCCCCCTCTCACATCTTTCAAGTTTTAAAATTCCCGTGCACGATTCCAGGCCACGCCTGAAGGTGCTCCCCCTCCAAGCCGTCCCTGTGTCGTCTCCACCCTGGCTTCCTCCCTGACACCTGCCATGTGCAGACGCCCTTGCACTAGGCCCCAGTGTCTGCCTTCATCCCCAGCGAGCCTCTGAACTCAAGAGCAGGGTGCAGGTCGCTTTTGGCAGGGGTCCTATTAGACACCTGGAGTGCAGTTCACCTCATAATTCATACCCCTGGGAACCCCTTGAGGGCCATGGGCACCTTCATCCAGGAATACTTACAGGGGAGTTTAGGGAGAAACTGTAGAAAGTACCTAAGAGAGCTCCATTTTGTTTTAAAGCCAGATGGTCAGTTTGCAAGGTGCTCAGCACAGCACTGTTTGGGTGACCAAGACAGCTCTCATTTCCAGTGCCCTTGGAGTCTTGCTTTAGTTCCAAACTATATGCTTCATCAAGCTGTGAAATAAACGTAAAAGAGAAGACACCTGAAACTTCTTAAACTAACAAAAATTTGAATTCAGAATGTGTAAAGAATACCTACAAATCAATAAAAGATGAAATAAAAAGTGATGCAAAGTGGGCAAGAATCGCAAACTGTCACTCCAGAGACCAAAATTCACGTGAATCATTAAGAATCAGAAACTGTAAATGAAAACCTTGATGAGATGCCTTTTATACCTAACACTGCAACACCGGAAGGTCTGCCGATGCCAGGCAGTGTTGAACAGATGGTGCGAGGGGCAGCCCAGGTGGGTGAGCCAGCATGATGCAGCCACCTCGGAGGCTGTTTGGAATTGCCTGGAAATGAGTGGGACGGGCCAGGCAGTGACCAGCAATGATCAATCCACGCCTGGGCGTGAGCTCCGGCACGTTCTCTGCAGAGCGTGGCCATCTCTTCTCAGACAGGATCCACCTCTGCCATGCTCTGGCCCAGGGAGGTGGTCTCCGGGGCCCATCACCTTAGCTTCTTGGCTGCTGGACCCCAGGCCCATTGGAAGGGAGGCTGGTGGGCGGGAAGCAGCCAGGGGGGAATGGCGTGGATGCTGCCCTACCCTACAGCCACATCCTTCCAGTCACTTTGCTACTGGGGTCAACACGTACAAAAGGGGAACCTGGTTGAGTTCTCAGGTCACGTCGACAGCACCTTCTGTTCTAGTATAAATAGGTGCTGAGAACTGGATGGTACCTACTTAAAAAGGAGGACTGTTTATCTGAAGTTTAAATTTAGGTGGGTGTCCTCTATTTATATTTGGTAAATCCAGCAATCCTGGCTGCTACCCGTTCTCTGAACTCCCAGAACAAATCGTTTCTTACCTGATATTCTAGTCGCTTACACGAATTCTGTCACAGGCAAGCAATTTAAGTCCCATCTTTGACCGTTACAGAGGCGGAGAAGATGAGTCTACAGGGACATATTGCCTTCCTCAAGTTCTTTTTTTCTGTGCTTAGTCACTGTGCAGGGCAAAACCGCTTTGGAAGAGAGCGTGTGTTGAGTCCACCTTTCACAAAAGATAAATGGACACATAACTGATGGAAGAATCCATTTTTATAAAAATAATACAGGGCTTTAAAATCAAAGTGAAGCTTTGGAAACCCTCATTGTCACTTGCAACTGAGGCTTTCAGCAAGAGACTGAAAGTATAATGTGGTATTTACATTTTGGGCTTGCTTGAGAGAAGTTAACAAAATAACCACAAATAAGAACCTATCACATCTCAGAGCTAATAATGGCTAATAGAATAAATGAAATATTATACTTAATATGGCAACGAGTACAGATGCATTTGAAAGCGCTGATATCATGCAGATGATGCTCTTGGACCACAATGGATTTAAATTGGAAATTAACAACAGAAGGAAATTTGAGAAATCCAAAAGTATTTATAAATTGAACAACACATTTCTAAATAATTCATGAGCCAAAAGAGAAATTACAAGGGAAATTAGAAAGTATGCTTTTCTAAATGACAATAAAATCAAAACATCAAAAGTTATGGGACAAAGCTAAAGCAGTGCCTAGAGGAAAATTTATAGCTTTAAATGCCTCTGTGAAAAGATAACGAAGATCTCAAGTCAATAATCTAAGCTTCTGCAGTGAAAATCTAGACAAAGAAAAGCAAATTAAACTGAAGGCAAGTCAATAAAAGAAACACTAAAGATTAAAGGAGAATTAATGAAATAGAAAAATAGAGAAAATTTGAGGGAACCAAAAGTTCATACTTTGAAAAGATCAACAACATTGATAAGCCTTTAGCTTGAAGAAAAAAATAAGACAGGCCAGGCATGGTGGCTCATGACCGTAATCCCAGCACTTTGGGAGGCTGAGGCGGGCAGATCCCGAGGTGAGGAGTTCGAGACCAGCCTGACCAACATGGTGAAACCCTGTCTCTACTAAAAATACAAAAAAATTAGCTGGGCATGGTGGTGTGCACCTGTAATCCCAGCTACTCAGGAGGCTAAGGCAGGAGAATCGCTTGAACCCAGGAGGCAGAGGTTGCAGTAAGCCGAGATTGTGCCACTGTGCTCCAACCTGGGCGACAGGGCAAGACTGTCAAAAAAGAAAAAAAAAAAAAAAAAAAAAGACTGAGAAAAGAAGACACAGATAGTGAAATTTATGAATGTAAGAGGAGACATTACCAGTGACTCCTCTGAAATTAAAAGTTACAAAAATATTCTCTGAACAACATTTTGGGAATAAATTCTATGACATCGATGTAGTTGTCAAATTCCTAGAAAGGAACAAATTAGCAAAATGACTCCAGATATAATAGAAAATCTGAATAAATGTATGGCAAGTAAAGAAGTTGAATGAAGAATTAAAAATCTTCAGACAAAGAAAAATTCAGGCTCAGATGGTCTCACCCAGATAGTAATTTTTTATCAAATATTTAAACATGTAATATCAATATCTCACAAACTCTGCCATTAAATAGAGGAGAAAAGAATGATTAACAACTCATTCTATGATTCAATGAGACAAGAGAGTGTGTGTTGGGCCCACCTTTCACAAAAGACAGATAGACACATAACTGCTGAACGAATTCATTGCATTTTTAAAAAAGTAATACAAGGCTTTAAAATCAAATTAAAGGCTCGGAAATCCTCATTGTTGCTTGCAACTGAGAATTTTAGCAAGAGACTGAAAGTGTACTGTGCTGTTTACCTGTCTATCACCCTGACAGAAAAGCCAAAGGCATAGCAAGAAAGAAAATTACAGACCAATATCTCTCGTATATAAATGGAAAAGCTCTTGACAAAATATTAGCAAACTAAAGCCACATCACATTATACAATAAACACTATGATCAAGTGGGATTTGTTCCAGAGAAAAGAGGTTGGTTTAAGATTCAAAACTCAATGTAAAGCATCCTATTTGTACAAAAAGCACATGATCATTTCAATAGATGCAGAAAAAGCACTGAACAAAATGCAGTGCACTTTCATGGCAAAAGCCCTCCACAAACTAGGAATCTAATAAATCAAAAACTGATAAAGAAAATCTAAACACAATCCCCAAGCTGACACCTTGCTAAATAGAGGGGGACGAACCACGTCCCTCTGAGTTCAGGAAAAAGGCAAGGACATCTCCTCTCATCTCCTTTCCAATGTGGTACAGCCTGTGCGAACAGGGCAAAAAGGCGCCCGAATTGGAAGAAATAAACACACTATTTGTATTTGCAGATGTCAGAGTCCTGTACATAAAAAATCCTGAGGAATCCACAGACAACTATTAAAACTAATTTTTAAAAACACAGCAAGTTGACAGAATACAAATTAATATGAAATCAATTGTATTTCTATATGCAAGCAATGAACAACCTGAAAAGGAAATTAGGAATGCAATTTTATTCACATCATCCAAAATTATAAAATACTTGGGAATAAATTTAACAAAAGTAGTGCAAGTCACGTGCACTATAAATTAGAAAATGTTCCTGATAGGAATTAAAGTGACTTTAAAGATATGGAGAGACATTTTATGTTCATGGATTGTGAGACTCAACATTGATTTAATGTACAAAATAATGCCCCATCCCACAAGATAACATGTTTGAATCCCAGACACCTTTGAATATGTTACTTGGCAAAAATTGGCGTTGCAGGTGTACTGAAGGATTTTGAGCGGTGAGATTCTCCAGGACTGCCCAGGCCAGGCCAGTGTCACCACGTGTGTCCCTATGGGAGAAAGAGGGAGGTGGGAGAGCTACAGGAAGGAAGGCAAAGGGAAGGGCCACTGACTGAGGAAGTCAGGTGCCTCTAGAACATGGGAAATGCCAGGAAAAAGACCTGCTTCTGGGGCCTATGGAAGGAGCACAGCCCTGCCAGCACATTCATTTTAGCCTGGTGAGACCAGCTTTGGACTTCTGACTTCCAGAGCTGTGAGGTAATAAACGTGTGCTATTTTCAGTCATTAATTTTGTGGTAATTTCTTACATCAGCAATAGAAAGCTCATCAAGAAGATAATTCTCTCCAAATCGATATGGATCCAATGCCCTCTCCATCAGAATTCCACACAGCTTTTTAAAGAAATTGACAACCTTATCCTAATATTTATACAAAAATGAAAAATGCCAAGAATAACCAAATCAATTTTGAAAAAAAGAGAAAAAGGACTTTAACTTCCTGATTTTGAAGCATACTAGGAAGTGACAGCTCTCAGGACAGGTGGCACCAGCATGAAGAAACATGTGGAGACCAGGGAACAGACGAGCGTCCAGGAACAAATCCCAACATTTACTGTCAATTGATTTTCTCAAAGGTGAGATTAAAAATTTGTCAAAACATATGAATACGCACTTCACCAAAGAAGATATTATGGATGGCTAATAAGCACATGCAAAGATGCTCAGCATCATTCATCTTCAGGGAAATGCAAATTAAAACTACAATGAGATACTGTCTCACACGCACTAGCATGGTTAGAAACCTGGTTCATTGTATGATGAACAATAAATCACCATCCTTCACTTAAAGCTTAAAAATGTAAATATTAGAGGAAAACTATTAAGTGCATGGAATACGTACCCAAACATCTTTATGGTATAAGGCTAGTGTAGATTTCCTAAATAAGACTCCCAAAAGCATAAAATTTAAAACTCATAAAGTTTAAACAGGTGACTACATCATGACCCCCAGGGAAAGAGCAGCATCTCCACAGAGAAGGAAACAGGAGCGGGAGCAGGTGAATCCAAGGTGAATCAAATGAACGACCAGCTCTTTTGCTAACTTCCTGATTCATCAGTTCTTATCTCACCACAGTATTTCTTCCAGAAACTATTATCAATTCTCTTTCTTGCTATTGCCATTTTCCTTGAGGAATATTCAAACTATTTTCCTGAAAACTGTATTCTTAAAATTTCACTTTCAATTTCGGCACAGGCATCCTGCTGACCAATCTTCCCACCAGGAATGAGAACCACTGGATGAAAGAAAAGGTGTCTTCCAGACGCTATCTCAGACTCGCCAGGTGGGGCCGCATTCTAGACAGAGGGGAAGCAGGTTGAGGCAGGCCTGGCTTTTTGTGGGGTTCTCCCTTCCCGGGCATTTGCTAGTGTGGTGTTAGTTAGGGTTGGAGAGTTCAGAGAGCTGACCTTAAAGACATGGGTGATAGCCAAACCGCAGGCTGAGTTCTGAGCAGACAAACACAGCCGTCCAGAAAAAACTGAGCATTCAGGTTTACTCACACTGCTATAAAGATACTACCTGAGCCTGGGTAATTTATAAACAAGAGGTTTAATTGACTTACAGGTCCACATGGCTGCGGAGGCCTCAGGAAACTTACAATCATTGCGGAGGTGAAAGGGAAGCTGGCACCTTCCTCACAAGGTGGCAGGAGAGAAAGAAACGGCGGGGAAGTGCCACACGACAGCCATCAGCTCTTAGAAGAACTCACGCACGATCCTGAGAACAGCCTGGGAGAAACCAACCCCACGATCCAATCATCTCCCACCAGGTCCCTCCCTGGACACGTGGGGATTACAATTCAAGATGAGATCTGGGTGGAGACATGGAGCCAAAGCATATCACCAACATGGCAGCCAGATTCTGAGAGCATAGAGCTTTCTCAGCTGGGTCTCGAAGCGTGTGCAGCTTTCTCCCTGAATGAAACGTCTGCAGTTTGTAAGTGGCTCAGGACTGGAAAACAGGAGACCATGGAGAGCTGTGGTTCAGAGGTCGCCAAACAGCCCCTTGGCTGGGGCTAGCCCATTTGCCTGCCCCTAGGCTGGGGACCATGAGCAGGAGTTCAGCTCCACTTCAGACCAGCAGAAACGAGAGCAGCTCTGTGGGACCTGCCTCCTCCCCGGCTGCCGCCAGGACACGGAAATGAATGCTTAGCCCAGGCAGTCAGCGTGCTCCAGCCTGGATTTTCTGCAGCCTCACACATCATATCCAGCCTAAGCCAGAAAGTGCATGCTTAGCCAAGGGGGTCAGCACGCTCTGCCCTAGACTCTCTGCAGCCTCACACATCATATCTGGCTGCAGCCAGAAAGGGAATGCTTAGCCAAGGGGGTCAGCGTGCTCCGGCCTGGACTCTCTGCAGCATCACACACTGTAACTGGCTGCATTTGTTTGCTAGGGTTGCTGCATAACAAAATATCACACACTGGGTGCCTTAAGCAGCGGAACTGTGTTCTCTAGTGATTCGGGAGGACAGATGTTCGAGATGAAGGTGGGGGCAGAGTTGTGTTCTCCTGCGGCCTCTTCCATTCGGGGGTGGATAGCAGCCTTCCTGCTGTGTCCTCACGTGGTCACCCTCTGTGTGGGGCTCTGTGTCCTCCTTTCCCCTGGACATAAGAAGTCACAAGACCCCCATCATCCTGGATCAGCCCACCTGAATGACCTCATTTTCACTTGATTATGTTTTCAAAGGCCCCATCTTCAAATAAGGTCACGTTCTCAATTACTGAGGGTCAGGTGTTATGAATTGGTGGTCACCGTTCAATTCATAGCACAGCATTCAGTTAAAGATTACCAAGCAAACCAGTGAGAGGACAAAGCAAACTAAAAATCAAAGGAGAGTAGAGAGAGAAGTAATGGCAGGGGAGGCCCATCTAGAGCAGCCAGAAGCGGCTGCAGAGGGGAGGCACGGCAGAGGCTGCACATGGAGCCAGTGGGAGCTGGGGACAGGTGGGATCCCCGCCCCTTCCGAGTTGATGGGGTGGGAGCAGGCAGGACACCCACGTCATGGCTGCAGATCCAGGCCTCCTGCTCCACAGAGCAGGCAGGATCCCCACCCCCATGTGTGCAGCTGCAGCCACCCAAACCACGGCTGTGGACCCAGGCATCTCTGCCCTCACAGGCTCAGAAGTTCCTGCTTCTGCTGCCTGGCTTCTCACTGCTGTTGGCACCAACTCCAATCTTGGAGAAAAGTTAGGGCCGAGCCCAGACACTTTCTCAGCCTGGCTGGGTGTGTACATGCTCCAGGCAGTGCTGACACACCAGCCCCCTGCTGCCTCAGCCCACCTCCAGACTTTGGGCACCAAGGAGCTTAGGAGGGAAACTGAGGGGAAGCTGAGGGCAGCTCAGGGCTGGCCTGCATGCATCCTTGGCACCTACAGTCTGGGTGCCATGAAGCATGGCAGGAGGCAGACAGGTTCCTGGGCAGAGGGGACAGGTCCCTGGTGAGGCCTCACCTTCAGACCAGGGAGGCCCTGAAGGTTGGGGTCTTGCAAACCAAAGTGAAAACTTGTGGTGTCTTTTTTAGGCCTGCCCATGGCTGCCCATGGATCATTTGGCATTCACTTCCTCCCCTCTGAGGCCCATAAAAGCTCTGGGCTCAACCAGAGCTGAGCAGACATCCGGATGACCAGCTGGAGAGAGGAGCTACCCACTCCAGGGCCTCCTCTCTGCTAGGAGCTGGAGAGATGGTGGGATGACCTGCTACAGAGAGGAACTACCCACTCCAGGGCCTCATCTTTGCTAGGAGCTGGGGAGATGGTGGGATGACCTGCTGCAGAGAGGAGCTACCCACTCCAGGGGGCCTGCTCTGTGCCAAGAGCTGCAGACAATGGGATGACCAGCTGCAGAGAGGAGCTACCATCTGCTAGGAGCTGGACACTCATCGGGGCACCCTGGCTGTAGAAAGAAGCTATCCCCTTCTCTGAGCTGTTCTATCACTCAATAAAGCTCCCCTTCGTCCTGCTCACCCTCCACTTGCCTGCATACTTCATTCTTCCTGGTCACAGGAAAAGAACTTGGGACCTACTGAGTGGCATGGCTAAAAAAGCTGTAATACAAAAGGGGCTGAAATACACCCCTTGCTCACCACATTGCAGGCAAAGAGAAGGAGAGAAGAGCTGCGGCCCTATGGGGAGCCCAGATCTTGGAGCTCCCCAAGCCAAGGCTGTAACTCCCTCTTTGAAGCCCTGCGGTTCTTGGTGTCTTCAGGCCTCCAGGTGCCACTGCATTCCCCAGTGCCGGCCATGGAAGCTGCTTGTGGTGTGCCTAGTCAAGCCACAACCTTGCAGAGAGTTGGCACCCATGCTGGCACCTGGAGCTACCTGCCCGGCTGCAGCAACTGGCATGTCGACTGCACACTGGCTGGACCCCACACTTGCTCATGCACCCCTTGCTGCTCCATGCCTAACTTGCCCTTAGCAGGCATGGGACCCAGGCTAGTTGTGTGAGTGGAACACAGCCTGCTAGGCCAAGTGGGGAGAACCAGCCCAGTGGGCTTGAGCACAACTCAGGCAAACGTGCCACCAGCCACAGAGATTTCTGGACCAAAAATGCCACACAAAAGACCCTGTAAGAAAAGGACAGGAGAAGCTGATCAGGGAGCACCAGTCTCTGTGGTGAAGAGATGCAGATTACAATGAAGGTGTCCTCCAAGAAGACCAGCCATGAGGTGGAGAAGCCAATCAGACATAAACTATATTTTCCAAAAAATGCAACAAATGGAAGTTGTATAACTGGAAAATAAAATAATTGCAGCTAAGCACTAAATACGTGGGTATTAGAAGTGATTGAAATAGTCAACTGGAAGGCACACACAGCAGAAAATACTAGGTTGGTGCAAAAGTAATTGTGGTTTTGGCCTGTGAATTTTAAATCATTATAACAGGTTCAAATACATCCTCATGAATCAAAATAGGAACCATCATAGTCAGCACACTTTTTGCCAATGAGAAATAAGTTTGTTTATTCCCATAGCATAAAAATCCATGCTTCGGGATTTGACAAACTCTCGGAAAGCATTTCCTGCATCCTGTTGGTTGTGGAAGTGTTTTCCCTGCAAGACGTTGTCAAGATGCTTGAAGTGGTAGTCGGCTGGCAAGGGGTCAGGTGAATCAGACGTTGTCAAGATGCTTGAAGTGGTAGTCGGCTGGCAAGGGGTCAGGTGAATATGGCGGATGAGGCAAAATTTGTAGTCGAATTCATTCAACTTTTGAAGTGCTGGTTGTGAGACGTGTGGTCAGGCATTGTGGTGAAGAACTGGACCCTTTTTATTGACCAATGCCAGCTGCAGGCATCGCAGTTTCTGGTGCCTCTCATTGATTTTCTGAGCACGTCTCAGGTATAATGGTTCCACTTGGACTCAGAACCATGGCGGATCAGACCAGCAGTAGACCACCAGACAGTGACCAGGACCTTTTGTTGGTGCAAGTTTGGCTTTGGGAAGTGCTTTGGAGCTTCTTCTCAGTCCGGTCACTGAGCTGGTCATCACGGGTTGTCACATAAAATCCACTTTTCATCGCACGTCACAGTCTGATTGAGAAACGGTTCGTTGTTGTGCAGAATGAGAAGACACTTCAAAATGACAATTTTTAAAAAAATTTTCACTCAGCTCGTGAGGCACCCACTTATCAAGCTTTTCACCTTTACGATTTGCTTCAAATGGCGAACAACCATAGAATGGCCAACATTGAGTTCTTCGGCAGCTTCTCGTGTCATTGTAAGAGGATCAGTTGCTCTCAATTGGTCATTGTCAACTTCCGATGGCCGGCCACTACGCTCCTCATCTTGAAGGCTCTCATCTTTTTTGCAAAACTTCTTTTTGCACTGTAGGTTCATTGGCAGTTCCGGGGCCAAATGCATCGTTGATGTTGCGAGTTGTCTCAGCTGCTTTATGATCCATTTTAAATAAGAAAATTACTTGAATTTGCTTTTTTCCTAACATCATTTCCATAGTCTAAAATAAACATAAAATAAACAGCAAGTAATGTCATTAACAAAAAAACATAAAGTGAGAAATGCTCATTAAAATGATGTATAGCATAACCACATGTATTTTTAAATGTTTTCCAATGTCAAATGGCAAATTCCAACAACGCAAACGGTGCAATTACTTTTGCACTCACAGGCTGAACACAGAAGAAAAGAGGATGGAAAACATTTTAGGAAATAAAAATAACGGCAGGAAAGAGGATACCAGCACAGAGGTGAAACCAGGCACTACTCCAAGAAGACACAGTGTCGAGAGACCACTCATCCCCGAAAACAGGTTTGAACTTTCTTCTGAGTTCTTTGTAATTTGACTTTTATTATTGCCAACCTAAATAAGAGACAGAAAGAGAGAGAAAGACCCTCTAAAGAAAAAATATTTGTTTGGGAATTGTGCATTGCAATGGGAGTCAGTGAGTACATTCAGGGAGGTCAAGGAAGACAAGAGGTTTTGAAGAAAACATAAGTTGTTTGGAGACAATTATCCTTGGCTACAAGGGCCAATAGCAAGGGTGGTGCCTGTGTGAGGCTGGACAGGCAGGTGCTGGGCAGACGTCCTCCCAGAGGTGCTTTCTGACTGAGGCCGCTGGGGCTTTCGTGCATGGATGTCATGTCTGCAGAGTCTTTAGGTCTTGTTGTCGAGGCATTCGTGCAGCAGAGCCCTTGCGAGGTCCTTGGGGCTTTGGTGCATGGATGTGGTGTTTGCAGAGTCTTTGGTGATAGTTCTTGTTGTCAGGCGTTCGTGCAGCAGAGCCCTCCCTCCAAGGCCTTCCCCAGCTCAGCTCATCCAGGTTTTAACACAAGCGACTCCACTTTCATTCTGACAACTTTCACCATATTTGAAAAAAAAAGTGTAGAAAATAGGTAACATTTGTCGGGCTATTTCACTGCTAGTCAAGACTTCTGGTTTAAGCCCTGACCCCGTCCGTCCGCACGTTGGAGAAGCTGTAGAAATGGCGCTCGCCTGGGAGTCACAGGGAGGAGCCCAGCTGTGGATGTCTTTCACTGATTGCTTAATTTCTGTTATTTTTAATTTTTTGTCCCATGAACGGAAGGGCTGGACAATCTTACAGCTTTTAAATTCTTTGACATTACAAAGTGTTGCAAATTGATTTATAGCACACATTGTATTACAGCACATGTTGTATATTTTATCCTCTCTGACCTGAAAGTACAAAAGAGTATGCTTATTTGCGTAATGTATATGTTTAAATTAACAGATGTTTCCATTATATACATTATTTTTTTCTAAATCGGTATTTTTCCATCTTAGTAGCAACCTTTTAACTCCAGTAACAAAAGTTTAAGTTTTGAGAACTTGATACAAGAGAAAAGATGCAGGCTATTAAATTTATAATTCATCACATACATTGTCAAATTCGAAAGTGAGCAACTGGTATTTTTTCAATTTAGTGTAATTCAATATAGGATAATTACAAAATTTGTTATTTTATACCTAAATAGTAGAAGAGTGAATGTTCTCCATTTATATATGGAAATGTTAGCATGATTTATGTATTTCTAATTATCTAATGATAAATCTTTAGTGTATGCTGCATCTCCAGAGAAATTCATTTTTATCTACTCTCCTATTACAAACACCTTGAAAAAGGCCACTTAACACATTTCAGGAAACACAAATGTATTTTTAATGGAAATAACCCTCTTTGTGACCTTCTTTTCAGAAGAGTCTACTTTTGAGAATAATTACTCACTTACCAGTGAGAGGATTTAAACTTTAAAAGCGGAAACACTCGAAGATTTAGCATTTGCAAAGCCCGTAAGAGAATGCAGACATTCTGGTGAATCAAATCTCTGGCTGGTCACGCACGTGGAGCTTCTAGTTGCAAATGAGCAAGTGAGTAAGTGTAAGGGGGGTGTGCGGCCCTCCAGATTAGTGAAAAAGACGCTGTCCCAAGGGAAGAGACAGTGGAGAGGCTCGGTGCTCCAGGCAGGCCCGGCGACTTGGAAGCTGAGTGGGGCTGGGCTCTGAGGCGTGTGACAGATGCTGAGGCCAGGCCTTTGGCACGTACTGAACCTAGTGAGGTCTGCGGCCGGAAAGGCAGGAAACAAACCACAGGGAAGGAAAGGCCTGGCCACCTGTTCCTGTCCCAGGGCCCACGTGTGGAGCTGTCAAATGAGGCCCCATCGATTATTTTGCCTTTGTGGGAGGGGAACCATCTGGAAAACCTTGTTTTCGGCTTATTGCTTAAAAAAGTTGGTGCTTTAGACAAAATGGATCAGCTGCCAGTGGGAACCGGCTGTCTCGTAGAATTCAGACAGCTTTGCTATCCTGGAGACTGGAAATCTGAAGTGGGCGTTCTATGGTTTTTCACAGCAGGAGGCATTTTATTTGGGTCAATTCCATGTTGTTCAAGAACATCCTGTGCTCTGGTTTTCGCAGCTAGAAGAAAAGGAAACACAGCGAGCAAACAGCTCTTTTCCTCGGCTGCTGAAGAGGAATAGACCCGACAGTCAGACGTGGGCTCCTCCCCGAAGCCCCTGGATGGTCTGCGGTGCTGATGGCCACATGCTGTTAAACAAAATTTACTTTACTTTGCTCAAGTGTCTGATTCACAGCTCCGCAGCTCCTATGACAAATTGCAGTGAGGCTCTGAATATGTGGAGATACTCATAGCAGGAGGAAGAAGGGTGTAGAAAAAACACACCTGACGCTTGCCACCGCCTGGCCTGGAGAACGCGGGACCGGGCACCAGGTCACCCGGCACACGCAGGCTCCACACACAAGGGACACACTCGGTGTGGACCGGGGAGGCGGAGGGGCAGGGGGCTCGCCAACTCTCACTAAAGGCACCCATAGGGGCACCAGGACCTCCATGGCCCAGACATGTGGAGTCAGGAGCTGCAGCGGGTGGACCCGGAACCTGATTTTACAAGGAATGACCCACAGAGCCTGTCCTGGGGGCCCTGGGAGGAGCTGGCACGGGCAGGAATGATGGGCCAGGGTCACCAGCTCGTTCTTAATCCCGAACAGCCTGTCCCGCCGGGCCCCAGGGCTCTGTCTGGAGGAGTCTGACCGAACAGTGAAAGCCCTTGATGAAAGAAAAACTTCAGGCAAATGACGTTGGACGGAGTTTAACTGAGCAATGATCGGGCAGCCTTCCCAGCCGGAGGAGGCTCAGAGACTCCCGCGCAGCCGCGTGTGGGAGGAAGATTCATGCACAGGGAAAGGAAAGTCACACAAACGGATGTGAGGGACAGAGACGGCTGGATGGGTTACAGCCTGCATTTGCCTTATTTTAACAGGTTCAAACAACTGGCTCTGTCTGAGGGGCCAAATCTCCGTGATTGACGCAAGTGCAGGCTACAGTCTGTGTACAATTCCACTTAGGTTATAGCTCACGCCGAACTTAAAATATGTAAAGAGGCAGCTTTAGGGCACACTTGATTTGATACCCAGGAGAAGGGGCCCCCTGCACTCCCCCAAGCCCTTGGGGACAGGCCTCGGGCGCCCTCCCTGCTCCCTCACTGGGCAGAGGGGCCTCCACTCCCCCAAGCCCTTAGGGACGGGCCTTGGGCACCCTCCCTGCTGCCTCACTGGGCCTGACTCCGAGGCAGTCCTGGCGGCTGCATCCTGCACTGTGCTGCCGGCTCCTGGCTGCTCTCTTCCCGCCTGGATGACTTTGAATAGCCACGAATCCCTACCTCTACCCAGGCACCCCAGGAAGCGAGCAGCCCAGCAGCTGTGGGAAACACCAGCCCCAGCAACCTTCCTTGAAAGCTCTGCAGGGGCCGGCTGCTGTAGCGGGCACTTCAGTCTGGTAAATCAATACTACGTTGCGTGGAACGTGGGCATGGATGCCACTCTGTCCAGGATTGAGTGCAGCGGCACTCGCTCTTCTCCATTGTTAGGAAAGAGGTGTCTGGAATAAGAAAAACCATTCCTTTTTATTTTTAAAGGAACCAAGGGTCATGGGCTCCCCTTGGAAGCAGCTTGAGGCTCTACACAGCTGACAGTGGCAGCTGCACCCCCAGGAAGCTGTGCTCACCTGTGAGTTGGGTGGGGCGTGTCTAGAATGGGGCTCTGGAAACTGGCTGCCGAGGTGACAGCCCCACACAGCCCCTGAGGTTGTGAACCTGGGTGAGTGAGGCAGGCCCCCTGCAGCTGCCTGCACCCATCCAGCTGTTTCTGTCTCCTTCTCACCTGATGAGTTGGTATTAAATCCAGACCAGTTATGACCTGGAGGGAGGGGGAGGCCTTGACTGTTCCTACAGCCCAGCTACGAGGTAATTCTCAAAATCCAACTATTTTAATGTTGTATTTGAATGTGTTTAATTGGTTCAAAATTTAAAATAAAAAATAAATAAGTAAAATCCCACTTGTCCACTTGTTCATCCAGCAACAGAACTCCCTGCCTGAAGTTAATTGCTTCTTCTGTGTCTTCTAGATGATCCCAGAAACAGTCTGGCCATATGCAACAAATAACAGCAAATAGCCTCCATGTATATATATACGTGTGCCTCTGCACACACACAGTGCACAGGGCATGCTACATGTGTGTGTGTGTATATATATATTCCCCTGTTTATAGACAGGAAGGTGCCCCTGCACACACACAGTGCACAGTGCATGCTACATGTTCCTCATTACACCTGTGGTATGTTACACACTGTATGCTACACAGTATGTGATACAGCGTATTGTTGAAACTGGAGAATTCCCTGAATTCCCCTCGAAAGATGTACAACAGCAGTGTGGCTCACCTGTTTGGCCGCCCTGCAGCTCAAACCTCTAGCAGGAGTATGCAGAGGGGCAGGGGCAGAAGCTGGGGCAAGGACTTTGGGCTCTTGGCCCTACAGTAGTGTCTAGAGGTGCGTGCGTGCAACCCCCGTGTCACAGAGCTCTCTCAGTTTGGCTGCCTGCAGATGGCTTCAGTGTTAACCAGCTCAACGAACCTTCTGCCTTATCACAAGGGCAGAGAGCCAATGTGACAGCCTTTTGTATCCCAAGCTCTTGTCCAGCGTCCTGGAAGAATCGAATCACAAGCGGACTCCAAGGATGAGTGTGGGGTTCTATTGAGTGGTGAAGGTGGATCTCAGCAGATGGATGGGGAGCTGGAAGGTGGAGGGGGCGGGGAGATCCTCTTCCCCTGGGGTCTGGCTGTTGTCAGCGAACTCCTCTTGGTGTTCAGGCCCCTCTTCCCTCCTTCTTTGCCGGGCCACAGTGTTGCTCTCTGCTGCTCTCCACCGCTCTCTGCCCCTCTCCACTCCTCTCGACATTCAGCTGTTTGTGCATTTGCCCGCTAAGGTCTCGGGTTTATATGGGCACAGGATGGGGGTGTGGCAGGCCAGAGTGGTCTTGGAAATGCAACATTCAGGTGGGAAAACAGGAGTGCCTGCTCTCACTTCAGCCTGTGGGCAGAGGCCCGAGGGTGGAGCCCTCACAGTGAGCCTGCTCTTCTCTACCTGCCCTTTCCTGCCCCTCCTGTGTCATCATGACCTACGTGGTGCACTGTCTACGATATGTTGCTTATAACATATTATTTATATCCCGTGAATGTTTTCCAACTTTAATCCTTATATACACAAAAACATATGATGCACACAATCTAAAATCAGGTGGTCCTTCAACCATTATCTTGAAGATCATGCCTTACTAGTGTAGAGTTTATCATTCTTTTGAAAAGAAATGTTATTTTCCATTGAGTAGGTATGGCCTTGTTTATTTAAGCAACGCCTTATTGAATTACTCATAAGGTATTTCAGTATTTTATTTTTTAATACATCAATGGAGACACTTTATACATATGTGATAACATATATCTAATAAAATTTAAGACATTAAATTATCAGGTCAAAAGAGTATGAGTGTTTTATCTTTTGTGTCTAATTTTCAATTGCTTTTTATAAATGTGAAGCTGGTTTGCAATGCTGCCAGCAGTGTGGAAGACAGCACATGTCTTTCCACATTCTTAGCGATCCAATTATTCCTAATCCTAGAGGCAGAAATCAAAAGTCATCATTCATGATTTCAATCGTTTTCTTATTCTTAATTAAATTAAGCACCCTTTAGCGCATCTGTACTCTGTTTATTGTCTCATCTTTTGGCCATTTTTTCAGTTGGATTATTGGTATTTTTATTACAGAACTGTAGAATCCATTTAACCATTTAAAATATGTGCTTTATGATAGCAACGAATTTCATGATTTGTCCATTTCCTTGGAACCATGTCACTTTTAAAATATTAATCCAATTATAAATTTTAATTGTTCTACTTATATTAATACTTGGAAACATTTCTCATGCTGAAACCGTAAGAAAACATCTTCATGTTTTTTTGGTGCTTATATACTTTTCAATTTTACATTTAAATATTTGATTCGAAAATAGTTTATTATGGTATAAACTGTGAGAAAATGATTTAACTACCCTTTTGTTAAAACCACAACCATATTCTTTGCTGCAGATTACAGGGTTCGTTAATACCATGCTTTTTCTTTAAGTTCGAAATTCCTGCTCTGAAGTATTCAGGGCCAGGGCTTATTTTTCTTGTCCCCACAATGCAAACATTTGTGTTATTCAACTGCATAAAGCACTGATAATTAAAGAGAAACCTTTTGAAACCTAAAGGAATTTATTTTGCTATTTACTAATTTTTATAAATTATTTAGTTGGATAGGATTGTTTCTAAGTTTTAGGTAAAAATTTTAAAAATAAAATAAAACACAGTTAAAATGCTTTGGTCCCTAACCCTCATTTTCCATGGAAAGGATCATTGCTCCTTGGAAAAACTGGCTGATTCTATTTCTGGTGAAGACAGGCACAAAGTGAGCCATGGCATCATGTTATGCCAGGAAAAAGCAAAACAACAAAACAACACAACACAAAACAAGAAAAACCTCAAAGACAACTCTTCTTCAAAGCCATGGGATGTGTCTGAGAATAGTCACAGCAGCAGAAGAGGAAACTAGCAAGTCCCACAAAGAGTAAAATGAACAACGGTGTTATCCATACTCACAATGGATGATGGAGCAGCAGGGATGACCCGTGAGATACTGCACACATCAGTGCAGGTTAATTTCACACGAATGAGTTGAGCAGGGAAGCCAGACTTAAGACTGAACACTGTATGGTCCCATTTGCATAAACAACAAAACAGGCAGAACTAACCTGTGTCGTTCCACGGCCGGGTAGTGGCTGTGCTGCCGGATGGACGGCAGGAGCGGCAGGAAGGATATTCTCGCTGTGGGCCCCACTCTTGGCCCACAAATGTGCTCGGTTTGCAAAAATCCATGGAGCTGGAAACTTGTGACGCGTGCACCTTTCTGTGTGATGTTTTCTCTCATCAAAACTTTCTCGAGAACACGCAGGATAGAACCTGAACAGCTTCCCCTGGGAAAGAATGGGACTGTTTTAACATCAAGAATGAAGATAACCTTGAGGGACTCTAAACACATCTGTAGTTTAAATCCCATGAATTATTAATAATTCTCAGCAACACCTAAAATCAAAGGAATCCGTGATCACTTTTGGGAGATAACAGAGGAAAAAACCTCATAATTTTGAAAATGGAAAGAAGGCAAATGCATTGATCCTGCCTTTCGTATAAAAACTGTACCTCAGGGCGAGGAAAGAGTCAACAAGGGGAAGTTTCTCTTCATGGAAATATTTCAGCTAATAAATAAGAAAAGCATGGTAATATTAAAATACTACAAATATGCTACCCACATGCATTAATGTACCTATGTGGTGATTATCAAGGCTGTTTACATTAAAGCATGAGACACACTGGATACTCCATTGTTCCACAGTGGGGAGGTCCCAGCACAACTGCCCTCAAAGTCCAAGGAAGCTGAGAGGCCAGAGAAAGAGGCCAGTAAACCTGGTTTCTCAGAAAGAAACATTTAGTAGGAACTTAGGGACAGAAGCCGTGTCTGCAGCCAGACAAGATGGTGGATCCCTGCCCATAAACCCCAGGCCCAGGGCCTATGAGCCAGGGCAAAGGGCTGGTTCAGAAAGCATGGGTGGGACAACTGAAGTGCAACAACATCAAGTTGTCTGGACCCAAAGGCACGACTTACAGTAGATACTTACTCACACGCAAGGAACAAGATTGTTACCAGCCATGGGTTCCTATGCTCCCATGCAACAGAGGGGTCACGAGGCCACGGATTCTTACACTCCCATGCAACAGAGGAGTCACGAGGCCACAGGTTCTTACACTCCCATGCAA
>NW_012103754.1:1895263-1898651 GCF_000951045.1 Mandrillus leucophaeus | reverse complement strand
CTAATTTTTGTATTTTTAGTAGAGACAGAGTTTCGCCACGTTGGCCAGGATGGTCTCGATCTCTTGACCTTGTGATCCGCCCACATCGGCCTCCCAAAGTGCTGGGATTACAGGCGTGAGCCACCATACCTGGCCTTAAAATGTATTTTAAATTCATTAGAATGATTATAGAAATGTGAGGAGTGGTTGAATATTTGATGATATTAAGAGAATACTTAATTGTGGATTAATTTCAAATTTGACAATAAATTGTCACTATGTTTAAAGGTGTTGGTGTGTCTTTTAAAGATACACATAGAAATATTTAGAAATAAGTGCAGACATATACGTTGGAATTACTAGCACAATGGAATAAGGAAACACACAAGGATATTCACTGGCACATAATTTGATCAGGTGAAAAGGTGGAAAAAATATAAGTATCCAGATAGTACAAAATGGACAAAAGAATTGGTGCAGTGATAGAAAGAAGGCTAGACCTAGCCCAAGGCATCAGATGAGGTCATCTTGGGGAAGGGGAGAGAGTGAGAAATAGAGGAAATGAGACAGGCTCTGAGCTGATCAACGCTCAAGACAGGTCATGGGTAAATTAGAGTTAATTATGCTATAATCTCCCCTAGGTATGTATTTGAAATTTTCCATAACAAGGAGTGATATAAAAGTATAAGAATAAAATAATTTTATTCAAATAAGGATTAGGAGCTCCAATCTCTCATCTGAAACAATTGAAAAAATCTAAAAGACCATTTCAACTAGAAGAGAATTTGACCCCAGGAAAAGGGTCAGTGTCTACAAGCAATGTGAGGAAAAGTCAGCAACAAAACAAGACGTTGCTGAACTGAAGTATTTTTTTTTTATAAAAAAGTGTGAAAAATTTGTTTTTTTAAAGGCAAAACAAAACAGTAATCATAGTTCAACATTATTTATGAACATAGATACAAAAAGTTTAGATAAAATAAATAAGTCATATGTAGCTGTGTATAAAGAAACATAAATCCATCTTGAGTAATTAACACTTATCTCAGGAATACAAAGATTATTCAAGAGCTAAATAACCTATCACTTACCTTCTTCATTACCTTAACAAATTGAAAGGGTGAAAAATAAAAACCATTTCAACAGAGAAAAAAACTGATGCAATTCAACCAATCAATTACAATACAAATATCTACAAAACAATAGAAGAGATTTCTCAAATTTGATTTTCTTTAAAAAGTATCTACCACAACCTTATATCAGTCCTTTAAAAGTGAAAAATTACCTGCATTTCCACTTAAGGCAAAATTAAAAATGTCTTTTCTATAAATTTTCATAAATTTCACACTTTTACTGCAGGTGTTAGAGAGTGAAATGAAGCAAGTCAACAGGAATATGGGGGAAATATTCATTATTTGTGAACACAGTGGTTCTCTACATAGAAAATACAAGCTAAAAATACACTATAGAAATTGCATATCTAGCTAGATTTTAGTTTGGGAAGTTATTTGCAATGTGTAATACAGCATTAGTATAAGGATTACATAAAGGTCATCTACTTATCAAATACATGGAGACAAATGAGAACAAAAGGAAACAGACTAAGAATGGGTAATTCACCCAGGAGAAAATAACCAAACAGCTAATGAGTTTATGAAAAAAAATCAGCATCACTGTTAATTAAGAATACAGACATCAAAGATATAATTTCTTAGTTATTTGCTTTAAAAAATAACAGATATGAGCAAGTTATCATGGATGTAGAGAAAAGGAAACTCTTATAAACAAGGTGTTGGAGTAGATATTTATACAACCAGGTTGAAGAGCCATTTTACAGTGTCCATTAAAATGTCAGTGTGCATCTGCTATAACATAGCAATTCCAGCTTTGAGAATATATCTTAGAGTATCACTAATGTATTTATATAAGGAAATATATTCAGAATGTTCACTGCAGCATTATTTGTCAGGGTGGAAAAGTAGAAGAAATCTACATATCCAAATAGTAAGAAATGGACAGACTGTTTTCTGAGAAGCTTGATGAGCCATTGGGGCAGATCTGACCATTATGTGCAAAAATTTGTGCTTCAAAATGATTAGAAAATTGATAAGCCCTTAGGCAAATCGATTAACAAATCCAAATTTCCAAAAATAAGTCATTATGTAAAAGGAGACACCAGTAGAGATCCTAGAGATATTAAAATTATATGGAATGTGATAAATAGCAATGTAGATGAAATCATCAAATTCATCGAAAATATAATTAACAAAGGTGATGAACAAAAGATATAAAATCAGTATAGCCTGAAATATGAATTTGTTAATTAAAACCTTCCTACAAAGAAAACTCCATCCAGATGGCTGTGAGTTCTGATTTCTAGACCCCTTCAGTACATAGAGTGGAAAAGCCTGCTGCAGGTTGTTTATCTGAGGACAGGGATCCACGCCCCTGTGGGGTGCACCTGTGCCTAGTGACAAAACTGTCACACGATGAGGACCTGTGGCCCTGGGCAGCGTGGGTCTTGTTAGACACAAGCTCATGATGACAGGACATGTGGGAAGATATTTGACAGTCAGTAAAACTCTGCAAATCCTGTGTTGAGATGTTCAGGGAACAGTCTATAGTCTATGACTGGAAAGATAAGAGAAAGAACATTGAAGGGGAACCGCCACTCCGGCACCTCCATACCAACTTACTGTGTTCTTCCTGCATGTTTCATGTGCGGTTAGTGAAGCCTTTTTTTTTTTTTTTTTTTTTTTTTTTTTTTTTTTTGCGGGAGGAGGTGGGAGGGAGTCTTGCTCTGTTGCCCAGGCTGGAGTTCAATGGCGCGATCTCGGCTCACTGCAACCTCCTCCTGGGTTCAAGCAATTCTCCTGCATCAGCCTCCCAAGTATCTGGGACTACAGCCATGTGCCACCACGCCCAGCGAATTTTTTTGTGTGTTTTTAGTAGAGACACGGTTTTACCATGTTAGCTAGGCTGGTCTCAAACTCCTGACCTTAGGCAATCCGTCCGCGTCAGCCTCCTAAAGTGCTGGGATTACAGGCATGAGCCACCATACCCGGCCAAGCCTCATTTGTTTTTAATGGACATACTAGTTTTTTTATTGCTGCATGATACATGAGCAAAAGCTTAAAAGCTCAACACTCTTTTATCATCTCACAGTTTTTGTAGGTGAAAAATCAGGGTTCAGCTTAGCTGTGTCATCTGCTCGGGGTCTCAAAAGGCTACAACCCAGGTGTTGGCCAAGGCTATGGGCTGATCAGAGGTTGCACTGGGGAAGGGAAAGGTCTGCTCCCAAGCTCCTTCGTGTTGTTGGCTGAATTCATCTCCTTGTAGTTGGAGGACTAAGGTTCTGCTCTGTTGTGGATGTCAGCTGGGGGCTCCTCTCAGCTGGCAGACGCGGGTCCCC
>NW_012103754.1:1892585-1893673 GCF_000951045.1 Mandrillus leucophaeus | reverse complement strand
TCACGAGGCCACGGATTCTTACACTCCCATGCAACAGAGGAGTCACGAGGCCACAGGTTCTTACACTCCCATGCAACAGAGGGGTCACGAGGCCATGCGCGTTCCCCAGAGGAGGCTTTGTCAGGAGTCTGTGCTTAAATACGAGGCGGCAGCACTGGAGAGAGAGGTCTCGGGCTGGCTCCCTGAGGGCAGGTCTTTTTGGTGTGTTAGGAAGGATGTCAAGGATAAGCATGAGGCATGCGAACATCATTACATGTGTGGGACGGAGCTGGGGGTGCATGGGCGCAGTGAAAAATCAGTCTGATACATACATTGTTCATGATTAATAACACCTAAGCCCCTCCTGGGTGGGGATTTTAACCTTTTAATGAGGCAAGAGGTAAAGCTCAACCATTCTTCTGGTCTCGTGCACACGGCAGTGACAGAGGTGGGCTCCCTTGAGTGAGGTTTCCAGCAGAACCCTGGGTAGCTTGGTTTCTCCAGGGTCTGTGGAGCCAGTGGGGGTGGTGCGGCAAGGTCAGGTGCTTAGCTGATGTGCACGGAAAGACGCATCAGTGGGAATGGGCCACGTTCCTATGGGGGCCAAGTCTTGCCTTTACTCTGTCTCAAGATAAACTGGAAATCTTAGAGGACTTCCTGGAATTGGAGTTAATCAAAAGTCAACACGGTGGGTGTCATCCAAGGTGGAGCTGCTTCAGCCTCCACATCTGCCCTTCTGGACAGTTACACACAAGATCACAATAAATACTCTTGCCAAAAACATCAGCCATGAATTCAGTTAAGCATCTTGATCTACCCATTTACTGGAAGTATGGAGAACAGAAAAAGAAAAAAAAAACTTAGAAAACAACAACATGAGAACTGTATCCCTAAAGTAGCTAATAGGACGTCTACATAACAAAAAATCTAGTTTTTTCAACAACAGTAAAAAAATTGTAAAAAATAAAAATTGAAAAAAAGAAATGAAGGAGGAATACCTAGAACAGTAGAGTCTTCAGGGGTATTTTAATTAATAATAATTTATGTAATGTGTTTGAATTGTTTCAACTGCACAAACTATTTAATTTTTTTTTTTTTTTTTTTTGAGA
>NW_012103754.1:1859708-1888855 GCF_000951045.1 Mandrillus leucophaeus | reverse complement strand
CGCAATCCCCCTCAGACACGGGTCCCCGGCAGCCCCCCTCAGACACGGGTCCCCGCAGTTCCCTCAGACACGGGTCCCCGGCCGCACCCCTCAGACACGGGTCCCCGCAGTTCCCTAGACACGGGTCCCCCGCAATCCCCCTCAGACACGGGTCCCCCGCAATCCCCCTCAGACACGGGTCCCCACAGTCCCCTCAGACACGGGTCCCCCGCAGCCCCCCTCAGACGCGGGTCCCCGGCAGCCCCCCTCAGAGACTGGTCCCCCGCAGTGCCTTTGGCCCCCCAGCGGCCTCTCATGATGCAGCACCTCACTTCTTCCCGGCAGAAGTGGAAAGAGTCTTTCCGGTGAACGCGAGCGAGCCAGAGCGCTGTGTGAATACGGTCACGTAACGAAGAGAGCGACCCCGTCACTGCTGCCATTTCATGTTGGTTAGACACCAGGGACTGGTCTCACCCACTCAGAGGAAGGGATTATACGGTCATGAACATGGGACCCTGCCAGGGTCTGGTCTGTCCACCACATAAACCTCATTTTGAAGAATTTCATGAGTCCCAGGGGTCACCGACAGCCTCACCGACGCTCTGCTGTGAATCGAGGCTCCACCTAAACATTCCTTTTCAGTGTGTCCTCTTTTCTCGTCCTTTTATTTTCCTGTTTTATTTCGGCATAAATTAGTAAAATTTTATTATGCATTTTGTCCTTTTATTGACTTTTTGACTGCATTATTTTTTCAGTGTTTTCTCTTGAAGTTATTATATCCATTTTTATTTGTATGGTCTACTCTGAGGTAGTATTGTGTGACTTCATCTACAGTAAAACCACCTCATGCTGCTATAAATCCACTTGTCTTCCCTGCCATCTGCAAGTGATGCCCCACATTTAAATTTGATGTTATAAAACTCACTATCTTTTCTATTTTTGTTTGAAATAACCAATTAATTTTGAAGAATTTAAGCAAAGAAGGAAAATAATTGTTTTTATTTATTTTCATATTTATCATCTCTAGTATTCTTCATTACTTTATGACACCATTTTTCATCTGGTATAATTTCCCTTCAGCCTAAAGAATTTTCTTTAGCGTTTTTTTAAGTATGGATCTGCTGGCAACACACTCATCCAGCTTCAATTCATCTTAAAATGTTTTCATTTACCCTTCATCTTTGAAAGATAGTTTTTCTAGATATGTTTGTCAGTTGAAAGTCTTTTTATTTTTGGTGACATTTTCTTCTGGATTCCATTATTTTTGCGACAAAGCATCATTATTCAGCTGTATCACTGTTCCCCAGTGGGTAACAAATCTCTCTTATCAGGTGGCTCCTGAGAGCCCAGCTTATCTTCAGCTTTCAGCCTCTGGCCTCTGACAGCTTGCTGTGCTTCCTGGAGCTGAGAATCACTGTTTCTGATCAAGTCATTTTCTACAAATGCTTCGTCCATTTCAACGTGTTTTTATTTTCTTCTGGGGCTCACACGGCCCACGAGTTCCAGCTTTTGATTCTGTCCCTGGCACAGTTGACATGCTGTTGCTCTTTTTTTATTTTATTTTTTTCCTCTGTGCTATGCTTGAATTAGAATGATGTTTACTTACAGTCTTTGGTTTTTATCAATCCAATTGCATGCATGTTAGACATTTCATCATGTCCAGTATGCCTTTCATATGACGACTGCAGTTTTTGGCTCTCTGTTCTTCAGCTTCAATATTTTCTAACGATGTCACTTCTAGGGCATTGATTCTCCTTTGCTCTGCCCACTCTGGCATTTGCATCTAGTGAGCTCTTCATTACAGCGATTGTCTCCTCGATTCTGGAGTTTCTATTTGCTTCTTTTATACAGAGTCCATCGTTGTGGTAAAACTATCCGTGGTGTTATCTATTTCATGTATAAAGCTGCCATTTAAATGGCCAATGTTAATGCCAATATCTGGGCTGTGTGTTACACATAAAGTGGAGATTTCAGTTACCAGGAGGCTGGTGTGTGGCTTGCAGGAGGCTCTGATTATCCCGCTCCCCGCTCAGGGCAGGGGTATCCAGGGTACCCTGAAGGAGCCTAGGGGATGCCTGGGGCCCCTCACTCTTCAGAAATCCTGGTCTCAGCTTCCACCTCCAGCACCACCCAGAATCCAGTCTGATTTGCAGCTTTGTTCTCTTTGGTTTCTTAGCTTCTTGATTCACGGAGGTTCCACATTTTTTAAATGCCTCAATAGAAAGACAACACTGATATGACCATCACTTTTCTGAGTCTTTTTTTCTGAAGATCTGAAACCACGAGACCTGCCGAACTTGCCTACGCATGGATGTTCCCCCCAATTTTGTCCAAATGTTTTAGTTGTCTTGGCAAAGTATTGGTGTTCCTCCAGACATTCCACAGTAACTGGAAATGAGAACTTCCTGGTCGCACACTGAGAAAGGAGGACTTGGACAAAGGGAATTTGAGCCCAGAGGCAGGAGGTGATTATGAGTTCGGCTTTGACACTCTCCGTGGCATCCCAGTGGATATGTCATTCAAAGAGTCACACATGGGACCCAAACTCTCTGATGAGGACCCAGCGGGACACACATTTTTAGGAATTAGTAGCATTTGGGAAGGGGGTCATCAAAATAACGCAAAGCACTAAGATCACTGGGCTAGAACTCCTGGGGAGAGGGGGGGATGCAGCGTCACCCCCGTTCTGGGCAGGTGGACCAGGAGCGGGCAAAGCAAACTGAACACACAGACACCAAAGAGCAAGGAAACCAGGAATGCCGGTAGCTCCAACGCCCAGAGACGGACGTGGATTAGCAGATCAAATATGGCCGTTTGCAGGGAATGTTTACATCAAGCGCTTACACATCACAGGCAGCAAGGGCATGAGTGAGTCTTACGCTTAGGCCAGAGGCCTGTTCCTGCTCTGAAAATTCCAGGGTGACACAGGAGTGGGGGATCGGAGAGAAAAGTCGGTCTGGAGCAGGGAGACTGGGCTTCCCCTCCCTGAGGGTCCACTGAGATCACTGAACGGGAGTGGCCAACTGAGTGGGTTGATTTTCCCCATAGTGTTTTGGTATGTTACAGGGCCCTCCCTTAGACTGTGGCCAGACAAATGAATTTTCCTATCTCAGTCTCCACAAAGGAGAGAGGCCAAGTCCTGGTGATTCTCTAAACTGCTGTCCCGTGTGGTCTGGGACCTGGGGAACGAGGGGGCACTGCAGAGGGTGTCTGGTCCATCACTCCTGAGCACGTGGGCCTGGCTCACAAATGCCACCCATGGAATGAATACCAGAGGGAGCTGTGCTTTGAATTGAGATCATTTGCGGTGGTTACTTATTACTTTGTCCCAAAATTTGCTCTGAAACTAACATCTACGAGATGCACTCTAAAATAGTTGTGTGGTTTTTCTTTGTAATTAAAAATCAAAACCAAAAGCTGTCCAACGGCTAAAATCACGGGCTTTCCCTCCAAGTAGAAAGTGGGCATCCGACGGCCAGGAACACTCAAACTGCAATGACAAAAATGTTGTTTTCATTCCGTCATGGGCATCAGCGGCAAATCGGATGCTGTGGTGTGGATGGTAGAGCGGATTCTTATAAGGTCACCCCGGACGGTCCGGTCCTCAGGACACGCAGGTCCTTGGGCCCTGAATCAAAAGCATCCACAGTCTCTGACGATCCTGAAGACACCGTCTTTACTCTAACAATCTTGAGGGTTTTTTTCTCTTCTCATTTGAATTTATTTTATTTTCTTTATTATGTAAGACGATCTAGGTTTTTGTTCAAAGTGTGTGACCATTTATAGGTTCCCATTACTACTTCTAATTAAAAGAATATTTTAGCCTATAATGTGAACGATATTGATGAGTAAATTCTCAAACACCAAATGCAATGAGATTAAATATTAAAAATTTATGCACATGGTTTCTTCAAATAAATAATGCACATATTTGGCTTTTTATGTTTAAAGATTGTTCATTTCTAATGTGGATTTCCAAGCTTTTGTTTATTGTATATTATTAAGAGTAAATTATTATAACTAGATGCATCCTGTCATTCATTCCGACCCTCTTTGAAGCACATCATGGCTCAGTAGTGCCTCTGGCAAAGAGTTGACTGGAGGAAAGAAGAAATGCCAATTTTCTATATCAAGCATTGACTTCAAGGCTAAATCACTCATTCAACCCATGCAGGTGGTGTTTAGATCTGGAACAAAAGGGATCCTTCATGCCCAAAGCTGGGACTGTCTTTATCGGCCTGCTCTTAATTTCCACATGGCAATATGGTCCAAAACTTGGACTTCAAACTCTAACGCATACGTTAATTTTCCTGTTCTAATTAGAACATAACCTTTAGTTATATGAGTCAAGGTCTCATTTTTGTCTATTGTTTTAATTCTTTGGTTGAAGACAATTACTGGGATCTGTCCTCGAATTAGTGGGTATCATAGATTGTAGATCAGAAACCCGGCCTCTGGCTCAGGGCCCGGCAGAGCCTGCATGGTGAGGAGGAGGGTGCAGTCAGCCGCGGATGTGGCCCAGGTGCATGGGGTGCGCCCCGTCTGCCTGTCCATGTCACTCTGGGTCTGCCCTCAAGTGGGTGGGCACCAAGGAAGGGAGAGGCGTGCCCAGCCTGGTGCTCGCAGGGAGCGGGGCCGGCCAGGGCAGCTGCTCCGGGGTGGCTGGATGGAGAACTGGACTCCGATGTCCACACACGTAATTGAGAGAACCCTTAAGGTACAGTTAGGAGAGTGGGGAGCAAAGAAGAGAAGGACGAGGCCGTGAAGCCAGTCCGGAGCCTCCGGTAGCCAGAAGACAAAATTACAACAAGTTTAGATAAAGATCTTGATTGGTATTGAGAGTGCGCGTCCCAGTGAGCCAAGCACAGGCGGCTGTGATTTTATAGACAGAAGAGGAAGCAAGCGGGAAACACAACGCGAGGGAGTTGTCTCGTTTACAAGAGTAGAGCAGTGGAAAAGAGTCGAGCCGTGGGACTGACGACCGAGCCGTGGGACAGACGACTGAGCCGTGGGACAGACGACCGTCTCTTGTAAAAGACCCTGGGCGAGGGGAGGGGGTCTGGTTACTTTTCTTGTAAAGGCTGAAGCAGAGGAACCTCCTTACCATGCCGGCTAGGACCGGCCTGTTTGGAGATCTGGCTTCTGTGTGCTTTCTCCTGATGTCTCCAGAGGTCAGATAAAGATCTCGCTCCTCCTTGGTGGTGTGGGACCTGCAGCTCACTCCGGTCTGGGCCCTGCACAACAGCTTGTTCCAAACTGCTGCCTTCCACAGAATTCACTTAGCTCCATATCACAGGGCAGAGATGCCAGGGGCCTGGGGATTCTGCACTAAGGTTGACCTTCCCAGCATAAGGAAGCGATAGTGGGCAAGGCAGAGGATTATTTGACAGATTGTTAGCGCAGACGAGGACTTTCACAGAGGCAAACATATGGCATCCAACCTGTGTCTGTGCTTGCTCCTGTCCCAGATACAAATGCAGCCAGAACTCTGCCCAGATAGTCCCACACCTGGAATTAGTCAGACCATGAGCTGCTCCATCTTGAAACACTGTTACCCAAATTGCAATGTGGCTTTTCTTGTTACTGTAATATTAGCAGGAGGATGAAACCCTACCGTGGAAGCAGCCCAGGGAAGGGCCTGTGCACTGTGTACCCTCTGCCACCAGAGGAAATGTCTGCTGGGTGGGCTGCAGACTTCCGAGGGATGATACAAGTTTTGTGGGGACTGAAGCCTCATCTTTCACGATAACAGACTCACACGATGCACATTCAAGCATACATACATGCAGGACACACATGTGCACACACTTTCATGACACACATCCACTCCAGATGCTCATTCATGCATACACACACATGCAAGACACAAACACACACCTGCGCACACACATAAATAACACACACCCAAAAATGCACATTCATGTATACGCACATGCAGGACACACACATGCACATGTGATGCACATTCATGCATACAGACAGGATACAAGTGTACACACATACATGACACACATAAGATGAAATTCATGCCTGGACACACACTAACACATGCATGGACACACATACGCATAGGTGTACAACTCCCTTTTGTTTCTCACCATTAAAAATAATCCCATAATGTTTTAACTGATTTAAAATCCATTCAAAGGACTGTCAGTGGAAGACGTCTGATGGCCCCGGTTCAGAGGCCTCCAGGGATTCCGGAGAGCAGAGACCTGGGTGCCTCTCTCCTGCCCACACGAGACGGAGACGCCAGAGTGGGCCAGGGGACCAAGAGGCCACGTGCTCAGAAGAGTCTGAAAGTCCGACGTGTGATCTCTCTCCATCTGCACCTCTCAACCCACCCAGGCCACATCCGGCTGGGCTGCAGCGATTCCCCTCGGGCATCACCCCTTCTGGTCCTGTCTCCACAGAGCAGCCAGATGATCTTTCTACAAGACCTAAATCAGATGTCATGTCTTAATTAAAACCTTTTTTTTTTTTTTTTTGGAGACGGAGTCTCACTCTGTCGCCCAGGCTGGAGTGCAGTGGCGTGATCTTGGCTCACTGCGAGCTCTGCCTTCCGGGTTCACGTCATTCTCCTGCCTCAGCCTCCCGAGTAGCTGGGACTACAGGCGCCCGCCACCACGCCTAGCTAATTTTTTGTATTTTTTAGTAGAGACGGGGTTTCACCGTGTTAGCCAGGATGGTCTCGATCTCCTGACCTCGTGATCCACCCGCCTTGGCCTCCCAAAGTGCTGGGATTACAGGCGTGAGCCACCGTGCCCGGCCCAACTAAAACCTTTACTGGCTTTCCACTGGACTCCGGATTCTTCTCCCTGATTTATAAAGCTCCGTGATCTGGCCCTGTCTGCATCCCAGCCTCGCCCGGGTCCACCTCCCTGGTTTCATATCATGATCCCCTTTCTTGTCTTTTTCTTTTTGGTGCTAAAACAAAAACAAATACACCACTAATGTGAACAGTTGGCTGACTTTTTGAGAAGATAAACAGTCAACAAAACTTTACCCGAACTAAGAAAGATTCAAATAAATAAAATCAGAAATGAAGGAGGAGACCTCACAGCCACCACCACAGAAATACGAAGGGTCAGATGGCCGGTGTGAACAATTACACCGCAACAAACCACACGGCCCACGGAAATACGAAGGGCCACACAACCAGTGTAAGCAATTAAACAGCAACAAACCGGATGGCCCCGAAGAAATGGACAGATCCATAGACACGAACAATCTGGCAAGACTGAATTATGAGGAAAAGAACATCTGAAGAGACCTAAATAGTACAAAGATTGGATTCGTTAAAAAAAAAAACACTTTCCCTCAAAGAAAAGCCAAGGAAGGGCCTAATGGCTTTACTGATAAATCCTACAGACAGTTAAGGAAGTAACACCCATCCTCCTCAAATGCTTTCAAAAAACTGAAGGAGAGAGGATACTTCCTAATTCATTTAGTGAGGCCAGAATTATGCTGATCCCAAAGCCAGACGAGGACACTGTGAGAAAAGATGCTCTGCCCGAGATTTCTGAATCGACTGCTCCATCCCCCAGGAAGGTCTTCACAGGCAGCCCCGAGACGGTCACTCATGTGGTGCCAGCTCTCCATCCCTATCCACCTGCAGGCTCAGAGGAGCCCCGCACCCTAACCCACAGTGGCCGCCAATCGCCCCTCATGCATCTCTGCCGTAACGTCTGCTTCAGGCTTGCCGGGTCCTTGTTTCTGTTGTTGGTGGCCTTGTCCTCACCGGGCATCCCCTTCATCTACACAGAAGCCCCTGAGATGAGGGGCACAGCCAGGGATCTCACTGCTGCAGGCCCTGCACTCAGGAGGATACTGGGCATACAGTAGGTGCTCAATTAATGCTGATGAATAAAGCGCATGGTGCACAGTGAACCCTCAGATATGGGAAGGACAGAACAGGCCGTTCTGATGCTCATTCCAGGCCCTGCTGTGGGGTATCCTGTGTGTCACAGAGGAGCTTATCAGGGCCGTGGAGATGCCTCGTGCGCCATTCTCTGATGTTTGGGTTCTGTGGATGAGGAGATCAGGCTCACGGAGGGGAAGCTGAGCCCGGCTGGTAGGCTGGAGTGGGTACTTCGTGGCCCTGTTGCTGTCAGAGTTCCTGCCTTTCCCTCCATTCATAGCCGCCTCCTTTATAAAAGTCTCATTAATTTCAAACTCTTTGAAACTGCTGCCTCCAGGCACCTTGCTGCTTACAGTGGAATCATCCTTTGAATGTGACTATCATTACAAAAAGCAAAACTCCAGTGGCTTTCCAAGCTCGTGTTAGAAACTCTCCTTTGCAGAAAACAGACCTCGAGATGGAGGAGTCCGAGGCTCTTGTGGCTGCTGTTTGACCCTCACTGGGAAGGGGAGCTGTAAAATTGTCACGGGCCCACGGAGGCCTTCCCCGCTCCATTGCCCTGGACTATGAAAGAGGCCACATAAGCAAGTCCACAGGCACCACCCCACTGAGTAGGTAGGGAAGGTTGTCTGGGTCGGCTGAGACCCCACACAGGTGTGTTTCATGGTCTCAGAAACTCACACCAACCTACATCTCAGAAATGCAGTCACCTCCACAATATTCTGGTGATGATTAATGATTGCAGATACATTAATTTAATGCATATATTCCTCACTATCACGTCTCTGAACTTGGACTTCGGTGCCACGTCCCCATCTCTGCACTCGGCCTTCGGCGCCATGTTCAATATTCCAAGTGGAGCACTCACGCACATGTTTTCTCACTAAAATCCTCATGTGGGAGGTGCACATGTCAGTCATAAAGTGCTTGCGGTTAGACTGGGCATATGGAATCCCGGGTCCCTAACACAGCTGTGGCCATTCCTGTCTCATCTTCACGAAGTCATCAGAATAGCTGAAGGCTTAGAGCAAATGCAAAATCTTTTGTGGCCTCCAAACACAAACAGGGGACGCTGTGAGGATGTTGAAAGGGAAGGGGCGGTGCAGGTATCTTGAGCCTCCGGCCGGCGCACCACAGAGGAGAGACGCGGAAAGCCGGTGAACCGGATCAAGTTTGATGTCGATGGATGAAGGTCCCTATGCAGGTGTTGCAAGCCTGGCAAAGACAGACGACGAACGTCGAGCATCTCCCAGCTTCCACACTGAGCCGTTCAGATTCGGGAATTCATTTAATCCTCTCCACGACTTTTACTGGAAAATGGTATCCTCATCGCTTGACCAGATGCACTGAGACTTCGGGAGTCCAGACACAATTTAAAGGGAGTGAAGGACAAAGCCTGGGTTCAACTCTCGGACTGTGTGTGCCCTCAGCTCACTGCATTTTCAGCGCCAGACTGCAGTTCAGTGGGAAGGAGAAGCAGCCCTCTCCCATACATTCATGGAACGCATTCGTCGCCACACACACCCTGTAAACACGCCAGCCACGCCTCTGAAACACAGAGACAATACAAGAAAAGACAGGCGTGTTTGCTTTGAAAATCATGTCAATTTGTACTTTCAGCTAATAACTGGCTTCAGCCAACTGATGGCCCGTGTCTTCTCTTTTGTTATAGAAAAGGTTGACTTCAGCTTGTTCACCAGTCACAGAACTGTGAAGAGGGCTCCGGGCAATCCTCAAAGCGGGCATCACTCGGGGTGGGAAAGGTGGCCCTGTGACAAGACGGCTCCAAAGCTGGTGCCTGGTGGACCCGTGGAGTGAGCGTGGTGACGGGAGCGCCAGGTGCCCACGTGCAGCTACGGCTCAGAGGCCTGCAGGCTGGGCTTGGTCCTTCGACAGGGAATGGGACCCTCCCCTGGTCCGACCACCTACACACTCGCTGCAGAGCAGTCCCTGGTACTGGCATCTGGAGACAAAGCAGCGTGGCCAGGTGGGCTGGGACCAACCCAGCTGCACGTCCTCCCAGTGGCTTCCTGGGAACACTCAGACCCCAGCTTCCATCTCGGGTGCTGCCCTCGTGCCCTCCCCGCCTCTCCAGTGTTGATTAGACCAAAAGCAGCACTTCATGCAGGGTGCCAGAACCTTCTAAAACATCTTTCTAAGCAAAGGTGATTGTGAACATTGCATCACGTGGTTCCTTATTTAACGAAGAGTTTCCTTTCAAGTCTCATGAATTTTGTCATCTATCACATTTTTATCATCCCCTGGCTATCCACATCCTCTGCCTATCATTTATGCTCAGGAAAGCATCTATTCTTATTCTAAATTATGACCTCTTCTGTTTACTGACTGACTGTTCTTCTCAGCCACAGAACATACACGCAAGCTTTCAGCTCTCGCCTGCCCTTCACCATCCAGCTCCAGGCTAATGTCTGGCACATGGAAGCTGCACAGTAAATCTCTGTTGACTTATTAATTGATGAGTAGTTGTTTGGAAGCGATAACACAATTTCCCAGGGAATTAGTACTGTAATTCTATCCCCACAAGTTCACAGGAGACAATTAAATTTATAATATAACAAATACAGAATGCTTGTGGTGAATATAATTTTGAGTAATTTTTTTCTTTAATCAAAATGAAAAGCTATATAAGCTTTTGCAGGACAGCGTGCCTCACTCTGGGTCAGAACTGAGCATATTAATTCATGAAAGCCTCTTGTCCAGGGTTCTGGTGGGAGTCCCACTGCCTCAGAACCACGGTGGTGAGCAGGCTTTCAAAACTCTGGTTCCTTCTACCAGCGGTGCAGGAAGCTCCAGACTTTCCCTCTTCTTCTCATGGGATCTACTGCCCAGAGGTCAACAGTGAGTCTCGGCTGCTGTCGAGACAGACAGGAGGGACAGAGTGCCCAACCCAAAACAGTAGCAGCATCCAGTAAAGGAAATTAAAGGTCCTTGAAAAAGTCAAACTTAGAGGTAATCCAACTATATCCAGAGAGTAAAGAAACAGTGATTTTCATAAGTTAGAAATGGTTACATTAATTATAATAATAAAGAAATGATCTGTGTGAACCCCGGGAATAAGAGATGGAACATGCTCTGGTCTCTACACGCTGGCGATGCTCTTCATGCCCTTGGGTGCCGCGTGGGGGTTGCCGAGTCAGAGGGCGCCGTGCTGCAGGGGCCGCTCCATACCCTGCTTTCCTCCTTGGCGTGCTTCCTACACCCCATGCCATAAGCACCCCCTGCTGCAAGGGCAGGGTGTTCCTGTGAAATAGTCGTATGGGGTGGGAGATAAATGCACTTCAAATTCTCTAGGATCTGTCATTGGGAAGAAGGTCAAAGTGCCAATAGGCAGAAACCACCCAAATATCCATCAGTGAACAAAAGGAAAAATGAGATGCAGCTTAGCCACGCAAAGGAACATCATTCATCCATAATCTAGAAAACATTGTGCCTAATGAGAGAGGCCAGATGCAAAAGACCTTCGAGTCTGTGTGTTTGCATGAAGTCTAGGAGAGGAGTGTCTGTTCAGACAGGAGGCAGCTTAGTGGCTGCTGAGAGCTGTGGACGGGGGACAGAGGGACAACAGGAGAAGGGCAGGGGTCTCCTCTTTTTCTCCTGGAGCTGATCAAATGATCCAGTTGAGGGTGGGGATGGCTGCACGTATTTGTGAATATACTCAAAACCATTGAATTGTACAATTTAAACGTGCAAATTGTACGGTATTTGAAGTATAGCTCAACAAGCTGTTTTCCAAAAGACTGATGTAATAACAAGAGAAAATAGATGCATTCATGTGGTGAAACATGGTATGGAGAGAATGTACAGTTTTAAATCCATATGTTAGAAAATCACAAAGGCTGAAAATCAATAAATTTTGTGTGTGTATTTAAGATTTGTTTTACAATGGCATTAACAAAAGCAACAGAATCTATGCAAGACCAGTATCCTCAAAGTCATGAAATGTTTTTCCAAGAAATTAAAGACCTAAAGAAATAAGCAATGTTTGGATTCTGGAAGACTCAGCACACTAAAGGTAAATACGCTCTAGAATCAAGGTCATCTCAGTGACAATACCTGCAGGCCTTTTCTTTTGTGGACATTGACAAACTGAGTCTAACATAGAGGCAGGGACAAGGCATGGCCTGTAATCCCAGTGCTTTAGGAGGCTGAGGCCAGAAAACTTTGTGAGACCAGGCATTCCAGACCAGATGGGGCAACACAGTGAGATCCCATCCCTATGAAAAATAATTTCAAAACCATAAAATACAGGCAGACAAATGAGGAGCTGAGGGCAACACAGACACGCAGGCCCCAGGAACTGCCCCATGGCCGGTGGTTTCTCCAGTAGCAGTGACCAGTGGCGCGGGCGCAGAGACGGTCAGGGATGGAATGGAACCTGGAGCTGCGAATCACACCTTCACAGACACAGACACTTAGCTCATGCCTGAGTTTGGAGTAGAGAGCAGAGGGATGTGTTGTTGTTTTTTTTAACTTCAATAGATAATATTGGGTCAAATAAATATGAAAACTAAATAATGAGACGATATATACTTTATACTGCACACAAAACTAAATGCATGGTGAATTTTAAATCTAAATGTGAAAGATATAGTAAGACAAATTATAAATAATAACAGGGTATCTACATTTTTCTTTAGGGAATTATTTCTTTAAAGAGACACAAGGAATAACAACCGTAAAAGAATAAATCAACACATTGGATTGCATTTGTATTAAGAATATTTGCTCCTAGAGACACCAATAAAAAGTTAAAAGCAAGCCACACAGTGCAAGAGCATCCTTGCAACACATAGCTGGCAGAGAGCTTGGAGCTGACACAGAAGAATAACTGCCATAAATCAGGATCAAAACCACAAATGACCTAATTAAACAGATGGGTAAAAGACTCAAATGGGTCCTTTACAGAAGAGGATATCCAGCTGCCCAATATCCGTATGAAATGTCTTAGACCTCATTTGCAAACAACTTTCTGTAATGAGGAAAATGCAAACTTAAAGCCACACTGGATACCTCCACACCATGCATGGGGAAGCAAGGAAGCAATATTGCCACTATCCAGCAATAATAAAGGTACTCATTTATGACCTGCCAACGTCACACCTAACTAGACACAGCAGGGCTGCAAGCTGTGTGCAGGAGGACTCATGGAAGCATATTCACACAATTGAAGATCTGAGAGATGCCAATGCACAGCAGGGGCAGGATGTGGACACAGCCCTTCAGGGGAAGAATCCACAGCAGGGGCGTCTGCAAACCTTTTCTGTAACCGTCAGGCAGTGAGTGGCGTAGGCCTTGCAGGCCATGCAGCCTCTATCACGGGCTCGCCTCTGCCACTGCAGGGAGCAGCAGTCTTCACCAACAAGTAAAGGAATGAGCATGGCTGTGTCCAGTAAGACTTTACAGACCAAAACAGGCCACAGTGGCTGAATGTGGCCCCCACTGACTGTAGTTTCTTGACACCTTGTTTAAAGCAATATAAATTAATGGACTGAAGCGATATGTATGCAGTAAAGTAGATAAATACCACAAATGCAATATTGCATAAAAACAGGTAGATACAAGAATACAGATCACAGAATTCCATTTTCATAAATTTCAAACAAGATAAAACCATAGTATTCAAAGGTGAATGTCTAGGTGGTAGGAAGGACAAAGAAAGAAAAGCGAGGAAAGAATAAGTACGAATGATCACTCTGGTTGTTCCTTTTTCAGGAAAAGGAGGAGGTAGTGACTGAGGGTGTGAGCGAGTACTGTAGATCACTTTCAATCTTCTGCTTTTCGACCAAAGTGTGTGATTGATCATAAGCTTCCAAACTGTGCATTTTGTTCTTTTTTCTATGTGTTATAATTTGTAATACAAACAAAATGTTCTCGTATTTATCTATGTAAAATAATGAATTTGTGGTGGGTAACCCTCCAAAACATATCGCATTCCCATTTCACAGGAGAGACAGCTGTGGCCTGAGAAGATAGACTTGGTTCTCAGAGATGTAAAGTAGAAAAGCGGCATTGGGATGACAATATGTGTTTTTAGTGGAGGAAGTTGAGGACTGAAGCTTGTTTTTATAAAACTCTCTTTAAAAATCTGGAACTGAAGGGAGTGCAAGAGGCAAAATTTAAAAGATGCCCCACACCACAGCCCCAGCAGAGCCAGTCCTGGGTGATCTGGTCAACACTAATCTCAACACCACCCTGAAGGAGATTTGCAGACAGAATTAAAGTCCCAAGTCAGGTGACCATAAATAAGGTAAATAACTATTCCTGGAATTTCGTGTTGAATTTTTTTTGTATCTCTGATTTTGTATCCCCTCAAAAACATGACAGTCAAACAATTTAAAAGATAGCAAAATGTTAATTTTTATGTCGTCTGGATGATGAGTGCATGACTGTCTTTATTGAATGCTTAAAATATTTTATAATTAATAAAAATTCAAAAGTAAGAATATAAATAAATAATATGAAAATGAGATAAAGGGATCAGGAGAATATACTATGTATTTGTTTAAGATTTAATAGTTTTTCACCAAAAGTAAAAGTTGGTAAGAGTTAACAGTGTAACATATATTTTAGACTACTGGAAAAACAGTTTTACATGCCAGGCGTATAAGGAAAGTAAAATGTGCTTTTGGTAAAAGAGTATAATAAGTCATGGGAATAGTATTTTTTTGCCCAGTTTAGAGGGTTAAAGGATTCTTTTAAGTTAGATAGAATAAAGCTAAAAGTTTGAGCAAGTTGTGGAAAGTTTGTGAAAAAGTAGTCTTATAAAATAAATTGTGTGTGTGATCACATTGCTAAAGTTAAAGGGGTATTATTCAGTTTTTCTGTAAATTGAACATTGGAATGAAAGCACAATACAGTTTTCTTAGAGCATTGCTCTGGTTTTTAACCAAAAATTGCAAAGGGTTAGAAAAGATTTCTGAAAATCTTTCCTTATGGTCAAACTGATTAATATTAAATAGATTTGTCCATAAGGTTTTATTAAGAATTGGATTTAACATCAATAGGACACTAATGCAAAAGTAAAATTTGGCTTTTTTTGAACTGTATTTGCATAAATGTGTTGTTGGTATATATTCCAAAATAATGCGAAACTTCTGTAATTGTAATATGACTTAGTATGCCTTATTAATGATAACTAAAATTATTTTAAATAATTGTGTGCCACGGAAGTGATAAATTTCTTTGTCAATTGTGTCTTTGACCATGGCTGCCCTAAGGTTTTTTGCTACCCACAGACAATTGTCTCATTCTAATTCTCTTTAAAATGTGGTTTCATAATCAGCTATAGAACTCTAACAGGTGTTCTTAAATGCAGGTTTCTGATAACTCAAGAGATTGTGACATTAAAATGGAGAGAAAAGAACTTCCAAGACTCTCTAGGAAAAGTAATGTGTTCATAAATATTGAGCAAAACATGAATTAACTGCATAAACTGAGCTAATAAAAGGCTGAAGTAATCTTTTTTTTTTTTTACTTTTGGCTTAAAACCTTGTGAATCCTTTGTTTTGTTTTCAGAATAAAAAATACTTCTCTTTCAAGCTATTTATAACCTTTACCAGTTAAGTATACTCCTATAAACAAAATTTGAATCATATTTCTATCTACCAGATTTCTCCAAAATTTGGAAACTATTTGTGAATATTCTTAACTTACAGCAGTATAGTTATTTGCATAAGTGTAATAATCTGTTTTCTTTTGTAGTAGGGCACAATTGCAAACACTGGTTATTTTACCAAGGCTTTGACTAGAATGGCATGCTTTTAGATACAAACAGACTATTTTAAGGAATCAAAGTTCACTTATAGAGCCAATAAAAGCCTGTTGGGAAAACTGGCCTAATACTTTGTCTACCCAGTCCCTGTGCAGGGTTCCTGACCTGTAGTAAGTAAAGAATGTCACTTTCTAACAGGCCCAGGAACCCAAGTTATCTTGGGACCTAAAGAGAAGAAGAATTTATGCATCTAATACAGGTATTTGATGGCACAAGTCCATGGCAGGGCTCAAAGCTTTAAAAAGTCTTTTCTGAAACTCCTTATGAAACAAAGTTCTATCAAAGCCAATTTTAAAAAGAGGCTGTGATTATTCTTGCTATGTTTTATGCAAATAATCAGGCCAAGTATAATATGACTAAAGCTTATTTTGCAAACAAATCAGGCCTAGCATGATTTTACTTTAATAAAAACAAGGACTAGAGAGATAAAAATTATGTTTCAAGAACTGTAATACACCTGCTATTAGATTCCAGTCTCATCAGTTGTTTATGAGGTGGTTTTTTTTCATGCAATTCAGACTGATCCTGCTCACTCCTATCAACCAACCATGATGTCTGGCTGCAGCTCAGAAGAAACGAGAGGGATGGGAAATGCAAAAATCTGGATCAATATTCTAATTTGGGGCATATATTGGAATCAGCCAGCAGCTCCATGCCCCAGAGCCTTAGCCACCAGCTACCTGGGTATCTCAGCAGTCTCAGAAGTTTTAGGAACTGTTCTCACTCCCTTATTTCATTTTGACTTTTCTACTTGTCTTAAAACTCAAGGAGCCTTCTATACTTGTGGCCAATCAGTTCACCAATGCCTCCCCACTAACGGGACTAGAACTTGTACCATAGGCTATGTATCCACAGACAACTTCATCGTCCCTGTCAATCTCTCTCTTCCAGTACCAATCTATGGACATTCCATGTTGCCCAGGGTGAAGAGGGCTATCCAATTATTTCCTCTTCTCATGGGACTTGACATTGTAACCTATACAGGAACTGGAATTGCCAGATTCATAAAAGCCTCCTTAACCTATAGCCCACTCTCAAAGGAAATAGCCAACAACATTGACTTCATGGCTAAAGGCTTAACAACCATGCAAGAGCAGATCCACTCTTTAGCTGCCATAGTCCTTCAAATCATTAAGGACTAACATTAACAGCACCACAGGGAGGACCAGTGTTAACTAATGTTCACAGCAGCTCAGAGAGGAATTTCCTTAGCCTCAAATAAAAAATATTGCTTTTGGGTAAATCAATCAGGAAAAGTAGAAGACAACATCAGACAACTTGTAAATGGAGCCTCTTGTTTATGGGAACAAGCCTCTCAGGGCTGGCTTGTTCTCACGAAGGAACCTGGAATGGAACCTAGAAATGGCTCTCCTGGGTTTTCCCCTTTGAGGACCACTTGTTAGTCTCCTACTTCTGCTCCTTTGTGGTCCGTGTCTTCTAAATCTAGTAACCTGATTTGTCTCCTCCTGCCTTCAGGCCATCAAGCTCCAGATGACCCTCAGCGGGATGCCATCCTCTCAGGATTCTAGAGCCATCCTTCTACAGAGGACTCTTAAACTGCCCATCAGTGTAAAGCAACAGAGTTGAAATCTTGCCCCATCTCCCTTAGACCTGGCTAGACACTGCTTTCACCAACTCAAAAGAGTCACCCTTCTTCCCTGACAGCAGCAAGAGGCCACAGACCCACAGAACCACCACCACTGCCCATTTGTCAACAGGAAGCAGTTACAGAAGACTGACCTTAATCCATTTTCCCCCAAAATTGGGGTCTTGGACTCTTGAGGGGGAAGTGCCACAGCAGGAAGTCAGGCAGACGTGAGAGCCCCCATGGCCAGGAATGTCAGGCAACTATCAGGTGATGGCCAGGAGGTGGTTAACTGGCTCTAAAATAGTTGGTCACAGCTGGCACCAGGGAACAGCAGTTTCCCAATGGACAGAAAACACCTAAAACTGGATCAGCAGCTTCCCGATAAGATCTCAGGAGCTGGGTGAGCAGGCTTAAGCATGCGCACTAAAAGGCAGAATGGTGGAGTCTAACTGGTATATGACCTTCCAGGAATATTCAGCTAGTATGGGAAGAATGCCTCAAGCAAGCAGACGTACAGCTTCAGTAAACCTACTGTGCACGTGGCCCTTCCCAAGGGCTGGCAGGCCACTGTGCATGCAGATAGCCCACCCCATGGGAAGAATCAGGGGAGAAGGGACACAACCCCCTGAAAGCATGCCAATGGATACACCGCCAAGTCAAAGGTCAAACCACACATTTGACTTGCTGAAGCCGTCCATTTGGTCTTCTTCCAAGTGGACTTTCTTTTGTCCCACTCTAAGCTTTTAATACACTTTCTCTCCTCCACTAAAACTTGCCTCAGTCTCTCCTTCTGCCTATGCCCCTCAATCAAAGTCTTTCTTCTGAGGAGACAAGAACTGAGGTTGCTGCAGACTCGTACAGATTCACCATGGCTAACCCTCATAAGTCACGTGCCAGCTCAGGACAGCAATGATTATCTTTCTTCTTGCTGACTCTGTGTTGTTGAGGAACACATCACATTTTTATCTCCAAGATTCAGGCTTAAAAATAATTCTTCTTAAAGATTCATTTTGATGCTTTTGTTTTCCCCTTGAAATCTCCCTGTAAAGGATCATCCAGAATTGAACCTTCAGGACTGAAGCCTCCAGGCGAGATTCCGTCTTTCCTCCCTTTTCCAGCTCTGCATAGTGCAAATGTGGTGGGTTTCACCCCAATTCCTGCTGTAAATCAAAACGTATCTGAGATGGGTCTCAATTAATGTAGAAGTTTGTCTTGCCAATGTTAACCGCACGCTCAGGGGAAAAATACCACCACAGAATCACAAAAACAGTCTATGGTGTGTGCCTTTATCCAAAGATGATGCTAACAGCTTCGACAGCTGAAGGGGAAATGGGAGCTGGAGGGGAAAGAGGAAGGGTGTGGTCATCCACATGCAGCAGGAGGAAAGGACAGGCAGGAGAACTGTCAAATGTGCACCCATCTCCCGCTCAGCAGCTCTGCACTTAACACAAGACAACGTAGACACAGAGCCGCTGCTTGTGGAGATGCGTCACCTTCATCTGTCACTCTCTGCTTAGGAACAAAAGGAAAGGCAGCTGCTTGCATGACTCGTCTTCCAGCTTCATTCCTTCCCCTTGGCAGAGTAAATGTGGTCCTGAGCTTTTAGTTTCCTTTCATGGTGCCCTAGCCAGAGTGAACGCAATAATCAAATGCATTTGTCTTCTACGGAGAGAAGAGGAAAATTACTTTACCACCAATATTTGTGTCTATTTTTATTTGCACTGTTTGAAATTGGTAAATTCTGATTACCTCCTTGGAGGTCACTTTACCCACACAATGCCTCCAACACTGGCGTGGACTCCATTCTCCACCAGCTGCAGTCGGGCCCCTCCTCACCTCCTCCTGCCATGGCCCAGTTCTCAGCTGCTAAGCCCAGGTTAGCAAGACTCCCCGAGTCAAACCCATGTCCCCGATCCCTCAGCATCCCTGGCACTTCGCCCTGGAGGTTCTTGCTGTGTTCGGCTGAGCCCAGGCCTGCACTTTGGCCTCGCAGCCCTGAGGCAGTAACTGGAACAAACTCTGTCTTGCTATTTTTAACAAGCCTATGCTACAAATCACAGCAGGCCCCTTTACGGTCTGGCATTTGAAGAGAGTAATTCCTTTTCTATTTTAAAAAAAATGCCTTAAAGACCTTATATACTGAGAAAAAACTTTGCAAAGCATTACTCAACATTAACAAGAAAACACAACAACTTAAAAGATTAGGATCCAGTAAACAGGGTTTCATCCCAACAAAAGTGCCAGGGCTGAGCGCCGGCCGAGAAGGTTGTAATAACGCCGAGGGATCCCCTTTGCCCAGGGCTGAGAAGGTTGTGATAACACTGAAGGCTGAGAAGGTTGTGATAATGCTGAAGGACCCCTTCGCCCTGTCCCACGAAGGCACTCACATCTGTAAAGTCCCTTCCTTTCCCCACTGTGCTGATTCTTTCAGGGCCCTTTCCTGTCGGGAGAACCCGCTCCCAATGTTTAATGTGGGTTCTTTTCTATTTCCTAAGTGTCTCGATTGGGTTGAGAAATAAAGGGAAAGAGCACAAGAGAGAGAAATTTAAAGCTTGGGTGTCCGGGGGAGACATCACATGTCGGCAGGATCCGTGATGTTCCCCGAGCCATAAAAACAGCAAGTTTTTCTCAGCGATTTTCAAAAGGGGAGGGAGTGCACGAATAGGGTGTGGGTCACAGAGATCACATATTTCACGAGGCAATAAAATATCACAAAGCAAGTGGAGGCAGGCGAGATCACAGGACCACCAGATGGGGCGAAATTAAAATTGCTAATGAAGTTTCAGGCACACATTGTCATTGATAACATCTTATCAGGAAGCAGGGTTTGAGAGCAGACAACCTGTCTGACCAAAATTTATTAGGCGGGAAATTTCCTCCTCCTAGTAAGCCTGGGAGCGCTACGGGAGACCAGGGCTTATTTCATCCCTTCAGCTTTGACCATAAAAGACAGCAGGCTTTGAGAGGGTCATTCATAGGCCTACCTTCAGGGCGCATTCTCTTTCTCAGGGATGTTCCTTGCTGAGAAAAAGAATTCAGCAATATTTCTCCTATTTGCTTATGAAAGAGGAGGAATATAGCTCTGTTCCGTCCGGCTCACCAGTGGCCAGTTCAAAGTTACCTCCCTTGTTCCCTGAACATCGCTGTTATCCTGTTCTTTTTTTAAGATGCCCAGATTTCATATTGTTCAAACACACATGCTCTACAAACAATTTGTGCAGTTGACACAATCACAGGGTTGTGAGGCGACATTCATCCTCCTCAGTTTACAAAGAAGATGACGGGATTAAGAGATGAAAGACAGGCATAGGAAATCACAAGGATATTCACTGGGGAAGTGGTAAGTGCCCATGAAATCTTCACAATTTATGTTCAGAGATTACAGTAAAGACAGGTGTAAGAAATTATAAAAATATTAATGTGGGGAACTAATAAACGTCCATGAAATCTTCACAATTTATGTTCTTCTGCTGCGGCTTCAGCTGGTCCCTCCTTTCAGGGTCCCTGTCTTCCCTCAACACTTTCCATTATCCCAAGCTGCCCTACCTGAATCCTTGTCATCTGGCCCACGGCAACCCCTCGAGCCTTGCCTCAGTCTCCCCACATGACCTCCCCCACATGCTGGCCTGCACCCTTCCAGGGCGGATGGTTCTCTTTCTTGGTTGTGGACACACAGGGTGGTCCCTCCTCCTGCCAATGGAGTTCATTTCCTCAGCACAGCCCGGGGTGTCCACTTTCCCACTCTGACCACACCCCTCCTCTCTTGCTGGCAAGGACCTGGAAGCTGCAACCTCCACCATCACCCTCTGTTCCCCACTGTCCCAGAAGTCCTCTCCTGCCTGTCCCAACCCTCACGACCCCTGCTGAGGCCTTCCCATGCCGTTCGCTGTACAGCAGGCTTCTCCCTCATGTGGGACTCCCACATACGTCCAGTCCGGCCCACCTTACACTGGGTTACTGATCCTCTGGTGGGCACCCCCCCCGGCACCTGCCCCGGGCCTGTGAGATTGGAGGCTCACCTGACTTCCATACCACCCCCCACGATCAAACTCAGGGCTTCGCCTGTGGTCCCATTCAACGTCTTTTCCAAATACCTGTGTGAATTCTAACTGTGACGTTTTTATACCTAGCACTGCAGACGTCTGAGCCCCCATAAAGTCCTTTCACTTGACCTTTGTTACACAAATGGATATGATTCTACAGGGGAATAAAAGTAAGTTGGCGTATCACAGATGGGGTGTTTATTTTAGTGGAAACTTACAAAACCCTTTTGTAGAATGACTTTTCCATTCACAGGCAAGAGTAGTTTTAGATCAGCAGACAGCACTGCACAGGAGCCGACAGGAACTTCTCGAGACCCACGTTCTTCCACTGACCACCACCCTCTCTAGAACCTTCCAGAGGGCGAGCTTGTTCTGACCCTCGTCACCGAAATCTCTCTGACCCAATGAAGATGGAAATTCATTAAAAATAAATGTAAAATGTCTGCAACAATCTACTTTATGATCCATTAGAAAATGTATTACATACCTTTGACTTGTCATAGAGAGATCCCTGCTCTGTTTTAAAATTCTTCTTACAGTGACTTTTTAAAATAAAGTCTTACGAAACGTGCTTGAAATAGATGCCAAAAATTCTTACAAGCATGACTTATATGCTTTTTTCTTTTCTTTTCTTTCCTTTTTTTTTTTTTTTTTTTGTGAGATGGAGTCCCACTTTGTTGCCCAGGCTGGAGTGCAGTGGAGCAATCTTGGCTCACTGCAACCTCCATCTCCCACAATTCCTCCACCTCAGCCCTCCGAGTAGCTGGAACTACAGGCATGCATCACCATCACCATGCCCAGCTATTTTTTGTATTTTTGGTAGATACAGGGTCCCAAGCTTTTATTGTCAACCATGGCTTTCCCCATGTTGGCCAGGATGTTCTTGAACTCCTGACCTCAAGTGATCTGTTCACCTTGGCCTCCCAAAGTGCTGGGATACAGTTGCGAGCCACTGAGGCGGCCAACATTCCTTATATACTTTATTGGACCTTTTTTCTTAGTTTTTTCTTTAACATGCCACCTCATTAATTGTGTTTAGACTCTTCAAAATACTGTTTTCCTGTCTTTCGAGGAAGAGATCGGCTGTTGCTTTTCTCATTATAGTTCATGTGTTTGTCTTCTACAGTCATTTTTTTAAATGTCAGCCAACAGATACGGTTAGGCTTTGTGTCCCCACCCAAATCTCAATCTTGAATTGTAATCCCCATAATCCTCACGTGTCGAGGGGAGAGACCAGGTGGAGGAAACTGGATCCTGGGGGAGGTTTCCTCCATGCTGTTCTCATGCTAGTGAGTGAGTGCTCAGGAGATCTGGTGGTTTTGTAAGGGGCTCTTCCCCCTTCACTCAGCACTTCTTCCCTCCGCCCTGAGAAGAAGGTGCCTGCTTCCCCTTCGTTTTCCCCCAGGACTGTTAAGTTTCCTGAGGCCTCCCAAGTCATGCTGAACTGTGGGTCAATTAAACTTGTTTCCTCCAGTCTCAGGTAGTTCTTTATAGCAGTATGGAAACAGACTAATAAGCCAATTTGTGATTTAGTTTTGGTTCATAAGGAAGAAATGCAAACCCAGAAGACAACTCACTGGAGACCAGGACTCATCATGATTATGGTTTTGCATTGAGTCATCCACAGCATCTCACTCCCGTTTCTTTTTTGTTGTAGAGGGGAGATCCGCTGACCATGTCTAGTCTGGATTCCAAATTCTCATGTCTTGTCTCTGTGCTTTTCATACACAGAGCCAGAAATTCTTGTCTACTTCTTTCGAGTCTACCTAACGCAACACAACCATGACTACCAGTCTGTAAGCACAGAACGCTTTTACATGTTCGTGGTTAAACTAGTAACTTTGACTTCTTGTGGGGAAGTCCTGTGGTTCAAAGAGTGATGGGGAACAGAACCGTGAAGGCCCTGAAGGAAGAACGACGGGACAGGTCTCACCACTTTGTTTTGCTGTCTGGCATTTAAGGCTGGTCTCTCTGAGCTGTTTCTCATTTTGTAGATTCTTCACTCAGCTTATAACCCAGAGCTTCTCTCAAACCTCCAAGTAGGTTTAGCTCTCAAAGGTCTCCTTGTTGCCCTTATCTCCTGTACTAAATTATAAGATTTTTTGTTCATAAGCATTTTTCGTCCTCACTGGCCTTTCCTTTTTTTTTTTTTTTTTTTTGATGGAGTCTCACTCTGTCACCCAAGGTGGAGTGCAGTGGTGCAATCTCGGCTCACTACAACCTCCACCTCCCAGGTTCAAGCGATTCTCCTGCTTCAGCCTCCCAAAGTAGCTGGGTTTACAGATGGCTGCCACCACATACAGCTAATTTTTTTTGTATTTTTAGTTGAGATGTGGTTTCACCACGTTGGCCAGGCTGGTCTCGAACTCCTGACCTCAGGTGATCCACCCGCCTCGGCCTCCAAAAGTGCTGGGACTACAGGCGTGAACCACCATGCCCGGCCTCTTTCCCTTCAAAGCATCTTGGTGGTTAGTAGATGGAATGGCTCTCATTTTATGTCCAAAGTACTTAAGCATGTTGTGTGTGAAGACTTGAAAGCTGTCCTAACTAGCTGTTTGAAAAACACATGCATTCTCACCCCAGGACAGACGCATTTTATTCCAAAGAAAACACGGCCTCAGGGGGACGCAGAGCCTCCTCCAGGGACGCCACCATCAGGAAATTCTAGGAAAGAAAGAGGACGCCACGGGGGGGGGGGGGGGGGATCTCAAGAGAGAGGAGTGGGTAGAACAGGGAGAAGGGAGAAGGGTGGTCGGTGAAGACCAGAGCTGATGTAGGACAGGGCGAAACACCAGCAGGGGGTGGGAACCCCAGCCCTACAGCAACTGTTCCAGGAGCTGCCTCAGCCGCGCTTCTACAATCCTGAAGTCCCCTACCCTTGCCTTCAGCCCCGTTCCCTCATGTTCTCTCTTTCCTTAACAACTTCCTCCTTCAGGGAACTCTCAGAATAACATTTATGCTGGGCTGACTCCTCTCCTGGGGACCTGCACTTTAACTGTGTCTGTGTCTCGTGAGGAAGCCATCACAGCCTTTGTGTCCTTACAGGAGCTGCGGACCAAACGCAAGCAGTGGGGACGTGCTGGCCGACAGGCGAGGACATCCTCCCTCACACCCACAACTGGGGAGGTCGTGCATCCCACCCACAGCCTTCCTGGCAAAGCAGCCTTACAGAAATATACATTCAATCTTCTGCAGCTCTACCTGTAGTATTTCAAAAAGAGTTTGATTTGCCTGTGGTCTTGAGGAATCTCAAAGTTTCCATATGAGTTCTGAACAGGTTTGATAAATACGCGTTCCCAAGACAGCCAGGCTGCCTGTTTCTACAGTTTTTGCAGTTCCCATTCACGATCTAAACTCATTGTGGTCAAACCAGAGCAAGTCTGTGTTACCTGTTTATCGCTGCGTGCATTATTTCACCCACTTATTCTGGGGGAGCCGGGGAGTGTTTAGGAGACACTCAAGGGTCTTGGCTGCACGTCTCCCCTAGCCTCGCTGCTCCTCCCCAGAACACACACAGGAAGTCCCTTCAGCCCTGCAGTAGCTTCCTGACCATACGAAACAGTCAGGACTGCAAAATAACTGCTTAGGAATACAGAAGTCAGGAAGTTCAGTGAACCTCCCTTCAATCGCCAGAATCTCTGACATCGTTTCTAATTCTGTTCTCATTGTTTCTAATTCTGTTCTTTTGCCCCCCGCAATAATACAAACAACTCCCAGAGTCATCTGAAAATGACAAATTCTAATACACAACGCATGTGGGATGTGTTACCTGAGATAACACAGTGAGTGTCTGTGCAGGAACAGCTGGAATCATCCCAGAATTCTTTCATTAAGGAGTGTGTTAGGTCAATTTCCTTAAAAGGAAATGTACAACTTCACTGCAGTAAAAATTAACACCTGTGAATCATTCCATAGTAAAATATTTTTGGTTCATCCATTAAGTGTGATGTCACCGCCGAGTTCTTTTCATTGATATAAAACAATTATGTTATTATACGGAAGCACCCATCCAGAAGGGACGGAATTCTTTTTAGACAGAAGCTTTCCAAGCATGGTTATGGGCAGAGGGAGGAAGGGAAATTTGGAATCCAAATTTGGAGGCTATTTTGGTTCAGGAATTTAATCTCGGTGAGTTCTTTTCAGAAACCACAATGCCAAGTGCCTATGAACAGCTGGGGTGCAAACGGGAACTCCAATCTCCATGCCCATTGCTTCTCTTCCAGGAAAATAACAAATAAATGTCTAGAAAACAATCTTTGTATTGGTTGATAAAAGCATTAGGTCACATCAGCAATAAAGCCGTGCCCTGTGACTTCAAGGAGCATCTCCAGCCTGTGTTATCTGTCCTTGGAAAAAATGCATTGCAAGAGTCGCTGAAGTGAGTTATAAGGTAACACTTGTCCGCAAGATTTCTAATGTTCTACAAATTCTGTCACCCAGAAAGCCCAGCTGTTCCTTCCCAAAGGCCAACTAGACGATGCAGCCTTGTGTGGGGAGCAGGTTGAGGGGAGAAAAGGATGCCAGTCCCCTCTTCTTTCCACACTGACGCCCTGCGCACCGATCTGTGATGTGACAGCAGCCTCAGGCTCCCCCAGAGAGCTACATGGCCACAATTTCAACTTCTGATACCTTAGAAAAGGAGAACGTTCATTTCACACAAGGTTAGAACTGAAGGGCTGTGTTTATATTCACAGGTAAGGCACGAGGGATGTTACAAATACACGCCTGTGTGTTCTGGGCTGTACCTGCCACCTAAAACAACAGCTACATAATAACACACACACACAAACAGAGCTTTGAAAGTATGAGATAGAACTGAAATAAACAGTAGGTTTAAGATACTTTATTTAGTTATATTGTGACTGTTGCAGAGGCTTTTTTGTTCTTACTGAAATGTTGGTAGAGCTGGTGCTTTTGATGAGAGCACAAGATGACTGTGAACCAGTGTGAGAGGCAGAAGACTCTCATGGTAGACGCTTTATTGTTGTAAAGGGCTGCAGGATGCCATCATCACTTAGAAGTCTTTTTAGAAATATAAAACATATTACCTCTATAATGCTACCACCTTCCATAAAATTTTTATCTGTTTCTTACATGTTTTTGCTATAATAGCTTGCCTATGAAAGATGCTGTATTTCAAATTCACATGTGGGGGGTGTGTGTGTGTGTGTATATATATATATATGAATATATATATTCCAATCAAAACAGCCCATTAGACCAGGGTCCTTCTTACACAGTTCCCATAATGCATCAACCTTATTAAAAAAGTCATTTTCTATTGAGGACATTTTTTTCCCAGCTAAGGCATTACCTCTTTGCTTCAGAGGTTAATAAAAAATAGTCTGTACACAATAAAAAATGATAAAGCAGATATCACCACGGACCCCACAGAAATACAAACTACCATCAGAGAATACTATAAACACCTCTATGCAAATAAACTAGAAAATCTACAAGAAATGAATAAATTCTTGGACACATACACACTCTCAAGACTAAACCAGGAAAAAGTCAAATCCCTGAATAGACCAATAACAAGTTCTGAAATTGAGGCAGTAATTAATAGCCTACCAACCAAAAAAAGCCCAGGACCAGATGAATTCACAGCTGAATTCTACCAGAGGTACAAACAGGAGCTGGTACCTTCCTTCTGAAACTATTCCAAATAATTGAAAAGGAGGGAGTCCTCCCTAACTCATTTTATGAAGCCGGCATCATCGTGATACCAAAACTGGCAAGAGACACAACAAAAAAAGGAAACTTCAGGCCAATATCTCGATGAACATCGATGTGAAAATCCTCAGTAGAATACTGGCAAACTGAATCCAGCAGCACATCAAAAATCTAATCCACCACGATCAAGTTGGCTTCATCCCTGGATGCAAGGCTGGTTCAACATATGTAAAATCAATAAATGTAATCCATTACATAAATAGAACCAAAAACAAAAACCATATGATTATCTCAATAGATGTAGAAAAGACCTTTAATAAGATTCAACATGCCTTCATGGCAAAAACTCTCAGTAAACTAGGTATTAATTGATAGAATATATCTCAAAATAATAAGAGTTATTTATGACAAACCCACAGCCAATAACATATTGAATGGGCAAGAGCTGGAAGCATTCCCTTTGAAAACTAGTGCAAGACAAGGATACCTCTCTCACCACTCCTATTCAACATAGTATTCGAAGTTCTGGCCAGGGTAATCAGGCAAGAGAAAGAAATAAAGGGTATTTGAATATGAAGAGAGGAAGTTAAATTGCCTCTGTTTGCTGATGACATGAATCTATCATTAGAAAACCCCATCATCTTAGCCCTTAACCTGATAAGCAACACCAGCAGTCTCAGGATACAAAATCAAGGTGAAAAATCACAAGCATTCCCTTGCACCAACAATAGACAAGCAGAGAGCCAAATCATAAATGGTCTCCCATTCACAATTTCTACAAAGAGAATAAAATATGAAAGAATACAGCTAACAAGGGATGTGAAGGACCTCTTCAAGGAGTACTACAAACCACAGCTCAAAGAAATGAGAGAGGACACAAACAAATGGAAAAACATTCCATCCTCCTGGATAGGAGGAATCAATATTATGAAAATGGCCATACTGCCCAAAGCAATTTATAGATTCAATGCTATCCCCATCAAACTACCATTGACATTCTTCACAGAATTAGAAAAAAACTACTTTAAATTTCATATGGAACCAAAGAGACCATATAGCCAAGACAATTCTAAACAAAAAGAACAAAGCTGAAAGAATCATGCTACCTAACTTCAAACTATACTACAAGGCTACAGTAACCAAAATAGCATAGTACTTGTACCAAAATAGAGAAATAGACCAATGGAACAGAACAGAGGCCTCAGAAATAACACTACACATCTACAACCATCTGATCTTCAACAAATCTGACAAAAACAGCAATGGAGAAAGTATCTCCTATTCAATAAACGGTGCTGGGAGAGCTGGCTAGCCATGTGCAGAAAACTGAGACTGGACTCCTTCCTGACACCTTATATAAAAATTAAGATGAATTATAAACTTAAATATAAAACCCAAAACCATAAAAACCCTAGAAAAACACCTATATAATACCATTCAGGACATAGGCATAGGCAAAGACTTCATGACAAAAATGCCAAAAGTAATGGCAACAAAAGCCAAAATTGACAAATGGGATCTAATTAAACTAAAGAGCTTCATAAACTAAACAGCAAAAGAAACTATCATCAGAGTGAACAGACAACCTACAGAATGGGAGACAATTTTTGCAATCTACCCATTTGACACAGTTCTAATATCTACAATTTGCAAGGAACTTAAACAAATGTACAACAACAACAAAAAAACCAACCCCATCAAAAAGTGGTCAAATGATATATATGAACAGACACTTCTCAAAAGAAGGCATTATGTGACCAAAAAACATCTGAGAAAAATGCTCAACATCACTGATCATTAGAGAAATGCAAATCAAAACCACAAAGAGATACCGTCTCATGCCAGGCAGAATGGCAACTATTAAAAAGTCAAGAAACTATAGATGCTGGCGAGGCTGTGGAGAGATAGGAACGCTTTTACACTGTTGGTGGGAATGTAAATTAGTTCAACCATTGTAGAAGACAGTATGGTCATTCCTCAAGGATCTAGAACTAGAAATACCATTTGACCCAGCAATCCCATTACTGGGCATATACTCAAAGGATTATAGATCATTCTACTATAAAGACACATGCACATGTATGTTTATTGCAGCACTGTTCACAATAGCGAAGTCATGGAACCAACCCAAATACCCATCGTGATAGACTGGATAAAGAAAATGTGGTACCTATACACCACAGAATACTACACAGCCATAAAAAGAAA
>NW_012103754.1:1841650-1859573 GCF_000951045.1 Mandrillus leucophaeus | reverse complement strand
AGGGGAGGGAACTTAGAGGATGAGTCAATAGGTGCAGCAGACCACCATGGAACATGTATACCCATGTAACAAACCTGCATGTTCTGCACATGTATCCTGGAACTTAAAGTTAAAAAAAAAAAAAAAAAATCTGTAAATGTATCAAATTTGAATAAACTTCATTTATTTCCTATTTAACAAGCTGAAATAAATACAGATAAAGGTGCAATGTATCAATCTGACATTCTGAAAGATCATCTTGCATGCCACGGGGGGTGCACACACCCCAGTGTGGTCATCCTGACATGATTCACAAACCTGCTCCTTCATATCTGCCTGTTTCCCTCATTCTCCTCTGTCTTTGCTCCCCTATCCCACAGGATTGTCAAGAGGTGACGTAGAAATCCAGGGTTAGCGCAGAGCCTATGGTGGATGAGAATAGCCCAAGAAGAAGCTGCGGGTCCCTTCCCATGACCTGCAGGGGGGAAAAGCCATGCAGGGCGGTGGCTGGGGATGCTCCATGTCCTGTTCCAAATCCCCAAGAGGTTCCCCACGAAGTCAGTGAACGAGGGAGGTCAGAACAGCAAAGGGCACATTGGTGTAGGGAGAGTAAGTATTCATCTATCCTATTCACTACTCGCCCTTTGATTTTCCCAAAGAATTTCTGCCTCTGTCTATTAGAATGATGTCATCTCACTGGGAGGACATGAATGAATAGTGGTCAACATGTGTACGGCCCCTACCCTGCTAGATTTTTATTATTAAATATTGCTGAACCAATGCCAAAAATAAATACATGTTTATTTTTTTTAATTCTACCTTTCAGAGTCTGGGGTAATTTTTCCAGTACTTCATGATAACTTTCCATTCCAAATCAAAGGATATGAAAATCTCTCCCTTTTATGAACACTCCAACTATTCTACCTGTAAGCAGGTATTTACATATATTTTTAATGCTTATGAAACTGTCTTATTTTTAAATTCAAAATAAATTATAACAACTAATACAGAAGAAAATTAATGTATATGTTTTATGCAGCAGCATGGCATAGAAAGGGAAGTAATTCAACATCACATTTCTCCTTGCCATAATCCCTACCATTAAATGCAAAATATCTTTATTGAACTACATTAAATAGCTTTCATTTTAGACAAAGATATGGAACATGGCGAGCCACACTCAATATACCGTGAGCAATTCCATGAGTTGTTAATATGAAAAAGGATAATGATATTCATAGTGACTGCAATTGTATCAGTTCTTAAGAACTAAAACATCTTTGATTTCACTGTTCCTGTGGCTTGGTGCTAATTGACCACACACACATAAAATGAAATCAATGAAAGTCACAGTTTTAATTTTAAAAAGTATTTTGAGGCTAAAATGAAATTTGTATGTTAAAAATTTGTGTATTTTTGTCATTTATATATGAAACTAATTTTGGGCTATTTTCTGCTTATAGTTTTTATTTCAAATAATTAAATAAAATTGATTAAAATAAGAGCAAGTTAATTGTAAACGTTCAATAAAATTGAATGCATAAGAAAGTAGTTTAATTGGTGAAATCTGCTTCAGTCACATGTATTCAATGAACTTTCCAAATAACATTTGCACACGCTGATGAAACGTTGGGAGAGCAGACGCAGGATCTTTGGCTTCCGTCAGATGCTCCTTGCCTCTGAGAAGTTGGCACACCTGGGTGCACACAGCCTGTCCTCCCTGTGTGTGTCCTGCAGAACCCTGAGCAGGGCCGTGGTCGGGAGCATACTGCTCCTGCAAGGGCACAGGGGACCCCGGATCAGGGAAGCCTGGCAGGGCTTCTTGCCCTTGACCCCACTTTTGGGGTCCAGCTGTGCAGGGCGTCCAATCTTTCTGATTAAATGATCATGCCTGCCTTTCCAGCACCCACACTGTGGCAGAAATGGGAAGGGAAAGAAAGGGAGAGAGACAGACAGTGAGGACTGAGCTTCAGCCATTGGCAGGAGGAGAGGGCCGCTCCGGAAACACCAGGCGCTTTTCCTCCACTCCCTCGGCGCTCCCAGCCCTGTTCACACCTCCCCGGACAAGAACAGCCTTTGCCGCCCGGCCTCGGAGAGGTCCCAGTTCCTGGGGTGGAAGCTTTCTCCACGGTGGTGGCTTCCCGTCTTGCTGCCGTGCTCTTCTCAAACGAAGTCTCGCCTTACCTAAGGCAGGATTTGTCTTTTATTTGACAACCATAGATCAACATTTCACCATGCCATAATTTATATTTAATGTATTTTTCCCAGTATTTTAGCATTCAAAAAATAACATGATTTAAAGATCTTGGTGTATTAATATTTGTACTTGTATGGATTTTATGGTAATTTTTAGAAGTAGAATTACTGAATTTAAAGGTATGAATATTTCAGACCTTCGGGACATTTATTTTTTAAAAACAAGTTGCTAAGTTTAAATGTTCATCAGATGTCTATGATATGCACATGGAAATATTTGAATATTTATATATTTTATGAAGCATTTCTATTATAAAATTTGTTTTGCATTAAACACTGGTGAAAATAACGTTTTCCCTATCCGACCCTTAAATTCCTTTGCAAATCTGTTCACGAGGCGGGAAACACCCCAGGCGGTGCTTGTCCCTGCGCCCTTTTCATCCACAGTCCCCAGGGACCGGCTGCTCCGAAGGAAGCTGCTGGGGAAATGGGTGGCGTCCCCCAGTCCCCCAGGAACTACCATGAGTGCTGTGGGGGTTACTGCAGAGCCTCTTTTTCAGATTAAGAAACTTCTACAACCTTTCTGGAGTTTTCTACAACCTCACTGGAGTTTTATGAATAATCAAAGGCTATTTTGGATCTATGGATAAGATTATACAACTATGTTATTAATACTATGGGGATTTGCCCTGATTGGCTCTTCAAGGGCCCTTTGAATTCTTGGAATTTTGCGTTTATGGAATAAACACGCCATATTGGCATATCACCTGCCCCGGTGGCTTTGATGAGCTAGTGTTTAGAAATTTTCAGGCATGTTCATAGATGTGATTGAGCTATACTTTCACGCTGTGTATCCATGTCAGGTTCTACTATGAATCAAGCTATTTGTATTTTTTCAGTATTATTTTGTCAGCTTTGGCAACTTGTGTTTTTCATGGAATGTGTGCGTTTTTCTCCAAATTCCTCTCTATGCTTCAACTTGAATATCTTCTATTGATCTGTCTTCCAGCTTATTAATCCTGTCCCTTTCTGTGTTCAACAAGTTGTTAAGGCCAACCATTGAGTTCTTCATCTTAGATCTAATCTGCACTTCTAGAATGTCCATTTTATACTATTTTATGGATTTCAAATCTCTTTTGAAATTCTGTATTTTGTCATCATTGTTGTTCAGCACACAATTGTTCATTTAATAGCAAAGAAATGGTGAAAGTCCATGTGAACCAGCACATAATAGCCACTAAGTGTAAGAAAAGTATTATTTCTTCAACTAGTGTCAGGAAGAGTGATAAAATAACTATTTCTTATCACGAGGAGTTCAGATGACGGGATCTTAATTGCAGCAGGAGTTAAGGTGCCATCCACACTATGTCATGACCAGCCTTTCAGCTCCAGCCACTGCACACACAGGTTCCTGCCAGGAGTGTCCTCGCTCAAAACCCACAATGCACACAGGATTTTCCCTTCATAGGCATAACATTCCTCTCATGAAAAAGGCTTGTTTACAAGAGGATTGAGAGTAACACTTCTTCCAGATGAGACTTCAGAAACAATCAAAATTTTCTCAGAGATTCTCTACTGATGAATTAGGAGGCAATGAGAACAGTTACATTGCTTTTGGCAGAAATAACACAAATACAGATTTTGATGGATGCACGCGTAAAGGTGCAGATGACGTTTATTCAAGGTTGAAGCGAAGCACAGATGCTGTGGGAAGTGGGGCTCCCCGGCCCAAAGACCACGACGCTGTGAAAGCAACAGCCGATGCCTTTGCTACAGACGCAGAAGCAACTGTCTTCTTATCGCAGCTTTGACACGATCTGAACTGAGTGATTAATGGATTGTTATAGAATTTTTGGCATTCAGTGTTCTTCAATTCTTCTGCATTGAAAAACCCAATGACTCTCCTTAAAGAGTGCAGCTGAGAGCATCTTCAGTTTATCTGCAGCACTAAAATCATGTTAATTCTGAACAATAGCCCCAAGATATTCTTGTTGACTTTTAAAATAATCCTTTGAGTGCAGCCTACTTGCTTTTTCTTCATATTTTTCATCATTGCTTGAGTAATCAGATTATGCAAGTTGAAGGAAGGAAGCCAGCAGTGCTGCTGAAGTTCTCCGCTGCCGGAAGGACCTTGCTGAATGCGTCGAGGAAATAACCAACGGGAAATGCGTTCCTTTAGGCATCAAGGCTGTTCTTACATGCAATGACATAATTTACCAACAGGAAATGAAATTCTGACTTGAGGTGGGTGACTACTATGGAATGGCCAGGACTGTCTTTCCGGATAGATTTTTGGGATGAATTTCACGCTTAAATAATCGAATTCCTTCACAAAGATGTCACCAGCCCTGCTACTAGTGTGGCCTTGAGTAAAACCCAACATGTGTAATGCTGAAGAAGAAGGAAATAAAAATTGATAACATTTATCCTTTTTGTCAGTGTATTCTTTTTATGTTTTTGATCAAAAGACATATATAACCCTGAAAAAAGAAAGAGAGAAATACGATGCCATGAAAGGTGGTACCGTGTGCTTCAGCACACCGGGTTTGAGGAGCGGTTCTCAGCCTAGTGGGCTTCATCCCAGTTCATCTTCTGCACACTGGCTCACATGCTGATGCTGACCGTGTTTTCTCTGTAATGAGGGTTCCATGGGCCAAGGAGCAAAACATATTGTGTGTGGCTACTATAGCAGGTATGTTCCAAGATAAAGGCAACACAGACTATCACTGCAATGAATTTTAGAAGTAAATTCGGCAACACAAAAAACTGTTAAGCAAACCAAATTATTGAGAAATATCATTATAAAAAGATATGTGAAACTTCTATGCTTTATATTATTACAGATGAATGACTTGCAATCTCATCTGTTGTCTCAATGCATACACGCATAGACAGAAATAAATCTCGCTGGCTGTCCATTGTTTTTATTTCCTGAATCTGACAAGCCCCATCTGCATGGCAGCTTCTGCTATCTATGCTTCTCTTATAATTCATCAAATAATAAGTCTTGCATCCTGTGTCCTGGTGTGACTAGTAATTTTTGATACACTGATAACATTATGTATGAAAAAAAGCATAGAGGTACCAGAAGACTGGTTCACCCAGCAAAGGCCCGCCCTTTGCTCTGCTCTGAAAACACAGCAGGACATCAATGGCCCTCACTTCATCAGGGCAGTGCTGGGTGGAGACGGGGCTGCAGTTTTGGTCAAACTCCATCCATCTCTTTTTCTCTCCATGACTAGGGTTTTCACTGATAATCTTACTCCCTGCTGTTCTGAGGTTGGACTTAGTTCTGTAGCCTATCCTCTCCCTGTGATAGTTTGACAAATGCCCTAAGAGTCTACCCCGGTGCACCCTGGAGGCCCCTGGAGCAACCCTGGAGGTTCAGAACACAGGTTTGTGCAACGCGTTGTTTTCCCATCCCCCAGCAGTGGCCCCATGCCAGGGCTGCTGTGTGGCGAGCAGGTGGAATATCTGAAACTAGCCTACTGCACACAGAGGCTCTGGGGCTCTGGGGCACAGGCTGTTGCTCTGGGGCTACACACCTGTGCAGCCTGGGACTGCGCCGAACATTGCAGGTGACTGTAACACAATGGTGAGCATTTGTGTATCTACATGGCTTCCTCTGGAACACCTCCTGAAGAACCTACCAGAGGCTGTTTTACAGTTAACCTTTTAAAATGTAAGTGGAAGGAGTACACTCTGAAATAAGGATAAAAAGTGTAGTAAATACATAAACCAGCAACATAGCCGTTTATTATCATTATCTAGTGTTGTGTACAGTGCGTCGTTGTACGTGCTGGACGTTGACACAGGTGGCCGCATCGCAGCCTTGTTTATACAGCACCCCACAAACATGTGAGCAATGCGCGGCACGCTGGCGTGAGGACTGCTGTGTCACCAGGCACTGCGGAATTTCGGCTCCATGATTATCTCATGGGACCACCACTGCATACGGGGTCTGTTATTGACCAAAACGTCCTTATTCAGTGCGTGACTGTATTTATTTTGAAAACTCTCAAAAATAGCATATTTTTTGAGAAACCATCTAAGTAAAAAATAATTGAAGTTTTTTTAAAGGAAAAAAGTAATCATGTTTGAATTACATTAATTTGTTGCATGTCATATTTCATTTAATTACCTCTAAAAGCATTAGTATCAATAAAAACAGTGTTGTTTTGCTTAAGGTTATATTAAAGTAGTGTTCTTTTCTTACACAGTTATTATATATCTGTCTTACAGCACCATCTGGTAATTTAATAGTCTACCTCATCTGTTTTTTATTAAACAGACATTGGATGTATAATGGCTTAAAAGTAGAAATCACTGGAATTAATAAGCTAAGAATCAGGCCCTGGGTCCGGCCAAAATCTGACTCCACTGAAGCTCTGAGAGGTTTTGTGAGCCCACGCTGGCCTCTGTGCACTGGCCTTCTGCTTCCCTCTCGCCCCAACGGCTTCTGCCCGATGGTGATGAAGGACACAGCAGTGTGTCCTAAGGCCACAGCCTCAGCGGTAGGTAGCCGTTGTTTATGTTTTGTTCAAGTGACAATTTCCAGGAAAAGCAAGTCCTGTCTCCTTCCATGAGTTTTCTAGGAAATCACATACTGAATTATTCTTTAGCTCTAAACAATTCTGAGACAATAATAAATAAAACATTGGTCATTTACGGTCTCTACTGTGTTTCCAGCACCGGGAAGTTCACACAGATTATTTTAAGTAATTGTCTGACCACATTCTGAGGTAAGCCCCCTCCCCATACATTAGATAACACAGCACCCAAGGCATAGCCAAGACCACAGCTCGGAATTAGGGTCTAATACAAATCACCAGAGTCCAGGACCTGGCGCTCTTCCCACCATGCTGCACCAACAGCCAGAGCTCACCCTGCCCACAATGACAGCCTGGTGTTTGATGAGTGTCCGCAGGTGCAGAGAAACACAGGCTGTGGAGCATTTCCCACAAGTGTCTGCAGTGCACAGAAGCACGGGCCGTGGGGCATTTCCCACGAGTGTTCCCAAGGGGAATAAAAACCTAGGCCGTGGGGCATTTCCCACGAGTGTTCACAAGGGGAATAAAAACCTAGGCCGTGGGGCATTTCCCACGAGTGTTCACAAGGGGAATAAAAACCTAGACCGTGGGGCATTTCCCATGAGTGTTCACAAGGGGAATAAAAACACAGGCCGTGGGGCATTGCCCACGAGTGGTCACAAGGGGAATAAAAACCTAGACCGTGGGACATTTCCCACGAGTGTTCACAAGGGGAATAAAAACACAGGCCGCGGGGCATTTCCCACGAGTGTTCACAAGGGGAATAAAAACACAGGCCGCGGGGCATTTCCCACGAGTGTTCACAAGGGGAATAAAAACACAGGCCGTGGGGCATTTCCCATGAGTGTTCACAAGGGGAATAAAAACACAGGCCGCGGGTCATTGCCCACGAGTGGTCACAGGTGCACAGAAGCATGGGTAGTGGGATGTTTCCATGGGTCACCTAATTCCAGCCGAGGTGGACAAACCTTCCTGAACAGACTGGGTGTTGTCAATGTGGAGAAGTATCCACAGGCTATGACTGCAGAAGCTGCTGGATGGCTGAGAGGCGTCTCCAGGAAATAAATGGGGTGCCTGCTAGATAGCACAGGATCCCCGAGATCCAGGTGATTTTCTGACTTTACCGAACACACTGTGAGCAGCTAGGACATTTTAGTGCAGCTCGCCCGGGCTTGTGAGGGCCGCTTTCTGTCTAGATCCTGCCTGCTATGAAGACTCATTGGCTGACTCAACAAATATTCCTTGGAATAGTTGGCTGAGGCTTCCATAACAGAAACCCACAGACAAGGTGACTTGTATGACATGGATTTATCCTCTCCCAGTTCTGGAGGCCAGAAGCCTAAGATCAAGGTGTGGGCAGGGCTGATTCTTCCTGAGGCCTCTCTCCTTGGCCTGCAGCTGCTGTATTCTCTGTGTGTCCTCAGGCGGTCATCCCTCTAGGTGCGTCTGTGCCCTCATCTCCTCTTCTTATAAGGACACCAGTCATATTGGATCAGGGTCCAGTCTGTGACCTCATTTCAACTCGATTACCTCGTTAAATTCCCTGTCTCCAAGGCAGTCATTTCTGAAATGCTGAAGGCTATGGCTTTAACCTATGAATGGGGGAAGAAGGTGAATTCGGCCCCTAACATAGATGATAACACAAGTTCATGGTTGAGAGACATGGAGGAGAGAAATGGACACAGCCCTGGGAGCTCATGTCGACACGGGGATCCTCCGTAAGGGGTGGGGGCCAGTGTGAGGGGTGAAGGGTCAGATGTAAGCCCCCTGCCTGCCATGCAGCCAGTGCCCCTGAGTTGTGCTGCCTGGAGGAGGATGCACACTGGGCCACAGTGTCTGGGCAGGTCTACCATATTTGAGAATACCGGTACAAGAGGTCCAACTGTGACCTCTTGTCTGAAGGTGCAGGTGCACCTACAGCAGCAGGGTGTGTCTCACACGGGCCAGGTCTCATACTGGGCATCGTCCAGCCTCTCCAGCTTCACCCCACCCAGGCTCTGCCCTCATGCCGTTTCTGAACATGGGCACCCTCATTCACCCTGCCTACCAACGAGGACTCTACGTTCTTCCCCACTGACAACAGAAGGGACATCTTTAATGTGCTCCTGCATCTCTCCTTTGCCTGGAAGAGTCTCCCAAATGTCTGTCTGACATCCCCAAAGATTTGCCAATGCACAGCTCAGACGCCTCTCTCCTGATCAGCCTTTTCCAACATGACTTCTCTAGGAAAGAAGCATCAATTACTTTTTGGCTCCTAAGCCTCATGGTTTATTACACACTTGAGTCATATATTAATATACTAATTATAAGTATGTATATACAGGTGTGTGTGCATGTGTGTGAGTGTGTGTAGGGGCGAGGGGGTTTGGGAGGAATGTACATGTGCATGTGTGCGTGTGTGTGCATGTATACCCGTGTGTGCATGTGTGCCTGTGTGTGCGTGTGTGTGTGCGTGTGTGTGTAGGGGCAGCCTGCCCAGTTCATGGGTTGATGGCACCGTGGATGTGGCAGGCATGGTGCCAGGCCCGTGGAGGACACACCCTGCTGCTGGAGGTGCACCTGAACCTCCAGACAAGAGGTCAAAAACATCCAGCCCAGCTGCCAGTCTGGGGCCCCGGGCAGAGGCCGGTGGCTAATGTGTTAGACATTGACCTAACACCTTTTGGTAAGGGGTGAAAACAATCTATTGTACCAGGTTCCAGTGACTAATCTATTCCTCGCTCATTCTTAATTCAGCTCAACTAAGAAAGTTCAAGGTGGCGGGAGGCCCAGGTGAGGGTGGCCGTGGGGACCACAGTGGCTGTTGCCTGGAAGGTGTTGATGATCAAAGCCAAACAATAAAATTGTCACAGAGGTTTATTCTTAGCCGAACATGAGTGGCCATGGCCCGTGATGCAGCACTGAGATGTCCTCAGATCCTGTGCTCAAGGCGGTTGGGCTACAGCTTGGTCATATACATTTTAGGGAGGCAGGAGTTACAGGTTTACATTGGTTCAGCCCAGCAAGGTGGACATCTCAAAGCGAGGACTCACGGGCCACAGGTGGATTCAAAGATTTTCGGAGTGACGATTGGTTGACAGACTTCAGCTTTGCCTAAAGAGTGAAGGCAGCAGAAAGCAATGCTCCAGCAGAAAGCTGAGGGGGTTGTGGAAGCCAAGGTTCATGGTATGAAGATGAAGCCTTCAGGCAGCAGCTTCAGAGAGAATCGATGGCAAATGTCTCCTACAGGACCTTAAAAGATGTCAGGCCTTAGTTAAATCTCTCCCAGATCAGAAAAGGGCCTAGTAAGGGATTTTCCACAGAATGCATATGTTCCTGGCAAAAGAAGCCTTTGCAGGACATTTCAGAATATGTAAGGCAGATATATTTGGGGTTAATATATTTTGGTTTCCTTCAGAACCTGCTGTTTTCCATGTGAGGCTATGCCAGGGCCAGGCTGGAGCGGGGAATCTTATTACTACAAGGAGTCTGTTTGGGTAATGCTTTGATGTCTGCTTTGCTGCTAACGCTGGTCAGCTGGTCCTGAACTCCAAAGGGAGGAGGGTACAATGTGGCCTGTCCAATCCCACTTCCCGCCATCATGAGCTGAACCAGTTTTTTAAATTTTTTTTGGCGGGGGGAATCCCTTGGCAAAGAGGGGGTCCATTCAGTCGGTTGAAGGACTTAGAATTTTATTTATTTTGCAAAGGACACCAGAGGCTCTTCTCAAACAGAAATGGCACTGCCTGACAGCCCACTTCTCATGAAGCCGGCATCACAACTGAGCACATGGTTTTATTCAGTCCTCTCAGGAAAGTGCAGTTTTGTTTCACAGATGAGAAAACCAAGCCAGGGAGAGCCCATTAGGACACAGGCTGGAAGAGAAAGGATGAAAAAATACATTCCCTGGAAACGAAAGCAAATGGGAGCAATGGTGGCCATATTTGTGTCAGATTAAATGGCCGTTAAGTCAAAACTGTAAAAAGAGACCAAGAGAGTCATTATGTGAGGTTGAAGGGGTGACTTCATCAAGAGAATGTAACCATTATAAATACATCTTTATCAGCGTCAGAGCACCTAAGTATATAAGCAAATGTTAGTAAATCTGAAGGGAGAGACAGACACCAAGATAATTAAGTAATAATGTTAAGGGGCCTCAGGGTCCCACCCTCAGCAGGGGATAGACCATCCAGGCAGAAAATCAATGAAGAAGGATTGACCTTAAACTACGTGTTAGGCACCTGGGCTCACAGGCACACTGAGACCATCCCATCCAGCAGCAACCAGACATGCTCTTCTCGAGTGCGCCAGAGCATTCTCCAGGATAGACCGTGAACTGATGCACAAAACAATTTCCAGCCTGATTTAAAGAGACCAAAATTACATCAATACCGTTCCCAGCCACAGTGGTATGAAGCTAGAATCAATAGCGGGAGGAATTTCAGAAGATCCACAAAGGCGGGGAAATTAAACACCTTACTCCTGAACCACCAGTGGGTCCATGAAAACGTTATAAGGGACATTTAAATATATCTTGAGACAAATGAAAATGGAAACACAACATATTAAAATCTATGGGGCACAGCAAAGCAGTTCTAAGAAGGAAGTTTTGAGCAATAAACACCCACATCAAAAAAGAAGAAAGACACCAGATAAACAGCCTCATGTTACACCTCACGAAACCAGGGAAGCCAGAACGCACGAAGCCCCCGTTAGCAGAAAGAAGGAAATGGTAAAGGCCAGACAAGAAGCAAAGGAACCGTCTTCATCCCTCACCACGCTGCATTCCCTGTTTAGGAATATTGATTGCTATTTATTTTGTAATTGATCCCTGGCAATTTTCTATCATCATTCCTCCTTTGTGCCTGGGGTCCTGAGGTTGAGTCACGTACTTGCTTTCTTCCGTCTGCCTTGTATCATGTCACTCCACCTTGTGTGTTCACTTCCTGGGTCTCATTTCCTGAGGATTTCCTGTGCGGAACGTACACTTGGGTTTTGTTTTGCAATCGCACAAAATATACTTTCTTCACTAGATCAATGAATGGAAACATGGTTAACTATTTCGTGTGATACAGTGTCTTCCTTTGGTCCTTTGGTCACAGAAGGAGGAAAACGGTTTTCCTTGACTATCCAGCTCCTCTCAGAACTTCACGTGGGACCCCAGGTCAAGGTGGGGGCTGAGGGGTTTCCACACCAACCACTCTCCATCTCCCTAAATACCAGCTGGGCGCCCTACAGCTTAATTCAATTCTGACACTTTCTGCCTAGGGTTAGTCCAGGCCCCTGGGCTAAGGACTCAGCCCCACAGGCTGCCTCTCTTCAGATGCCACTCCCAGGGATCAGGGTCCCTGGTTACCCCCATGTCTGTCCAACTTGGCTCCGAACTGGATCATCAGCTGTGTCATGCAAGCAAGACACTAACGTCGGGTGTCATCAGGAGAATCTGGGTGTGGGACGTGGAAACACGCTTTCCAATCTGTGCAACTTTTCTGTAAATTTAAACTATTCTAAACTTGTCTTGCAGGTGCTTAGGATAGATAGAACACTTCAGAAATATCAACGAATATATAGTCTATCACAAATTGACGTAAAATTTTTAATTCTTTTTTTGTAAGCTTGCTGCAAAACTGTAAATGAGCTAGCGGTAAGCTTTGGGTTTATCATCATAACATGCTGACAGAATCTCATTTTATTGCTCCTTTTTGCTTCCTGTCTCCAGTGGCTGACAAAGAAAAAAGATGAATTAAAACTCTTGAAGGTACGTAATTTTCCATATATCACCAAGCAATAAAAACATCAGCAAAAAATTAAAGACTGCAATTTAGTCTAGCTTTATAACTAACACATGAGAAGTGCATTTAAGCAATTTAAATTAATAGTTTAAGTGTCTCAGCAATAAAGCTGTTGCTTTTTTCCTAAGTTAAATATATACATTTTATAATAGCTCTTAGCTTTTTAGCATTCTAATATACAACTTTCAAAATCACTGTCGAATTGCACCCAGATAAGGCTGCATTTCTTCTCCCCTGGGAACTTCCTGCCCTCCTCCCTGCCCAGCTCCGCACCCCTCACCCTGGGGCCCCAGGCACTCCTCTTCTCTCTGACACTGATTTCCTTTGAGCTTTGCTCTTCTATCCTATCCTTGGGCTAAAATTTACTAGATTTGTTGAATTAAAACAAATTTTCTCTCCTACAAAAGCTAACAGGTCAAGCAAAAGAAGGAATGCTCAGGCAAGTCTCAGTTCAGCATGCTTGTGTTTCTCTCTGCAGAGGCTCACACGTAGCACACACTGTATGCGGTATGGCCCTGTGGACACAGCCCTCACCACCACCTCGTCCTCGGGCCTCAGAGGAGCAGCAGGACCTCCCTCTGGCCCGAGGAGAGTCAAGGACTCTTGTCCAAGAACAAAATTTCAAAAAATTGAGTTTTGAAGACTAATTGGCTGCTATTCATGATGCATGGACAAGCAACAAACCATCCAAGTGTAACATTCACAGCATACCATCCGTACCACCCACAGCGTACCACCCACAGTGTACCACCCACAGCATACCACCCACAGCGTACCACCCACAGTGTACAACCCACAGTATACCATCTGTACTACCCACAGCGTACCACCCACAGCGTACCACCCACAGTATACCACCCACAGTATACCATCTGTACCACCCACAGCGTACCACCTACAGTGTACCATCTGTCATCTACAACATACCACCCACAGCGTACCACCCACAGTCTGTACCACCCACAGCGTACCACCTACAGTGTACCATCTGTCATCTACAACATACCACCCACAGCGTACCACCCACAGTGTACCATCCGTACCACCCACAGCGTACCACCTACAGTGTACCATCTGTCATCTACAACATACCACCCACAGCGTACCACCCACAGCATACCACCCACAGTATACCATCTGTACCACCCACAGTGTACCACTCACAACATACCACCCACAGCATACCATCCATACCACCCACAGCATACCACCCACAGCGTACCACCCACAGCATACCACCCACAGCGTACCATCTGCAGCGTACCATCTACAGTGTACCACCCATAGTGTACCATCCACAGCACACATAGGGTTTCCCTAGGTGATGCCCATGGTCTGCTTCTGCAGGCAATTTGGGCAGGAAGGAGGACGTGACTTGCTGCAAGCTGGCAGGATATCGAGTTCATCTATTTGTGCTGCTGTAACAAACGCCAAGGATGGATCGTCACCAACAAGAGATTGATCTCTCCCAGTTCCGAGGCTGTGAAGCCCAAGATCGAGGCACCTGCAGGGTCCATGTCTGAGGAGGGCCTGGGCTCTGTTTTCAGGAGGGCGCCTGGAGCTGTGGCTCACACAGAGGAAGGCAGGAAGGGCCAGGGGCGCTGGCTTCAGTCTCTCCTATGAAATCACTAATCCCATTCACAAGGGCTTCACCCACTGGCAGGACTTGATCCCCTATGAAGGGCCCCCGTGATGCCATCACATTGGTGCTTAAGTTTCAACACGCAGATGTGGGGGGCACATTCAGACCACAGCAGATCACATCAGTAGCATTCATGTTTGACATGGCTTGGCTGTGTCCCACCCAAATCTCACCTCGAACTGTAAAAATCGCCACATGTTGTGAGGGACCTGGTAGGAGGTGATGGAATCATGAAGGCAGGATTTCCTGCCACTGGATTTGTGGTAGTAAGTCTCACATGATCTGATGGTTTTATAAAGGGCAGTTCCCCTGCACACACTCTTGCCCACCGCCATGTAAGACATGCCTCTGCCCTTCCTTCCTCTTCCACCATGATTGTGAGGCCTCCCCAGCCATGCGGAACTGTGAGTCCATTAAACCTTTTCCTTTATAAATTACTCAGCCTTGGGTGTGTCTTTATTAGCAGCAGGACAGACTAATACAATGTTCCTTTCCTCTTGTGGACTAAAGCCCAGGGATGCTCTTATCCTGCCAGCTCAGGTGGCTGGGCCCCTCCTGACGGGTGACTGCGAATCTCCTGTTTTTGGAAAGCTGGCCTGTTTTTAAGCTCAGTTTAGTGACCTGGCACCTGGCAGAGGTGACTTCAATCTGCCTAGTCTGCCCAGGTGGGGCCTAGTAAGGGACTCAGTACAAAACAATGGCCCCCTGTAAATTGTATTTAACACTCTAATGCGTGAAGTAAAACACTCCTTTGCCCCTGTAAATTGTATTTAACACTCTAATGCGTGAAGTAAAACACTCCTTTGCAGCTGATGTTTAGGGAGACAAACCAGGTCCCGAAAGTGACATTTCACTTTGCTGCCAGCATTGAGACCAAGTATTCAGGCTCTAGGTTGAAAATTCAGTTTTAAATGTATGCCTTATGTCATTTATGGCACTATCATCGTAAGACTCTGGGTCTTCCCCTAAGGCTATACTTTCCTCACCTCCTTCCAGAAATCCAGTGTGTTTTCCCTGCTGTCGAGGGGTTTGAGATGTGGTTGTCCTTTCTTAAGGGAAAATTTTGCCAAGATATGCAGCTTGTGATTTGCAGCTCTGTGTGTGTGTATGTGTGTGTGTGTGTGTGTGTGTGAATGACAAAGCACCTCAGAAATTCATCCTCTCACATCCCAGGGCTGGAAGTCCCAGATCCAGGTGCAGGTGGGGCTGCTTCCTCCTGAGGCCTCCCTCCTCGGCCTGTAGATACCAGCATCCACCGGTTCCTCATGTCCTGAGGCCTCCCTCCTCAGCTGGCAGACGCGACATCCCCTAGGTCCTCACAGGGTCCTCTCTCTGTGTGTGTCTGTGTCCCGATCTCCTCTTCTCATAAGGACACCATCCTGTGGGATTGGGGCCCACCCTCCTAACCTCCTTTTACCTTAATCCCTCCTTTCTAGGCCCTGTCCCTAACTCCAGCCCCATTCTGAGACACTAGGGATTAGGACTTCAGCCTATGGATTTGGGGACATGATTCGCCCTGCAGGACTCTGGCTTTTAGATGAAGGCTGAGAATCTGTTTCCTAAAACGTGCCTCACCACAGGCCCCACGCTGTGATATTCACGTTTATCGCTTCAAACATAGGAACAGTAGAGCTAAGTAACAGCTGCCACTAAATAGTTAAAACTCAAGCCAAAGTGTTCTATCATTCTTAACACAGATATTTTATATACAGAAGTGTAATTTCTGGTCCCGTCTGCTAGTATCACTGGCTCATTCCTTCTGGAAATGGACTTATTTAGAACCAATGGTGGAAAGTGTGGAACAGAAAGACCAGCAGCTTGGCAGGTATGGTACGGTTTACTATTTTGCAATACAGTTTTCTCAAACAGACCAAAAAAAGGGATGACATTAATGCTGAATATATTCACCAAAAGCTAAAATTCATTATTTATCTTCCTTTTTTGCATATATGTGTATTTATATTAAACTCAATTTTAGCACAAAGGCAAATACACTGAATAAAGCGTTAATTTTTAAAGTGGTTGATGTATATCTATCTCTTAAAAATAATTAACATACATGCAGTTTTTAGACTTATCAAAGTCTGCCAAACAGAAAGGAAGATGTTTGCATATTTCTCCGCTATCAAGGGATTATCTCAACAACACCAAATGGGAGAATGTGTAGATCTCAAATCTCCCACGAGCCTGTCATCTCCCACTCAAATATCTTCCCATGAAACAGACAGAAGCATTTGAAAAAAACATCCTTCCATTGCAACTGTGAGTCGGATTGAATTCCCACACATTTGGGAGGGAAAAAAATCTCAATTTTATCTGGATTTTAAAGTCCAGTGCTCACAGCACACACACGGTGAACGTAACATCTTTAAGCTCACCGTCTACACTGGCTGTGATTTCACTGCCCCGTGGCCTACACCTGAGTCAGGAGCAGGAAGGACTATGCTGCCTCCAGCCGCTCTGGCTTAGAAATGTGCCTGCAAGAGGAAGAATCGCCCAAAACGCCACTGTTACCGGATCCTGAGAGAACCGTGGACTTTCGTGAAGGAACACTTTCCCCAAAACAGTAAAAGGTATTGACCCGTTGCTTTTGTCGTGATTGTTCTTTCAAAATACTGCCGGAATGAAGCTCTGAGTAACGGAATCCTGAGGTCTGTTCTAACAGACTAAATAGTTGAGGGTTTTCAAAATCAATGGGAAAAACTTATAAGATGAGAATCTTGCTACAAAGAAAAAAAAATACGGATCTAAATGTTGAGAAACATTGGAAGATTTCGCAGTCCAAAACCTTGACATCAGAACTGACCAAACATTTGTACAAAGTGAAGTTCCAGGAGCTGCCCCTTTAGAAAGGCATCCTCCTCCCAGAACTTTGGGGGTCGCCTGGGTGGGAAGCCAGGGGTCTTGGTCGCCCTCCCTAATGTCAGAACTCTTTCTACCGCGTCCCGAGTGTTCACATCAACTCGACTCTGTACTGCGGTCTCGAACTCCCAGACTCCAGGTTGAGAAATCAGTATCTGTGGTTTCACCCCCAGCCTGCAGCCCTCTGTCGGGTCAGCACAAGCTGCCAGGACCCTCGGGGGCCCGCTGGGGTGGACGCAGGGCCCTGGCCAGCCTGGCTGTGACTCAGACTCCAGCCCGATGCTCCATCCTGCAGCCGCCTTTCATTCTCCATCCTCTCATCCCCGCCACATTAGGGCTTCAAGAGCTCCTTGATTTCAGCCTCCACTCCCTAAACACACAGTGCACCCAGCAAGGAAGAGGCGCCTCCACGGGAGAAACCCAGCACCTCTTACTTAAGTCTCCACAGCAGCCCCTTCATTTGCTCGGCAAGTTTTCACTAAGATCCTGTGTGTGTCCTGCACTGGCTGTCAGCTAAGACGAGGGTGTGTGGGCTCTCACCCCCCGGGTGCTCAGTCTGCTGAAGCCCCCCTTTCAAGAGCACAAAATAAGTCCCGTGTTGGGCCCGCTGTGTAAGAGCTCGGCCGTGCAGGAGGCCCCAGGCCTCTGAGGACACTGCCAAGGTCTCATGTCAGGCCCTCGATACCTGCTGAACATGCTGATGACACGTCCCCGGGGTCCCTGGCCTCGTGTTGCGCCCCCAGCACCTGAGGTGCTGCCGGAGGAGCTGCCTGCATGCTGCACCCTGATGCCGGCCTTCCCCAGTGCCTGCCTCTGCCAGAAGCCTCTCCTTCACAGCACTGCACCTTTGCAGCCTCCACCCACCCTCTCCCCGGGACCCCCAGCCACACCCTCCACCCACACCCTCCGCCCTCTCCCCTCCC
>NW_012103754.1:1838344-1840530 GCF_000951045.1 Mandrillus leucophaeus | reverse complement strand
CCCTTTTTGTTACTCAGGTCACATAATAATCACTTATATGGCAAAATTTCAGATGCAATTAGAGAGTTTTCAACCCTTCCCCCGTTAAATTTCAGATTGGTGAGGTTTTTGTGCAAATTCTCCCTCAAAATTAGTTGTTTAAAGATTTATGTCCAAACATTTACAGGAATGTCCTGCGCATTCCTGCGCTCTCGAGACAGAAGTAATGACGAACCTGAACGATGGAAATTAACAGGCACATGTAAAAGAAACCAGCATCTTTGTGCTGCTGCCTCCACACTCAGAACACTGGGGAAGCCTGAATCGTCACATGTAATTCAAAAAACCTCACTCCTTCCTGGGAAAAGCTTCTCCAAATGGCGCCAGCATCGGACCAATTGCTCAGGCGCAAAAAACAAAACAAAAACAAAAAACAAAACAAAAAAACACACAAACAAACAAACACGACTTTCCGTCTTTCCCTGCACTCCCCACCTGCAGGTGCCATTGACTCTGCTTCATTCAAACAATCCCCTGATCCAGCCTGCCTCATGGCTCCACCAGCCCAGGGCACCCTCCTCACAGCTACCTGGACCCGAGTGAGCCTCCCTGAGGGGCTCTGTTTCCTACATACACACACGCAGGAACCCAGCCGAGTGAATGTGAAGCGTGGTTTGAATTGTGCCACTCGAGTGCTCAAGTCCCTCCCAGAGTTTCCCGAACCATCAGCCCCTTCACGCCCCACACGACTCCTACACACACACACACACACGCATGCACACACACAAACACAAACACTCACACACACCAATCCCTCTCGCTCCTACACACACATGCACACACACACTCCAAACTCTCTCACCTCTACACACACGCACACATGCATACACACATGCACACACCTCCCAAATCCCTTGCCCCTACACACACACACACACACGCACACGCACACACACCAAACCCTTTCGTTCCTACACACACACATGCACACTCCTCCTAAACTCTCTTGCCCCCTACACACACACACACGTGCACCCACACACGCACACACACACCAAACCCTCTCACCCCTACACACACGCACGAACAGACACAGGTACACACAAACACCTTCCTTCAGAGAGGGAGGGTCACAGACCCAGGTGCTGGAGGACAGCCGGACAGCCTTCAAGGCAGGTGGTCAAGGGGTTAACAACTAAACATGGCCTCATTGTGGTCAGGCTTTGGAAAGTCATGGTTGATTCTGGTTGTGGTCTGAGGATGAAGCATCCGACCTCTCCCTCCTTGCCCTGAAGCTGAAGCGTTTCCCAGCTGCCGTCACCTGCAGAGCCCCGGCCCCGGCGTTCTCATGCCCAAGCCAGCAACAACCAGGACACCCTAACTAAAGGTTTCATCTCACTGAACTCTCAAAAGCCCCAGGCGCACGGACTCCTCTGTGTGGTGGGGATAGCCCACAGTCTTAGAGTAAGAATAAGAGGCAGAGTTTGGTATGTTCCCGTAGGTTCTGAGGAGTGGGTGGGTTCTTTGTAGGACTGAGTTACACGATGCATGTTTGTGCCTGACCCACACTCTGTGCTCAGTAAATTTTACTATTTCCAGGTTACTTTGGAGATTTCTCTGTGAACAGTCACAGCACAAACCTGTCTTGTACTTCACACTGTCAGTCTCTGCACATGGCCCGTCGGCGCTCCCACAGTCAGTGGAGGAAGATGCCAGCGTGTCTGGGTGACCTCAGGACGGGACTTCTAAGGGAATTGCAGTTTTAAAGGAAAGTTGGGAAGGACACCCCTGGACTTTCCCATCGCCATGAATATGGACCGTATTGGCGACCTCTCTGTCGCCACCCGCCCTCCTGCGCAGCTGCCTTCCGTCCTCCGCCGTGGGCCGTTCAGTCAAAGATCAGAGGAACGCTTTGCGTAAGCCCTGTTTTGGGTAAATGGCCGCATTTCTTTCATTTCTCTGCAGCTTCTTGTTCTTCATTCATTTTATTTTGAATTCATTTTATTCTCTCTTCATTTTATTTTGAGAGGTGGAATAGCTTTGCATTCTGTGAAAGGAGCCCCGAGGAACTTAGTAATCTTTTTATGTGAAGTAGAAAGGCAATGAATGAGTAAGTAAATACATAAAGACTTGAAAAACAAAGTTCCTCCTTTTCCCGGGAGAGAATCTGAGAACGGCCTGAAGTTTGCCTTGTCTGTTTGGGAGAC
>NW_012103754.1:1834672-1838294 GCF_000951045.1 Mandrillus leucophaeus | reverse complement strand
CTTCAGAGAGGGAGGGTCACAGACCCAGGTGCTGGAGGACAGCCGGACAGCCTTCAAGGCAGGTGGTCAAGGGGTTAACAACTAAACATGGCCTCATTGTGGTCAGGCTTTGGAAAGTCATGGTTGATTCTGGTTGTGGTCTGAGGATGAAGCATCCGACCTCTCCCTCCTTGCCCTGAAGCTGAAGCGTTTCCCAGCTGCCGTCACCTGCAGAGCCCCGGCCCCGGCGTTCTCATGCCCAAGCCAGCAACAACCAGGACACCCTAACTAAAGGTTTCATCTCACTGAACTCTCAAAAGCCCCAGGCGCACGGACTCCTCTGTGTGGTGGGGATAGCCCACAGTCTTAGAGTAAGAATAAGAGGCAGAGTTTGGTATGTTCCCGTAGGTTCTGAGGAGTGGGTGGGTTCTTTGTAGGACTGAGTTACACGATGCATGTTTGTGCCTGACCCACACTCTGTGCTCAGTAAATTTTACTATTTCCAGGTTACTTTGGAGATTTCTCTGTGAACAGTCACAGCACAAACCTGTCTTGTACTTCACACTGTCAGTCTCTGCACATGGCCCGTCGGCGCTCCCACAGTCAGTGGAGGAAGATGCCAGCGTGTCTGGGTGACCTCAGGACGGGACTTCTAAGGGAATTGCAGTTTTAAAGGAAAGTTGGGAAGGACACCCCTGGACTTTCCCATCGCCATGAATATGGACCGTATTGGCGACCTCTCTGTCGCCACCCGCCCTCCTGCAGCTGCCTTCCGTCCTCCGCCGTGGGCCGTTCAGTCAAAGATCAGAGGAACGCTTTGCGTAAGCCCTGTTTTGGGTAAATGGCCGCATTTCTTTCATTTCTCTGCAGCTTCTTGTTCTTCATTCATTTTATTTTGAATTCATTTTATTCTCTCTTCGTTTTATTTTGAGAGGTGGAAAAGCTTTGCATTCTGTGAAAGGAGCCCCGAGGAACTTAGTAATCTTTTTATGTGAAGTAGAAAGGCAATGAATGAGTAAGTAAATACATAAAGACTTGAAAAACAAAGTTCCTCCTTTTCCCGGGAGAGAATCTGAGAACGGCCTGAAGTTTGCCTTGTCTGTTTGGGAGACACTGCCAGGCCAGTTTCCCATCGGGCTGCGAACGGCAGAGCACGCGGCCCTGTCACGGGCAGGCTCGGCTCTGAGTGGAACCCAGGACACCTGCACGTCCTCAGTGGGGCCTCTGCACTCCACACTCAAGCACATTTCCCTTAATGATGCCAGCGGGTTGAACACCGGCGCCCTCCTGCAGCCTCTCCCCCGTCCAGGCGTGCGCTCCTGTTCGCCAGGCAGGTCCTCTGATCCCCCGTCCAGGCGTGCACTCCTGTTCACCAGGCAGGTCCTCTGAGCTGGGAACGGCCCTGGACGGGGGCCCTGGCCAGAGCTGTGGTGAGTGGGCTTCAGACCCTGCTTAGTGAGTGGAACTCTGTCTCCATCTTTCTGTGATTATATTCCACTCTGGAGTGGACTGTGGGCTGCTTCCCACGGGGACATGAGCTCCCAGCTGCACACTGGGAATCCGTGCCCTCTTCATGGGACCCCCACAGCCCGTCACGCACTGCAGGGTCTGTGGTGCAGGAAACCACCCGACATGCCCGGACACCTGCTGCTCGGGGGGAATCTCAAGTGAATCCAGGACAGCCAGGATGTTCATGCACCTCGGGGGGCTGGGCCCACGTGGAGAGACAAGACACAGAAGTACATCTTAGACCGTGTCTGCCACATCCGTGGTGCCGTCAACCCAGGAACGGGGCAGGCCGCCTTCCTTCCCCGGCCTCAGATTCCTCCCCTATCAAATGGAATGTTAACCACATTAAGTGCACAACGGTAGAATTCTACACTTTAAATGTTGTATGTGTAGGTTAGGAGATAAGACAGGCACAAACTAATTGCAAATAATGTGACGTTCCTCATAATTCAGACCAGTCGGGGAAGAGAAGCAGTTGTGTTCCGAGGAAAAGGGAAGCCCTCCTGTCACCAGAGCAGCCTGAGGGGAGGAGCCTGAGGGGAGAAGCCTGAGGGGAGGAGCCTGAGGGCAGAAGCCTGAGGGGAGGAGCCTGAGGGGAGGAGCCTGAGGGGAGGAGCCTGAGGCTTGGGGGGGAGGGAAATACGGAAAGAAGAAGGTGGCGGCCGCCCAGCAGCCCACGGGTGCCACACACACGTTATCCTGCCCCGTTCTCACCAGAATCCTTCAGGGAGTGCCTGCATCCCAACCTCACACGCCAGTCTGGAGCCCCAAAGAAGTCACGTCCCTTGCTGAAGGTCACCCCAGGAGACTGTGGAAGGGCGGAGGCTCCCATTCTGGATGAGCTGTAATCTATTCCACCTGATTCACTCCTCTAGCTGCTCACAGCACAAAACCTGCACAAAATCAAAATACTAAGCCACATTCCAGAGGGTTCTGAAACCGAGGAAAAGGCAGGCAAACTAACTAGGAACCCTGGAACCCTGAAAATGACCCAGCAGTGAGCTCTTGGGGGTTTCCAGTCTCCTTTATACTCTAGCCTGGGTGGGACAGGAGCCCAGAAACAGCCACGGGTACAGACACACAGGAGCCCCACAGAGGCGGCCCTCTCCAGCCACGGGATCTGAAGCAGTGAAGCCCAACAGAGTGGGCTGCAGTAACTGCACCTGCCCCCACCTCGAAGGGAGAAACCTGATCCCCCTGCCCCTCGGGCTATGAGAAGGCAACATTCTGAGGAGGATCTGCGTGAAAGCTGCCTCCTCGCCCTGCTCAGCAGGCACAGGCAGGGGCCTCCCTCTTCCCACCCAGGACAGGGACACTGGGGGCAAAGTCACACCTTCTAGAGAAGACAGCGGCACGGACCAAAATAGCACTGCAGGGGGTCTATTGACAATGGCATTGGACCACTGACAGCAAAACTGAGCCAGGATGTGCATTCGAACTTGAACCGGCTGACACGTGCCAAACTAAAAAACCAGAGTCTTACATAGAAGATTTTAATAGGAGCTAGACAAGGATTTTAAAGCAGCCATGTTAAAAATGCTACAATGAGCAGTTGAGAACACTCTTGAAGCCAATGGAAATATAAAACATCTCTGCAAAAAGGAAAAAAAAGTATATGTAGTTGTGTACCAAATGGTAATTTTAAAATTGAAAAGTACAATCATCAAACATAACACACACCCACACACAAAACCAACAAGAACACTTCAGGGCACGGGCCCAGTAGGAGAATGAACACCAGCAAGGACAAAATCAGCCAACTTCAGGAACATCAATCATCTGAATAACAACATCAATAATCTGAAACAAACAGCAGCAGCAGAAATAAAATAGACTGGGAACCAAACGAATGTGCCTCAGAGTCCTAAGGGGCTCAACAAAGGCTCCGCATATCATCCCATCCGCAACTACAACAGGGAAAAAGGAACGCAGGACGCAAAAAGCTGGAAATTAAAAAAAATGAGTAAATGCTTCCCAGGCTTGGTGGAAGACATAAATCTACAGATTTAAGAAAGCGAATGTCCTCTCCCAATTAGGATAAAACCTAAGAAATTCATGTTCAAATGCACAATAGCCAAATGTTTGAAAGCCAGAAATGAGGAAACAAATCTTACCCCAGCTGGCGAGGGAGAGC
>NW_012103754.1:1830038-1832937 GCF_000951045.1 Mandrillus leucophaeus | reverse complement strand
ATCTCAAGTGAATCCAGGACAGCCAGGATGTTCATGCACCTCGGGGGGCTGGGCCCACGTGGAGAGACAAGACACAGAAGTACATCTTAGACCGTGTCTGCCACATCCGTGGTGCCGTCAACCCAGGAACGGGGCAGGCCGCCTTCCTTCCCCGGCCTCAGATTCCTCCCCTATCAAATGGAATGTTAACCACATTAAGTGCACAACGGTAGAATTCTACACTTTAAATGTTGTATGTGTAGGTTAGGAGATAAGACAGGCACAAACTAATTGCAAATAATGTGACGTTCCTCATAATTCAGACCAGTCGGGGAAGAGAAGCAGTTGTGTTCCGAGGAAAAGGGAAGCCCTCCTGTCACCAGAGCAGCCTGAGGGGAGGAGCCTGAGGGGAGAAGCCTGAGGGGAGGAGCCTGAGGGCAGAAGCCTGAGGGGAGGAGCCTGAGGGGAGGAGCCTGAGGGGAGGAGCCTGAGGCTTGGGGGGGAGGGAAATACGGAAAGAAGAAGGTGGCGGCCGCCCAGCAGCCCACGGGTGCCACACACACGTTATCCTGCCCCGTTCTCACCAGAATCCTTCAGGGAGTGCCTGCATCCCAACCTCACACGCCAGTCTGGAGCCCCAAAGAAGTCACGTCCCTTGCTGAAGGTCACCCCAGGAGACTGTGGAAGGGCGGAGGCTCCCATTCTGGATGAGCTGTAATCTATTCCACCTGATTCACTCCTCTAGCTGCTCACAGCACAAAACCTGCACAAAATCAAAATACTAAGCCACATTCCAGAGGGTTCTGAAACCGAGGAAAAGGCAGGCAAACTAACTAGGAACCCTGGAACCCTGAAAATGACCCAGCAGTGAGCTCTTGGGGGTTTCCAGTCTCCTTTATACTCTAGCCTGGGTGGGACAGGAGCCCAGAAACAGCCACGGGTACAGACACACAGGAGCCCCACAGAGGCGGCCCTCTCCAGCCACGGGATCTGAAGCAGTGAAGCCCAACAGAGTGGGCTGCAGTAACTGCACCTGCCCCCACCTCGAAGGGAGAAACCTGATCCCCCTGCCCCTCGGGCTATGAGAAGGCAACATTCTGAGGAGGATCTGCGTGAAAGCTGCCTCCTCGCCCTGCTCAGCAGGCACAGGCAGGGGCCTCCCTCTTCCCACCCAGGACAGGGACACTGGGGGCAAAGTCACACCTTCTAGAGAAGACAGCGGCACGGACCAAAATAGCACTGCAGGGGGTCTATTGACAATGGCATTGGACCACTGACAGCAAAACTGAGCCAGGATGTGCATTCGAACTTGAACCGGCTGACACGTGCCAAACTAAAAAACCAGAGTCTTACATAGAAGATTTTAATAGGAGCTAGACAAGGATTTTAAAGCAGCCATGTTAAAAATGCTACAATGAGCAGTTGAGAACACTCTTGAAGCCAATGGAAATATAAAACATCTCTGCAAAAAGGAAAAAAAAGTATATGTAGTTGTGTACCAAATGGTAATTTTAAAATTGAAAAGTACAATCATCAAACATAACACACACCCACACACAAAACCAACAAGAACACTTCAGGGCACGGGCCCAGTAGGAGAATGAACACCAGCAAGGACAAAATCAGCCAACTTCAGGAACATCAATCATCTGAATAACAACATCAATAATCTGAAACAAACAGCAGCAGCAGAAATAAAATAGACTGGGAACCAAACGAATGTGCCTCAGAGTCCTAAGGGGCTCAACAAAGGCTCCGCATATCATCCCATCCGCAACTACAACAGGGAAAAAGGAACGCAGGACGCAAAAAGCTGGAAATTAAAAAAAATGAGTAAATGCTTCCCAGGCTTGGTGGAAGACATAAATCTACAGATTTAAGAAAGCGAATGTCCTCTCCCAATTAGGATAAAACCTAAGAAATTCATGTTCAAATGCACAATAGCCAAATGTTTGAAAGCCAGAAATGAGGAAACAAATCTTACCCCAGCTGGCGAGGGAGAGCGGGTCAGCCTGCGTGAAGCCCCACATCTGGTGTCAGGACTTACGTGTGGAACGTGTTATGAGTGTAGCAGAAGAAAAACAGTTTGGCTTTTTTTCCTGTTTTTCAAGTTCTAGGAACATTAGAAATCTTCCTGGAGAAAGAAAGTGAAGTGATCTTAGTGTCTCACTGCACCTGACCTCTGCGTCGAGCTACGAGTGTCGGGGCCCTCACCTGACCTCTGTGGCAAGCTAGGGGTGTCTGGGCCCTCACGATGCCCTCCCCTGTGAGCACTGGACCCCTTCGGGAGGCAGGAAGCAGATGCAGGGTAGTGCAGCCCCAGGGCACGGAGCCTGGGAATGCCAAGCCCATGGTCAGCCCTGCCCGGTGCCATCAGACGCACCTGGAGGGTTTTCTATGCGCAGAAACAGGCAAGGTTAGCACAGGGCAGGGTCCCCAATGCTGGAACCACCAGAGCCCAGGGAAACAAGAGTGAGAAGGACTGAGGGACTCAGGAGGGACTGAGGGGCTCAGGGGAAGACTGAGGAGGACTGGGGGCTTGGAGCGGGACTGGGGGGGCGCGAGGGAGTGGACTGGGGGTGTGGGAGTTCCTGGCCAAAGCTGAGGAGGACCTGTGTGGAAGCTGGAAGGATGTGGGGGATTAGGGAGGCCTGGGGGTACATGGGTGAGCTGAAGAGGAAGAGGCCCCACAAGGCTGCAGCCGTGGAGGCACCGACACCACTGCTGGGGCAGAGACGGGCATGGTTGATCCTGAAGGAGCCCCAGACTCAGGCCAGCTCTCAGACCTGCTGGGGTCCAGCCGCCCAGGGTTGCCCTCCAGAACGCAGAGCACGAGCAGGATCAGGGGCTCTGCAGAGCCCGTGGAGGCCCCAGAACCCCATCCTCCTGGTTACAGTCCCTGATGGCTTTGTCCTGGCCG
>NW_012103754.1:1787281-1828923 GCF_000951045.1 Mandrillus leucophaeus | reverse complement strand
GCCACATTGCCTTTTCCTGAAAATAAATGACTCTGTTGCAAAAGAATTCTCGTATGTAATATTTTCGACTCTTCAAAAACCAGCATGAAATGTATATTTAATAAAGAAGATCAACTTCTTCTAGTAAAATAAAGAAATATTAAATCCTGAAAGTGGTTTATAGTGTGAAGTCTGTGTCAGCATGTTATCAAAAATACAGTCGGAAGTTACTCTCGTTCAGTTTTCTGAGTGACAGTGGTCGATGCAGAGGAAGGGGCAGGAGTGGAGAGTCAGGGTCTGCCTCTCCCACGAGCACCCTGCAGACCCTTCACACCCACTCCCCTCAACACGGCACAGAGCCCCCCTCCTCCTTGTCTTGACCCAGCCAGATTCAGCACCAAAGAGACAGAAAGCGTTGGAGGAGAAGCTGTCACCTGCACCTGCGTGGCTGGGCGGGCTACAGACATTGGATCCTGCCACATCCCTAAGATGAGATGAATACAGGCAAGTTCGTCTTCATCCTGCAGGGCTGCCCTGATGGAGGACACAGACGGGGCAGCTCAAACAACAAGAATTTATTTCTCGGAGTTCTGGGTGGGAGGCCGGAGATCAAGTGTCCTGCTGTCCTCCCTTTCACAGAAGGAAACACAACTCAAAAACAAGCAGGACCACCCACCCAGTGAGCAGCAGGTGTGGACCCCGAAGCCAGATCCCTTGATGGCTCTCCATCTTGCACTCAGCAATGCTGAGTGAGGTCGATCCAACATGTGCTCGGGGTGTGGCTGTATTTCAGGATTCAGTGTTTACTACCACAGGACGGTGCATCGTGGAATATTTTAAAGCTGCTTCCACTGTGTTCTAGCACACTCTAAAACAATGTACCATGTCCATTTACATAAGTACATGGTGAGGCCAAGGCTACGTTGGATCGGAAGAGACCCCAACTGCCCTCTCTGTGATCCAACAGAAACTCAGTCATGATGTTGAGAATAATTCCGTGCGTATAAATTCCACGAGATAAGGCTTTGTTGTTGCTTTTCCTGTTCTTGTTTTGTTCCATCTGCTTATCTCAAGGGAGCAGCGAGGACTAGACGGGCTTACAGTGTGCCCTGGCCCAGGCCTGTATCTGAAATCATGACGAGGGCTCATGGTGAAACAAGTGTGAAACACAGATGTTAACAACCGAAGTGGCTTGTGCAGCAGTAACCTGGCCCCCATGTTTACCAACCCCAGGAGCCGCCATTGCCCAGCCCTGACCTAGGGGATTCCTCACTCGGAAAGAAGCACTGAGGCTAGTGGAATCCGAGCACATGAGACGCTGGGAGGCCATGACCCAGAGCCCCCTGTGAATCCATGGCCTCCAGAGTTACCGGTATCACTGCTCAGTGAGGGCTGGGGGAGTACAGCCAAAGACACCTCATCCAAGTCAGCACCCTTCCCATTGGATGTGAGAGCCGGCCAGCCTCGGCTGTGTGCCTGCCTGGCAGGGCGGTGAGTCACCTGTGATTGGAAACAGCCTGAACTGGGAAAGAAAAGAGGAAAAATGAACCTCAGATTTTTGTAAACACGGAGCCCATGGTCATACGTTTTTGCTGCTCTTGTTTTTCTAGCTGGGAAGGACCTCAGTGTCCAAGTCTCTGCATGGAGTGGATGTGGAGGTTCAGGGTTAAGGTGCTTCCGGGAGGTCCCACAGCTACTTAAACACGAGGACCGTCCACTCAGGGCTGCAGCCTTGAGGCAGGCACGAGTCTAGGCCCTTTTCATACATGAACTCCTTTAAACCTCACAGCAACCCCAGAGTCAGGTGCAGGTTGTTAGTGTCCACACCCCCCGGAGCCCCAGGGATGACCAGGAAGGGCCCCAGTCACAGCTGGCAGACGAGGGCCCGAGCCTCCAGGGGTGCTCAGATCCACAAGGGTCTGCGATGCTGCAGTTCCCGCTGGGTGATGAAGGTGAAAGTGAGCATCTGTGATCGAACGCTGAGAGGAGAACTATTCCATCCCATCATTTTAAGGTAATTATTTGGGGTGTGGCTGACCAGTGCAGCAAAACAAGAGAAGTGCTGGGACGTAGCACCGTGTTCTTCCATGTCAGCGCTCCCAGCGACTGGGACTTAAAGACACACTCGTGAATTGTTCAGGCCAGGGCTGGCGTCAGGGTCCACTCTGCATCTGAACAATGCCTCACCTCACTCTCGAGAACAGAGCCGCCTCCAGCAGAGACTCTGAGGCACCTCAGACGCGAGGTCATTTCCAGGAGACTTCAAGTCTGAGATGCATCGAGTGCCTCTAAATGAAAATGCGCCCTTTACATGCTAATTACGCGAGTTCAAAGAACAGCCCAGCAGTTTAGAGGGTAAGAAATATTTGAGAAGATGTATATGAAAAGCTTCATGGCTTGACACACAACCCCAGCTTGTAGGAAACTCAGAAACACTGTCTCTGAATACTTCCCACACCCTGCTTGCTGGAAGGAGCTGTCAAATGGAAGGAAGTGAAATTGGTCTCTGTTTCCTCAGTAATCATACCTGACAGGCTAATTCTCAGTGGCAAATGCAAGTGGTAAACATTTGGGTGATATGAACAATTCCGAAATATCTACTCCCAATGTCAGATTCCTTTCTTGAAGTTTAATTCATGGAAAGATTCTGGCCTTCTCATTTATAGGCTACAAGTAGAGACAACGTCTTTATGGAAAATCAGCTCACAGCATCTTTATTAATTATAGATCTTAATGTTATTTTAACTTTGTGTTTCAACTTATTACAAAAATATCTCTATTTTAAGAGAACATTTCTCTCTACAGATAAACTGGGCTGTTCTGTGTGAGGGAAAGTAGTACAGGCTAGGTGAAACAAAAGTACATGAGCCATCCGGCGTTCCCAGTGTCTGCCAGGAGACCCGAAGTTAAGGTTTGCCTTTAATTTTATCAGCTCTCTTCACTCCCTATTTTGTAGTAAAACTCTTTTTCTATTTTCATCATATGCTTCTCAGATTCTCACTAGTTTGACAGCACACGCATATGCATCTTTTACTGAAATAATACTTTCTAATGTAATGAGCACTTACATTAATAGCCTAAGCACCACCCAACACCCATCCATTCCTCTCAGAAGCTCCCCAGTCCCTGAGCCGAGAGGCTCAGCCTCCCTCAGCTCCAAGTAATTCCTCCTAAAGGCACCAGCGTGGAGGGCATCGCAGACGCATCTGCCCCAGGACTGGAGCTCACACTGCAGCCCTCTGCGGGGAGCTCCACCCTCAGAGCTGACCCTTTTCTGATTCTCTGGCCATTGTTCTTTCCACTGCAATCGAACATGAATGAGCCGTTGTGTCTAGCCATTCTTCTCTAGAATTATTTGTGCTTATTTAAAGTCCTTAAGAGAACATCAAGAAGTGAAAACATTACTCTTCTCAGTAGTACCACCATTCTAAGCTTGCACATAAATATTGTCTCCTCCTGGGAGAAACACCTGGATTTACCCCGAAAGAGCCTGGTCCAGTGTGTATGGCCAGGTCTCAGGAGCCCATCTCAAGAATCATCGTCACTCATCCAAAGCAGCCCCTCCACAGACGGCTGTTGACGGCCCTGCCTTGGATTTTTCTGGAACTGACCATGCATGGAAAGCAGGGCTGGCCCAGGGCACAAGCGCTGACAGCCTGGGTTCAATGCCCGTTCCATAACTCATGGCTGTGTGACCTTGGTGCTCTGACTCAGAATTTCCAAGCTTTGATTTTTTTAATTGAAAACTGATGGAAAATCCACACAAAAGGTTTAGCACATGGTAAACACCACAAAACAATTATTCATGAGATTGCTCAAACATGGCAACACTGAGTTCCTGAAAAGAGCAGTTTGTATCAGAAAACATACCAAATAGTATTGTTAAAGGTTTGTATTATCTCTACTTGTAAAGAAAGACACTGATTTTGTTTTTACTTAGTACTTTATTTTTATGTAAAAGAATTCTAGCATTGTATAGGCATGTAGATTAATGAGCTAATTGTGTAAACTTCTGTGAATGGTTAGTATAAAACAATATACTCATTTCTATTACTCTTTGAATAGTGAAATTTCACTTCACCATTAAATCCAAGAAACATTTTTTAAAAACACTTGTCAATAATAAAATATTTATGGTCATTTTAATTTCTTTTTTGCCATATTTGTTTACCCTATTTTTTTTATTTTACATTTGCTAACTGTGTCTCACAAATAAATCCATCTTAAAATGTATGAGGTAGACTGACAGGCTTTCCTCTCAAAATGCCTGTGTACAAATCTCTTCTCTTATAGTTAGCTGAGTTAATTTTGGCAAATTACCTAGTCTCTCGACATTAGCTTTCTCATCCCAAAACGCAGATACTAAATCTATCTATCTCACAGAGTTGACATCAGAATTAAACTAATCAATTTATAAACACTTAGAATCCTGTCTCACACAAAGTAATCCCTCCAAATATAGCTATAACAACAAGGAATGAACCAAAAGCAAACCACTTAAATATTCAAACAACACATTGCTAGTAATAGTGATATTAGCACATTGAATGCTGTGCATAGCTTAAACAGGAATGAACCATTGACACACGATTAAGGATAAAACATGTTTTCTTGCTGCTGTGAGTAAATTCAGATACCATTGGTCTAACTTACAGCAACACAAAGGAAAATAAATTACCCGGATTTAAATTTAGAAAAATTCACATGGCTTGATGTCAAAGAGCCACATCCCATTATTTTGCTAATTCTGAGACTTTTTACTATAGTGATAGAAATTAATGTTAGGCAACAATGCTTTCTGTGCTCCCACTAATAGTAAATAAAGGTGATGTTTCAAAGAAGAGATAAAATAATGACAACAGAGAAAGCTGACTTGAAAAGCTAAAGATGAAATGGCACAAATGAAACGCGTAAAAGCAAACAGATCAGAAGGAAAATGACAGAAAATAATATCTATCAGTGTTGAAGATGGCAAATATTGTTAGATTAGAGTAGTTCAAATGGGGATACAGAACACAGTTTCTCCGACAATATTCTCACAACATAGTACACCTCCGTGGCCTCAGATGCGTGAGGGTTTGTTCCCACCAACCACCAATTTGGGAGCAGATTGTCCAACAGGCACCAGCCAGGTGTCCCCAGTTCAGTTCATTCCTAACGCCACTCACCTGGAGACAGCATCGGAGCCCACACACTGAGACTCAGTTCCCATGATGGCCCCCACTTCAGACACCAGTCACCAGCCCCAGGTTTTGACCTGTGTCTCGGACTAACCAGTCATACATCGGGGTTCCCATGGCCCCTCCTTGGGGTCAACTAATTTGCTAGATCAGCTCAAAGAACCTGTGTATTTATAATCTGACAAAGAGTATAGACAGACAGCTGGGTGGAGGAGATGCACAGGGCAAGGTGCAGGGAGAAGTCCAGTGCGTCCATGCCCTTGAGGGTGATGGGCCATGTCCCTGGCCATAGGCTGCAGACTCCACCTGGTGTGGCCAGCAAACAGCAGGACACAACCTCCTCCAAGCTCAGGCCCTGCAAATGCACCTTCTCCACCCCTCGGCTCCTCCCACCCCAGGCTGCTGCAGGACTTGTCCTTCTCTGGTGCTCTAGGTTCGCTCTTCCTCAAGATATTTATTAATGACAAAGGGAGAAATGGTTACCCTATGCTGGAGAAACCAGTCAGACACACCCCTTAACCAAATCAGTTTAGACTGACATTCCAGGCAGAAGAGGCACCAACCCAGTGCACTCCTGACAGGGCACACGGAGAAGACACATTTTCTCTATGCTATCCCTTAAAGGATAATAATTGTAGCCTCAAACTAATCATGAAGAAACATCAGACAAACCCTGATGCAAGGTCACCCAGCAAGCTTATTGACCAGTTCTCTTTCAATGTATCAAGGTCACAAACCCACGTGTAGAATTTGTGTTTATGACTGGAGAACCCACTCGGTTCAGAGGGAAGTAGGGGAATGAGACGGCTAAGTGCAGGGTGATACCACGGATCAGATGCTGAGGGGTAAAGGAAGTCTGTGAGAAAACCAGTGAAACCCAGATTAAGTCTGTAACTAACAGTGTTGCACCAAGGCTAATATCACGGCTTTATAAAATGTCCCGGCCAGGTGCAGTGGCTCACGCCTGTAACCCCAGCACTTTGGGTGGCCGAGGCAGGGAGATTATAAGGTCAGGAGTTCGAGACCAGCCTGGTCTGCATGGTGAAACCCCATCTCTACTAAAAATACAAAAATTAGTCATGCATGGTGGTGCATGCCTGTAGTCCCAGCTACTTGGGAGGCTAAGGCAGGAGAATCACTCGAACCCAGAAGGCAGAGGTTGCAGTGAGCCGAGATCATGCCACTGCACTCCAGTCTGGGCGACAGAGTGAGACTTCATCTCAAAAAAAAAAAAAAGTTCCAAGTTCATGCAAGAGGTTAGAATTAGAGGAAGCTCATGAAGAGTGTTATAAAAACAATCTACATTATTTACTATTTTTGCAGTTTTTCTGAGAAGTGTAACTTCAAAACGAAAAGTTAAAACACTATTAGGCATTTCAAATCTTGGCAGGATCAGAAATCAGATCCCTCAACACTCAGATCAATAAAAACCAAAGCATGAGAATAAATTTTATTACCAATTGAAATGGCTAGATGAAGAGCAATGAAGTCAACAAATAGGAAGTACAGGAAACAAAAAATATACATAAATATTTTCAACCAAAAGATAGAGAGTAATAAAATGGTAGATATAATCAATAATGTAAATCCTAGTTCTTTGAAAAACTTACCAAAGAGACAAATAATTAGATAATTTAACCAAGCAAAAAAGATAAATATGACAAATATACAAGACAAGATCTCTCTTATATATGGAATCTTAATGTTTTTAACTTGGATGCACAGAAGCAGAGAGTAGAGCGGTGGTTTCCAGAGGCAGGGAAGAGGGTTGGAAGAAGCTGATGAAAGGGTAGGAAGTTGCAGTTGTGCAGGATGAATAAAGCTAAAGATGGAACGGGCAGCATGAGGGCTATGGTTAGTGATATTGTATACTGAACATTTGCTAACAGAGTAGATTTTAGATGCACTTAACAGAAAAAAAGGATAACTACTTGAAATGACAGACATGTTAACTTGCTTGGCTATGGTAATCCCATCACATCACTATGTTCATGTGTATCAAAGCACCATGTTGTATACCTTAAATACATACAATAAAGAAATTGAAAGAGCAAAATAACAATGAAACAGGAAACTTTTAAAAGGTAGAAGTTACTATAATTTATCAATCCTATAAAAATAAATTTGAAAACATAGGGGAAATGGAGGAAACAGTTTATAAAAGTTAGCTTCAGATTTAACATAAAGTTTAGATAAATTAATCTTAATAAAGAATTACCTCACCAAAAAATCACCTCCTAAGAACATAAGAAACAATTTTAACACATATTAAACATAGGATATTCTAAATATTATACAAATTATCTGAAATAATAGAAAGTGAAAGAAAACTACCAAATTCTAGTTATAAAACAAGAATATCATTTGTACTTAAACCTAATAGAGTACCAAGAAAAAAACATAAACTACTATCAGTGATAAATGTTGATGCAAAAATATTAACTATTAGCAAAGAGTGGTTACCTGGGGTCTATTTCATGAACTCAGGGTCAGTCCAATATGAAGGAAGTCAGCAACATGACGTAGCAATCCCTTTAAAGAGAAAAATTAATAGCATTAGATTTGATGCAGGGCAGGTGATATGGTTTGGATCTGTGTCCCCACCCAAATCTCACGTTGAATTGCAATCCTCAGTGTTGAAGGTGGAGCTTGGTGGGAGGTGACTGGATCGTGGGGGTGGATCCTTCATAAATGGCTTGGCACCATTCCCTTGGTGATGACGCTTTCATGATGAAAGTGAGGGAGTTCTTATGAGGTTTGGTTGTTTGAAAGTGTGGGGTATTTCCTCCCTCTCTCTCTGAGTCCTGCTCCTGCCATGGAAGACACCTACTTTCACTTTGCCTTCTGCCATGAGTAAAAGCTCCCTGAGGCCTCCTCAGAACCAAACGCTGACATGCTTCTTGTACAGCCTGTGGAACAGTAAGGCAATTAAACTTTTCTTTACAAATTACCCAATCTCGGGTATTTCTTTATTGCAATGTGAGAACAGACTAATATGGAAAATTGGCACTGAGGAGTCGGGCTTTGTATAAAGAGACCTGAAAATAGAGAAGTGGTTTTGGAATTGGATAACAGGCAGAGGTTGGAAGAGTATGGAGGGCTCAGAAGAAGATATGAAGAAGAGGGAAAGTTTGGCACTTCCTAGAGACTTGCTAAATTGTTGTGGCCAAAATTCTGATAATAATACAGACAATAAAATCCAGGCAGAGGAGATGTCAGATGGAAATGAGGAATTTATTGGGAACCGAAAGCAAGGTCACTTTTGTTAAGCTTTGGCAAAGGACTTAGAGGCACTGTGCCCCTCATCTAGGGAATCTGTGAAACTTTGAACTTGAGAGTGATGATTTAGGGTATCAGGCAGAATAAATTTCTAAACAGCAAAGCATTCACAATGTGACCTGGCTGCTTCTAACAGCTTAGCTTATATGTGTGAGCAAAGACATGATCTGAAACTGGAACTTATATTTAAAAGGGAAGCAGAGCCTACAAGTTTGGAAAATTTGCAGCCTGCCCATGCGGTAGAAAAGAAAAGCCCCGTTTTCAGGGGAGGAATTCAAGCAAGTTGCAGAAATTTGAATCACCAAAAGGAAGGAAAATGCTGATAGCCAAGAAAATGGGGAAAGGGCCTTGGAGACATTTCAGCGACCTCTGTGGCAGCCTATCCTATTACAGCCCAGAGGCCTAGGAGGGAAGAATGGTTTCATGGGCCAGGCCAAGGCCCTCCCCAACCCTGCACAGTCTGGGGACACTGCTGCCTGCATCCCAGCCACTCCAGCTCCAGCTATGGCTCAAGCAGGCCAATGTACAGCTTGGGCCACTGCTTCAGAGGGTGATGGCTTCCACCCCATAAGCTGTGATGCCTTCCACATGGTGTTAAGCTTGCAGGTATACAGAGTAAAAGAATTGACACTTGGAAGCCTCCACCTAGACTTCAGAGGATATATGGAAAAGCCTGGACATCCAAGCAGAAATCTGCTACAGGGGCAGACCCTTCATGGAGAACCCCTATAGGGCTGTGTGGAGGGGGAATGTGGAGTTGAAGCCCCCACACAGAGTTCCCAATGGGGCACTGCCCAGTGGAGCTCTGGTAAGAAGGCAACCATCCTCCAGACCCCAAAATGGTAGAGCCACTGGCACTTGCACCCTGCACCTGGAAAAGCCACAAGTATTCAACTCAGCCAGTGAGAGTAGCTATGGGGTAACCCCTGCAAAGTCACAGGGCTGCAGCTGCCCCAGGCTTTGGGAGCCCACCCCTTGCACAAGAATGCTCTGGATGTGAAACATGGAGTCAAAGGAGATTATTTTAGAGTTTTAAAATTTAACAACCACCCCCCTGCTTGATTCTGGACTTGTGTGGCGCCTGTAGCACCTTTCTTTTTGTCAATTTCTCCCTTTGGGGATGGGAGGATTCATCCAACGCCTACACCTCCATTGTATCTTGGAAGCAACTAACTTGTTTTTTATTTTATAGGCTCATAGATAAAAGGAACCTGCCTTGTCTCAGGTGTGACTTTCAAGTTTCAATTTCGAGTTAATGCTGCAATGAGTTAGGAGGACTGTTGCGAGGGCATGATTGGATTTTCCAATGTAAGAGGGACATGACATTGGGGAGGGGCCGGGGGTGGAATATATGGTTTGGATCTGTGTCCCCACCCAAATCTCACACGAATTGTAATCCTCAGTGTTAGAGGTGGAGTCTGGTGGGAGGTGATTGGATCATGAGGGTAAATCCTTCATGAATGGTTTAGCACCATCCTCTTGGTGATGCTCTCATGATGGTAAGTTATTGTGAGGTCTGGTTGTTTAAAAGTGTGTGGCACCTCCCCCCTCTCTTGGTCCTGCTCCTGCCATGTAAGACATCTCTTCCTATGTCACTTTCTGCCATAAGTCAAAGTTCCCTGAGGCCTCCCCAGAAGCAGATGCTGCCATGCTTCCTGTACAGCCTGTAAAGCTATGAGCCAGTTAGACCTCTTCTCTTTATAAATTACCCAGTCTCTGGTATATCTTTATAGCAATGCGAGCACGGACTAATACATCAGGTGAGTCCCAGAATTGGGATTTATCCCAGGAGGGTTCTTGCTTCATCCAGGAAAGAATTCAAGGGTGAGCTGGTGGTGACAGAAAGCAACTTTTACTGAAGTGGTGCTGCCCCTTGTGGAGCAGGGATACCCCATGGACAGTGCACCCAGAGTTTGCACCTGTGAGCTGTGAGCCAGCTGTTTTGAAAAAATGTCTGGAAAAGGAGCAGAGAGTTTCCAGAACCATGTAAGGTAACTTCCATGTTGTTGCCATGGCATTTGTAAACTGCGGAGGGGTTTTTATGCAAATGAAACATGAAACGTGGCACCAGCGGAGGGGTCTTTATGCAAATGAGTACTGAGGGACGTTAAGGCTGCTGCCATCTCCACCTGCTGGCTTGGCAGTTTCACTGCACCATTTCCACCCCATCCTGTTCTGGCCAGCAGGGTCATGCTGCAGTCCTGTCCACTGCTCAGAAAACAAGTCCTGCTGGTTTCCCATCTCAGATTTACAGACATTAAAAATGTTTTTGGCAAAATCTAACCATTCTAATACAAACATTCTATAAAATATAAATTGACGGATATTTCTTTAACATTAAAATATAATAATGTTTTATATTTCATTGTATTATAGATATCTTTTTCTTGTAATACGTAAATGTTTTATACATTTTAGGTTAAGCAAGTATTTATCAATTCATATGTATGATATATGCACATATAAAAATGTACAACTATATATAGTTATATAGTTATCTATAAATATGTAAAACCATATATAGTAAATATAAATACATAAATATATGTAATATATGCAAATATGTTTAACATAATTATATTTCTCCTAAAACCAGCATCATATTTACTGGGAAATCACTAGATATGTTTTCATTCAGAATGTGATACTGGAGAAACCATTATGGAGGAACTAGAAAACCTGAATTGAGAGATAATCATTTTAGATCATCAAAACTAGTAAATTATTGAAAATATTTTGTGATTTTTTTTAATGTAACATAAGATCAGTTTAATATACAATACTCATACCTATATAATAGACAGTACTAGAAAATTTAAAATGAGAAAAGCATTACGTTTCAGAAACACTAAATAGATAAAGATTATCTTCTAAATTTTTGAAACAAACATGCTAACATTCTACTAAGTTTAGTAATCAGACAAGGAGGAAGTTATCTCCTCACTTAAAAAGCATTGTACTTTATTTTCTATTAGCCACATTAAGATAAAAAATAATAAAGAGAATTCAGAACTGTATGGGAAAAGATAATATATTTTGTATTATTGACAATATTTTTATACAGAAAATTCAAAGAAATCTGAAAAAACTCTAGCACTAATAAGAAGTTTCACTGAGATGGTCAGATAGAATACCAACATTTAAAAAAAGAGCCATTGTGCTTATTTTCAACAATAATAATCAGAATTTTTAATGGAAAAACAGAAACTTATTTTCTCACAGTGCTGGAAGCTAGAAGTCTGAGATGACAATTTAGTCATTCCTGGACCCTCCCAAGGCTCTCTTTGGCTTGCAGATGGGGCCTCTTCCTGTGTCCTCGTGCAGTCATTCCTGTGTGTGTGTCTGTGTCCTCATTTCCTCTTCTTATAAGGACACTAACCATATTGGACCAGGGCCCACCCTAATGACCTCATTTTCACTTAATTACCTATTTAAAGGCCCTATCTCCAAATGCGGTCCCATTGTGAGGTACTGGGAGCTCGAGCTTCAACATATGAATCTGGCAGGGATGCAGTTCAGTCCATAGTAACATCAATAAAAAAGGTCAACCCATTAAAACATGGGCAACACATACGAAAAGGTAATTTACAAGTAAGAAAACCTAAAGTCAATCTTCTGAACACCAGTATAAAATTACTTGAATTCAGTTAAACATAAATCAAAACAACAATGTGATATTACATTATGGCAATAGTATTTGCAGAAATTAATAGGTATACGAATGTGCAGAAATGGAAACTATTGTGTAATGAAGTACATGCATAAATTGTTCAAAGTGATTTGATCAATTTGGCTGAATAATACTTTTTCAAATGATCCTGCACTAAGAACCAGCAAATTCACTAGTACATGTACACCCCAGATTCCATTTACCCAGAAGTGCACATCACCAGCACTGGAGCCAAGTAAGCCCACTCTGGTGTTTGATGTCTTGGCCAGCATGAGAAGGAAGACATCTGATTGTCCATCAATCCAAGTGCGGGGTAAAGTGACCCTAGGACTTCAATGAGATGAAAAAGGAAAGCAAAGGGGTGTTTCTTGAAGCAGATTAGTGTTGGAACATTAATAAAAATTATAGAAATAATTTTAATGCACAAACAGAATTATCCAAAACATCTGAATTCTTAAAGGAAAATTTTATAATAGATTCTAGCAGCAGTTTTAATATTTTGTTTGATACACTAAAATTCTTTATAATGGTACTTAACTACATAATAACTAATACTCCTGTTTTTATATTACATCACTGGCTGAACTTTGTTCATGTGTCCAACCTTTCTTTGAAAGCCAAATATCATCATCAAATATTTATATAAAATTTATAATATCATGATACATGCATTTTATTTAAGCCTGAAGTGAAAATTTGAGTCAAAAATATCTTTACATTGCTTTTCTGATGAAATTGTATTTAGATACAGATCTTTTATTATCATGCAATAAATATTTCTATGATTCATAGTAGAAATGCTTTTGCAATTCATGATTAAAAGTCTAAATGACAGAATATTTATCTTCATATGTCTCTATTCACATACATAACCTGACATTTCATTTAGAATGTAAATTATATAGGTAGGTTAATAGTTGTGATGTTATTGCTTCTTGATATTTAAAGAAAACATATTCAGTGATCCAATAAATGAAGTCCATATGAACTGACTGCAGATAGAATATAAGAAATCTGTTACTTTAATTTTGCTTTGGATACTGCGCTTTATTTGGTGATGAAAATATACAACTGAAGATTTTAGAAAAAGTCTAACATCCTTTATTATTCTAACATTGTATGACTTGAGTTACTCACTGGCTGCAAGAAATTCTGGTAGGCAGCACAAGGAAGTCATACAATAAGAACTAAGATCAATGAGAAGTCGGTAGATTTCTGCATTTCTAACCAGTGACAAATTATGTGCAAATTTTAGAAAGTTCATTTTTACTGATAGAATTATCTAAACTTTTAAAACAAAAACTAAATAAAATATTTTAATGATAGATTTTCATTGTGGAGAGAAAAGAAAGAACAATTGAAAACCCACTAAAACTCCACAATCATTTCCTTTTTTTGGGGGGCGTGGGGCTTTACTATCAGTCAGCCTGTAATTTAGTTGATAAATTACCTGCATGTCTTCCTTTCCCTTTCCCTGGAAATAAAGCAAAATAAGGAGAGGAAGGTGCACTCTCCAACATTCAGATGCACAGGCCAGGCTGCGTCCCACCGCCAGGCATGTGACGTTTGGACAGGGGTGCTATTTTCTCTCTCAGAGTCCATCTGTGACTAAAGTGAAAGGTTTAAAACCCAGGAGTTGTATATATTATTATAAAAGGAAGGGCCTGGCCTGGCGCGGTGGCTCATGCCTGTAATCCCTGCACTTTGGCAGGCCGAGTCGGGTCGATCACGAGGTCAGGAGTTCAAGACCAACCTGGCCAAGATGGTGAAACCCCGTCTCTACTAAAAATGCAAAAATTAGCTGGGTGCGGTGGCGGGCATCTGTAATCCCTTTAGCATGCTTAAGACTCCTCAGGAGGCTGAGGCAGGGTTCTGCTTGAACCTAGGGAGGTGGAGGTTGCAGTGAGTCGAGATCCTGCCACTGTACTCTAGCCTGGGTGACACAGCAAGATTCTGTCTCAAAAAACAACAACAACAAAAAAAGGAAGGGCCTGATTGTTCATTCATTCATTTGTTCAATTAAAATTTGACTAAAACAATTATTTTATTAGAAGATGCTAAAATTTTGTTTTGTGTTTTTCTAATTTAAAAAAAGCAGTAGATGTTGATTATCTTTCCAGCCATGATTAAGTAACTGAGGCAGGCTTAACGTTCTGATATAAACAACTACAAAATTGGGCAGAAGAGAAGAAACGACTGTTTTCAGATGTTCAGAAACGACTGTTTTCAGATGTTGGAGACCAGGTGGTCTATAGGTCGATGTATTCTCCTAAAAAGATCAACACAGTGATACCTACAATTGCTCCAGACACTTTTGCAGGAGTAAATCCCTCAAGAAGTGCTTATAGGTACACGTCCTGAGTTTTTAGCATGCTTAAGACTATTTTTCTATAGCCTTGATGCTGGAAAGACAGTTTGGCTTGGCATAGGATCCTGTGCTCACACCTCCAGTAGGGGGTTTCTGGGATGCAGCCCCATTGTGGCCTCACTCTGCAGGTCACTCTTGAGAAGTCAGATGCCTACTTTGTTCTTTGGCCTGGATGAGGAATGTGATATTTTATCTTCAGGCCCTTAGGATTGTGTTTCATTATCTTTAAAGTTTAATAGTTTTATTTGGCTATGTCTCAGTTAAATATACCAGGCCAATTCCTGCAGGTCTCAGTAGGCCCTCCTAACATGTAGCTTCAATGCTTCTTTTGTTTCTGGAAAAGTTATCTAAGTCTAGTTTCTCTAGCTCTGGCCCTGGGTTTGTATGGGACTCCAGTTACATGTATGCTGGCTGTTGTTGGCTCTCTTGCGTCACCAATGTCACTCTGACCCTTTTTTTTATGTAACTCATTTTGATAGTTCATTTTATGTGTCAACTTGCCTGGGCTATGGGGTGCCCAGGTTTTTGGTCAAACATTATTCTGGGTGTTTTCGTGAGGGTGTCGGTGCATGAGATTAATTTACTTTGGTGGACTTTAAGTAAAAAGCAGATTCCATAACATCGGGGTTGCACCAGGCCTTGCACCCCTGAAGGCCTAAAGACCCCCCTCCCTGGCTCTGAGAGAACTGTGCAGCCCACCTGCTTCAGACTCCAGCTGCAGCGTTGGCCCTCCTGGGTCTCCAGCCACCAGCCCAACCTGCAAACTGTGGACTTGCCAGCCCCATAATTACACGAGCTCACTCTTCATTCCAGGGGTTCTGTTTCACTGGAGAATACTCATAAATCATTATTTTAATTTTTGTTGTTTTCTTGCCTTTCTTGAATGTCTCAAATTGTCACTCGATCCAGTCATTCTTGGTTTTAGTCATTTTTATATTTCCTGCTACAAGGTCCTTTTCCTTGTACAACCAGCCACTTGGTGAGGATATTTAATTGAAGGTGCAGTATTGTGCTCAGGTCCCTTCTCCTTCACAGCTGTTTTGTGGCAGTGCATTTTTATCACCTGAAATGGCTTGATTCTCATTTTGTGTTTTCTTCTAGGAATAGCTTTTTATAACACTGGGCTGCTTTGTTTGCTTACTTCTTCCGTGCAGCTGGCCGTTACAGGCAGTGGATGGGATTCCTTGTTCAAGAGCTCTCTCTCCCGTCAGTGCAGCAGCATTCCGCCTCCCGTTGCTGTCCCAGGGGAGGTGGTGTGTCCTCTGGTTTCTGCTCCTCTTTGGTCTTGCAGAACCCCACATTTTCCTCTCTTGCTTCTCTTTATTTCTTCACCCCTCTGCTTCCTAAGGGTGCCTCTTCCTTCTATTTATCCTCTTCTTCAGAGGCAAAGCAGCTCTGGGCATGCCATGTAGGTCCTGGAGATGCATGTGTCCTTTCCCTGGAGCCGCCAGCCCCTGGGAGGCTTCTCTGCAGTTTTTCTCCATGTCCCTCCTGTCCACATCCCTGGACTTTCCTCACTGTCCACCACTGTGTTCACTGGGATCAGAGGTAATCGATCTGCTGTTGTATGTTGTTTATTATTTCACCTGCAGGTGGTTGAAACACACCGCGTCTCTCTCCCAGGCTTGCCGAGGGAAGAGTTCTACGTCAAGTAGTTCTTCATGCTCATCTTGGAGATGTTTGGAGAGATTTAGATTCAAGTGGCTGCCGATATCTTCAGCCAACCCAAAGTCAAATTAATGTTTTTATTTAATGTAAATCAATGATTAGAAAATGGATTTTACATATTTTACATAATTATCACTATGGGACTCATTATTTTGTTGCCACTCATCAACCTGTTAATTTTGCATTTATAGTTATTTGTAATAGTTTTTCTAATTAAAGCAAACTAAATGAAATCAGTTAATAACGAAGTAGATTTTATCCCTCATGTACATTATCCTAGAAAAACACGAAATCCCGTAATTTATCTTATTTTAAAGTATATTTTTATACCAGGCAGCTGATTTGGTTTCTGCCCTCAGTCTGTTCTCTCTTGCACACGCTCCCCTTCTCTTTTTCTCTATTTTTCCTCCGTCCTTCGCACCCTCAGCAGGAAGCTCAACTGCCTGGCGCTATTCTCACATACAAGTCAGGTGTAAATGTCTTTATGGGGGAAACAGGCCCTGGCTGTCTCACAAAGCTTTAGTGTAACATTTTCATTCACTTCTTAAAGGTGATTTACATGAGCCTCGCACAGCTGAGACGTACTTTGCTGCTTCCTAAACCTGGAATGATGGTGCATCATTCTCACAAAAACAAGGAAGCGCAGAAAGGTGGAAGCATAAATTTTTGTGTTTCTGGGCCAGTATGAATGTGCGACGGCGGGCATGGCTGTCTAGGCCTCCCTGGCAGCCCTGGTGTGGGGGCTCCCAGGAAGGAGTAGAGGAGGGTTAGGAAAAGGATGGGGGGGCAGGGGCCTGGCAGCTGAGCAGCACCTGGGCCCTCACAGCTCAGACTGCAGAGCAGAGAGGGAGCCACGTGTGGAGGGCGGGGAACATGGAGGGAGAAGGGGAGGGGAGCACAAGAGGGAGCACAAGAGGGGAGGATGGAGGGGAGCATGAGAGGGAGCATAGAAAGGGGCATGGAGGAAACACAAAGGGAGGACTGAGGAGAGCATGAGAAGAACAGGGGAAGCACGAGGCATGGTAGCCCAGAGGGGAGCACAGAGGGAGCACTAAGGGAGCACACCGCAGTCTGACATGAGCAGGGGTGACCCCCGAGGCCAGACCCTTCCCCCAAGAGCACAGGAAACAGGCAGTGTTCACCCACAGTGGGGGCGGGGGGGAGAGTCCAAGGGCTGAAGAAGGGCTGATGGTCCATTTCCTGTGGAATTGCCGCAACCTGATGGCGTCCGTAAGTCACACTTAGCATGCTTGGGTTCTCTGGTCTAGTCTGGAAGAGGCAAGTCCTGCTAAGGGCCCCATCGGCTGCCCTCAGTCCCCAATGCCTGGGATATGTGCGGCGTCAGCCCTGGGGCCTTGGTTTCTGATCTCCAGGAATGTCCCAGCCCCCCTCCCTTAGCTTCTGCTTCTTGGTCTCACATCCAACTACTGCAAGGGCACCTCTGTACCTGCTGGCGGAGGTGATGCCTGTCCCTTCTGCACCTGCCAGCCATGGATTATGACCTGTGCTTTCTGTACCTGCCAGGCCAGGGGTGATGCCTGTCCCTTCTGCACCTGCTGGCTGGGGATTATGACCTGTCCCTTCTGCACCTGCTGGCCGGGGGTTATGACCTGTCCCTTCTGCACCTGCTGGCTGGGGGTTACGACCTGTCTCTTCTGCACCTGCCAGCCGGAGGTGATGACTGTCCAGTCCACATAAGCCGGCTTGGGGTCTGACTGGTCTGTCTCTCTACATCTGTGGGCTGGGGTGACTGGTCTGTCTCATCTACACCCACCATCTGGGTGTGATGCCACAGGCTCTGCCCGCTTCTGTGCTGGCACAAGCTGTCGCTCCTGGGGAGTAACCTGAGGAGTTACCTGGCGTGTGTCTGGTGCATGTGACCTCTGCATGTCACTGACATTGTGGAGAAGCCGTCAGGGGACCCAGGCCAGCAGAGCTCCTTCCCTCTTAGCTGTTGGCCAGGATCCCCCTCTCAGGAGCTGAAGTAGCCTCTGGATGGAGGGCAAGACAAAAACATGTTCTAATCAGATAAAATGGTCGGTGGAGCCCTCTAAGTGCAGGGTGGGTGGATCTGGGAGCTGGGGGTCCTTTGCTTCTCCTGCTCTCAGGGCAGGGCTGGTGCAGAGGAGATCGGCCCAGAGGTCTGAGGGGCTCCAAGAGCAGGAGATAAGAATCACAGGAATGTTTCCAGGAGCGGATTTTAACTAAACAGTGTTGGTTAAGCTGCATTTCCATAACTCATCAATTTTTATTAACAGAGCCCATGTATCTGGAGTTAATTTTGCTATGTTCTTAGTGGGAATAGGAGAATCTTTCCTATAACAGCCATACAGAAAATGTTTTTTCAGCCACATTCTTTCTAACTAGTGTGGACCTGCTTAAGAATGCACTCTTCTGTATCTTACCTAAAACAGGAATTTATCTAGTCTATATTTGAGATTACCATGAAATCTTATTAGTACTTTACAAGCTAAAGCATCTTGAATCACGTTCCAAATATTATATATACTCCATAATTTCCTGTATAGATCATTGAGTAAAGTCCCATATATTCCAATTTAAGTAAAAATACATCTTTAATTACCTGAGCTTCATAACCTCAAATTTACCAGTTAATTAAAGCACAGACTTATCAAAGTCTCCAAAGCAGGTCAAGTTTAATAGTCATCTGGCCCCCTTTCAATGCCCACTAGGTCCTTCTGGAAATGAACTTCTGAATAAGAAAGAATTATTAATTAGTAATTAGTATATTAATGATCTATGTTAATTAGAACAAATTCACATAGTGCACATTATTAAAGTAAGTCACAGGAAATGGTGAAATCCTTTCTAAATCACTGATTCAAACAACAGTCAAAAGAGCTGACTACCTCATAAGACAGAAAATGTCATAGCCCTGCTCCAACCTTAATCTGTCCACTTCAAATATGTCAGGTCTATTTACAGCAATTTGCCTACATTGAAATTCATTGATGTATGATAGTGGTAAGCTGGTCCTGTTTTAAGATACAGTTATGTGATCAGAAATTCAGAAATAAATAAATCACATAAATTTTACTATTTTATTTTACTATTAGGAGACTGTACAAACTTTGCAAATGTTTATAGTGGAGTCACTTTATTGATTTGAAAACTATGTAGCAAGTAGACACACTGCCGTGCAAGGCAACAAATTCCCTAGAAGGGGGTTAAAATTACAGTAGAGCAGAGGTCTGCTTCCTTTTTCATGAGGAAGATTCAAATGCCACAGTCCCTCAATGAGATCACCTCTGAAGCCTCTTGCTACTCTAAAGCCTATGATTGGTTCTTTTTTGTCAAAAATATACAGATGCCAATCCTTGCCAACTGTCACTGTCTAATTAAGAGATTCATTTTCTCTTTGTTGGATAAATGCAGAACCCTTGGCCTCCTGCCTCCCCTCCCTTTAATCGGGGTGAATTTGGGAAACGTTTCCTGGCAGGAACAATGTTGTAAGCGGCATAAGGGAGGCGTGCGTGGATCGAGCGCATCTCTGCTGGAGAGGAGTGGAAGTCAGACCACAGAGGTGCGGGACAGAGAAAGGAGGAGGCTTTAAACTCCTGCTGGAGGAGTACAGATTTTTTTCCTGTAATTGGTGGCAATCTCTGGAAGGTTGCTGGCTGGGAGAAGCACACCCGGGGCAGCGGAGGAAGACTGATACTGTATTGTTGTTCCAAGTAGAATGGGATAAAAAAGAGTTCACAGAGGTCAAAGCTTCTGGACTCATCTGTAGGCCACAGCACACCGTTTGCAATTCTCGGACCGGATCCAGCCACTGCTCCCCTCAAGCCTCGGCGCCCGGGCTCTTGGTCACCAGCAAGGCTCTCTCAAGCTTTTGCATCTAGGGACATACATCTTTCTTTTCCATCTGGTGACATCACCTCCTGAAATGTCAGGTCAGGTGGCATTTACTCCACGCGGCATATCCGCTTACACTGAGTTCCTCCCTTTATTCTTCTTCCTTGATACTTTGGTTTTGCTAATCATATCCTTACTGCTGTTTTCTGTAGATCGCAAGAACTCTTGTAGATATTTGCCCCATTAATGCTGAGCTCTTTGCCTGGCCAGGACAATGCCCTGATCCTGTTTGCACCCCTGTCCTCTCTAGTGCCCTAAAACAATGGCCCATGGTTGATGCACATAGATATTAGATCATTTTCACTGTTATTTTTTTATTCATCAGTACACCTGAAAAGAAAATACTTACTTGTCTTTTCAATGTAAGCTTATAAAGTGATAAGTATTTTAAAATGTGATTGCCACACCTCAATAAGCATCATTATCCTTCCACTAGGATAAACTTAATACATAATTTTATAATTCTATTTAAACAGTAGATTATGTTAGGAAAGGATAGTAAAGAAGTGTGACTTTGAACAAATAATATCTCTTCCCTTCAGGGTCAGAACTAGCTGGAGTTATTCTGATGATCATGACTTGAACGTTAAATTCAGTTTGGACAATTTGGAGTCTTTATGGACACAGAGTCCCCAAATGCAAGGTGCAGTGGACTGAATGTGTGTCCCCTCAGATCTGAAATGTTGAAATGCTAACCCCAGGGTGACGGTGTTGGGAGGTGGGGTCTTTGGGAAGGCATGAGGGTGAAACCCTCCTGAGTAGGATGAGTTCTCCCACAGAAGAGGCCCCGAGAACTGCCCTGCCCCTTCGCCCACGTGAGGACAGAGCCAGAGGGTGTCGTCTGGGAGGAAACAGGACCCTGCAGACACTGCATGGGCCAGCACCGTAGTCTTAGACTTCCAACCTCCGGAGCTGTGAGACAAGTCTCTGTGGTTTAGAATCCACCCAGCCTGTGCGATTCTGCTGTAGCAGCCTTAGTGGACTAAGACACAAGGTAAAACGTCATTTGCTAAAGGAAGTAAAAGAACTGGAGACATTAAAAATATATAGGAAACCTGCACATTTATCAGAAAAAATAAAAAGCTGTCATGTGCCCATGAAAGCAAGTGCTAAAATAGTAACTACAGTTTCTTATTTCATTGTAGTCAAATTACTATCTGTTCTTTATGGCCAACTTCAAACAACTCCTAGTCTCTGAGGCTTCCCTTGCTAACTCTCCATGAGTTTCGCTCCTTCTTCCACAGCCTGCTGGGGATTCTGGCATCCAGACTGCCTTCTCCCATACAGATATCTCCTCTAACCCCTTCGATCATGCACATTTATGGCAAAGTTTCTGTGTAATTGCATCTGTATCTGCCTTGTTCAAAAAGTATTTACTTCCATCAGCATCTTAAAAGTAGCATTTCATTTTATTGATGAAGAATCACTAAGGAAATCTCTAAGCAGTAAGCTAATCCCCCAGTTCACGTTGCATATGATCAACATACCTACGTGTATTGCTAAATTTATTCCTTTCCTTAAATTAAGTCTAAACTGGACAGACATTTAATTCCAGAAAATAGATTATTGAATTTGCCGTACATATGAGTTGACGTCAAGAAACCCCAGGCCGCTTCCCAGTTCCAAGCCACAGAACCAAGAAAGTCTAACTGACCAATGCAGGCAAACCCAAAGTCAGCACTTGTTTAAGGACTAACCAGACACCAGAGGCTTCTCACCAAATCCAGAAATTTCGCTGGGGTTTCATTTCCTCCCGGCGTCCTCGCCTGCACTGGGTCACCAGGGGAGTTGCTGTGCCTCTGCCATGCCCTTTGTGTGCTGTGACCCCACATCTTGACACTCTGCCTTCTCATAAGCTGAGTTGGTTTATTTAATGAATTCAAGTCAGTTTACTTCCACAGACATTCCTGAGGGCCCACAGCAAGTCAGAAACCAAGTTCAGCACTAGGGAGATGAGATTGACCCCACAGCCCCTGCACGCCAGAGCTCACGTTCTACTGGAAAGTGATAGTGTTGTGAAAACTGCATAAAATATGCACTAAGGAGTGAAATATTAGCAGAGGGGGTGACAGTGCTCCAAGAAGAGACAGCAGTGTAGGCAACTTAGGAAACACAACTTCAACATCGGACCTGTGTCTTGAAGAATCATTAAGCATCTGTGGGTGCAGCACCCCGAAAGGACACCCTGCAGGAGACGCTGTGGAGCGAGGACAGAGCTCTGCGAATGTTCAGAGGCTCTGGTGAAGCCGGGACTACTAAGCATGGTGGTCAGGTGGGAGCTGCCAGGTGCTGTCCAGATGGTGAAGGGCCTTGGCTATCACCATGTGAATTTAGGGATGTGTCTCATATGCAATAGGAAGGCTGGCAGAGGAACATAAGAGGGAGGTCTGTGCTTTGGAAATGTAACTCTGGCAGCCTGTGGGGAAATAGGATGAAAAGGAAAAGATCCTTAGAAAACACGGTCAGCACCAGCATCCCTGCAGGTACCACACTGTGCAGGGACATGCAGAAGCCAGGTCTGGGAGTCGCATGGATGATTTCCACTCATATTCCATCGACTGGGACTCAACTCATGGCCATACCTGACTTTGAAGATTGGGTGGAGGTTAGATGGAGATTATCGCTGTGATCGGGAGAGGAAGGAAGGTGATTTGGGGAACTGACAGTTAGTCTCCGTCACACTTTTACTCGAAATAATTTCCACATAAAAGATTTTTGAGTGTGGAAACACACATACTGTGTTTTGAATACATGTGTGTGTAAGTCTGCCATGAACAGCTTTATTTTCCCTCTGAAGGATCACAGACATGCATCTGGTTTGCCATTCCACACACAGCGTTGAAGTTTGTTAACTTGTAGAATGAGAGGAACACCCAGCTCTTCAATGCCTTTTGTAATGTTTCCAGTGTTTCTTGTGGAATCTAAGTGCTGACATTTATGGGATTTGATTACTAATGTTGTCTCCAAAATACACATCAAATGATGACGGTGATGACGAGGAAGAGAATGACAGTGATCATTGAATTAGCCAACATTTTCTGCAAGCTTCCCATATTCTAGGCACTTTACATATATTTTCTCTTAATGCTAACTTATGACGTAGATATTGATATTACTCCTGTGTTATGAATTTAGCATACTGAGCTTTAGAGCGTCCGAATAACTTGTCCAATGTAATTTAGTTGTAAAACCATAACCAATACATGAATACTAAGGTCCTTACCCTCACATTCATGAAATCTAAGGTCCTTCCACCTCACATACATGAATACTGAGGTCACATACACGAATACTGAGGCCCTTCCCCTTCACATACAATAATACTAAGGTCCTTCCTCTTCACATACATGAATACTAAGGTCCTTCCACCTCACATACATGAATACTAAGGTCCTTCCACCTCACATACATGAATACTAAGGTCCTTCCACCTCACATACATGAATACTGAGGCCCTTCCCCTTCACCTTCAAGAATACTAAGGTCCTTCCTCTTCACATACAAGAATACTAAGGTCCTTCCCCTCACATACATGAATACTAAGGTCCTTCCCCTCACATACAGGAATACTAAGGTCTTTCCCCTTCACATACAAGAATACTAAGGTCCTTCCACTTCACATACATGAATACTAAGGTCCTTCCCCTTCACATACATGAATAGTAAGGTCCTTCCCCTCACATACATGAATACTAAGGTCCTTCCACCTCACATACATGAATACTGAGGCCCTTCCCCTTCACATACATGAATACTAAGGTCCTTCCCCTTCACATACATGAATACTAAGGCCCTTCCCCTTCACATAAAAGAATACTAAGGTCCTTCCTCTTCACATACATGAATACTAAAGTCTTTCCACTTCACAGTGTGCATTATTGATCACATACGCCCCTTCACAAGGCTCCAGGAGTTGATTCCCTTATTTGTAGGCAAGTGTGTTGGGCCACAAAGGATTTATGCATAAAGAAATATTACTCAAAAAATTATCTCACAAGAAGATTCTATGACATCCTTATGCAAAGAAAAGCATATAAGAGATCATCGATTCTTCAGTGAGCACTGCTGAGTGGCTTTCTTTCTTAATCCAACTTGTGATGAGCTTATTTAATTGTGGAAGGACTTTCACAAAAAAAAAAAAAAAGGAATTCCTCACAGTCACTGGAGTGTGTCATCTGATTATGAAACACAAGCAGGATTGCAGGAGCTTAGGAATTAAATTGCTGAAACTTCTGTTGATCTGGCTGGAAGTGGCCTTTAAGTTATTCTAAATAATGCTCACACTATGCTGAAATGCATAGAGTTTGGCAATCACGAGATTGACCTTCCCTGAAACCACCCAGAAGATGCTTTATTCTATCAATTTCTCATGAAAAATCAATATGATTAACCTTGAAATTTATTTCTAACTGTGGAAGATGCACATTTCTAAACAGACTCTTGAGCTTCTTTTGTCCTATGAACCAGCCATATTTCATGGAAAACAGGCAATCAATCAGTGAACGTCTATTTCTGGCTATAATTTCTACCCACAGAAACATATAGTAAATTCAGTATGGCTCTTGAAAGCCTTTTAAAAGTTCTTTCTCTCTGGAAAATGCCTTGTGAATATGAATAATCTCTTTCTCCATTAGTGTGGCATGGCATTTATCTTTGGAGATTAAACAAGCAAATCAGTTGGCAACATGTGCCTCAGATGGCAAGATTACAGCCACTTTAGTAGGGAATGCCGGTAGCTGGAATCTTAATTTTGTAAGAGTTTTCACCAAAAAAAAAAAAAAAAGGTACCCTTGTGGCAGAAAGAACCTAAAGACATCTCCCCTTTTGACCTAAACAGTGCTTCCAAGTGTCTTCAGAAAAGCCACTGCTAAAGTGAAAAGCTCCTTCTAATGTGGACAAAAACAAACTGCATCATCAGCCAATGAGACGAGACTGAACTTGCGTCCTCTTCCCACGGCAGAGGATCTGGGAAGCGCCCCATGCCGGTTGCTCATAGTTACCTAATCTACCTCTGTCAGGACAAAACCTGGGACATGTCCTTCATGGCACTGGGGTGAGATTTGTTAGACTCGTGCAAAAACGACCACGAAAGGTAATGCTTTTTCCACCCGTGAAGGAAAATATTTTCTGATATTAAAAAGATAGTCTTGGTAGAGATGCAACATTATTTGAGGCTCTGTGGTTGTGAACGCTTTTCCTACAGTTGGACTGCTTGGTGCATTTTACACGAGTCACTAATCAAAAGTGTTCTATGTGTGCAGCAGGCCTGTCAGAGGCGTGAGGATGCAGCCTGACTCCATCCCTGTGGGAGGATTGACACACAGTCCCTGCAGGGAGGCCAAACATTCATGCGCAATGGCTGCAGGACAAGGTGTGATGGGTAAGCAGCCTTTGTCCTCCACAATCTGGAGTCGTCTAGAGTTTCCGCTGAAGTTGTCACTGGCCAAGGAGATATTGTGGCTCCTGACAGAGGGAAACTCAAGTGTCTGAATCACACTGTCTGTATCACCATTCAGATCTGTCAGATCCCCGAAAGACCATCTGTCTAAACACACGTATATGCTATGTTGATTGCAAAGCACTTTCAGATAGATACGTAGATAGATAATGGATAGTCATATAGATAGATGGTAGACAAACAGATGAGAGATCATAGAATTAGAGGGATAAGACAATCAGATGATAGACAGATAATAGATACATGATACATAGATAGATGACAGACAGATGATAGAGGATAGATAGATGATAGGTGATAGATGATACATAGATGATAGATGACAGATGATATCTAGATGATAGATAGATGATAGACAATAGATAATAAATGATAGATGTTAGATGATAGATAATGATAGATGATAGATACATAGCTATAGGTGACAGATTATAGATAATGATAGGTAGAAGATAGATGATAGATCATAGATGACAGATCGATAAATAGATGATAGATAATAGATAAGTGATAGGTAGGTAGGTAGATAGATCGTAGACAGATAGATGATATATAATGATAGATGATAGATGAGAGATCAATAGATGATAGATGATAATCACAGATGACAGATGATAATGATAGATGATAGATATCTAGATGATAAATGACAGATAGACGGAGAGATAGATGATTGGTTGATAGACAGATGGATTATAGATCGATAGATAGGTGATAGATGATAAACAGATAGATGATATAGAGAGATAGACAGATAGATAGATAGATAGATAGATAGATAGATAGATAGATAGATAGATAATCAGAGATGGGTAGATAGATCAATGATAGATGGAGACAGGCAAACAGAGGCAGGTGCATAGGCATGAGCAGACGTGGACTGGGACATGCTGCCACCCTAAAGAATCAGAGATGGGTAGATAGATCAATGATAGATGGAGACAGGCAAACGGAGGCAGGTGCATAGGCATGAGCAGACGTGGACTGGGACATGCCACACCTAGAGCAGACGTGGACTGGGACATGCTGCCACCCTAGAGATGTTGTGTCTGAAGTATAAACAGTTCTGTGCGTTGCTTAACCACACGACTGGTCAGCATTCTCATATCTCACTGAGATGGAAGCTCAGGCCTCCCAACTCTGAATTCCATTCCCAGTCTAAAAACTGCTGTGCAGGGTTCTGGGGCTCAGGCAGGATCCTCTCATCCTCCCCGCCCTCCTGTTTCCACTCCGTCTCAATCCTCATTTCCTGGGATTCAACACCCTCCCTCCGGCTCCCCTGTTCCTCCTGCCACCTCTCCGTCTTCCTTACTCACTCTCCTCTTCCCCTTCCTTTTTCCTCCTTCTTACCCATTTGCCTCCCTCCTATCTCCCTTTCTTGCAATGCTATTTTTTTTTTTTGAGGGGGGGATATCAGGCACTTTTTTTTTTAAATTAAGTTCTAGGGTACATGTGCACAATGTGCAGGTTTGTCACATATGTATATGTGTGCCATGTTGGTGTGCTGCACCTGTTAACTCGTCATTTACATTAGGTATATCTCCTAATGCTATCCCTCCCCTCTCCCTCCACCCTATGACAGATCCCGGTGTGTGATGTTCCCTGCCCTGTGTCCAAGTGTTCTTATTGTTCAATTCCCACCTATGAGTGAGAACATGTGGTGTTTGGTTTTCTGTTCTTGCAATAGTTTTCTCAGAATGATGGTTTCCAGCTTCATCCATGTCCCTACAAAGGACATGAATTCATCTTTTTTATGGCTGCATAGTATTCCATGGTGTATATGTGCCTCATTTTCTTAATCCAGTCTATCACTGGTGGACATTTGGGTTGGTTCCAAGTCTTTGCTATTGTGAATAGTGCCACAGTAAACATACGTGTGCATATGTCTTTATAGTAGCATGATTTATAATCCTTTGGGCATATGCCCAGTAATGGGATGGCTGGGTCAAATGGTATTTCTAGTTCTAGATCCTTGAGGAATCTCCACACTGTCTTCCACAATGGTTGAACTAGTTTACAGTCCCATCAACAGTGTAAAAGCCTTCCTATTTCTCCATATCCTCTCCAGCACCTGTTGTTTCCTGACTTTTCAATAATCGCCATTCTAACTGGTGTGAGATGGCATCTCATTGTGGTTTTGATCTGCATTTCTCTGATGGCCAGTGATGATACGCATTTTTTCATGTGCCTGTTGGCTGCATAAATGTCTTCTCTTGAGAAGTGTCTGTTCATGTCCTTCATCCACTTTTTGATGGGGTTCTTTGATCTTTTCTTGCAAATTTGTTTAAGTTCTTTGTAGATTCTGGATATTAGCCCTTTGTCAGATGAGTAGATTGTAAAAATGTTCTCCCATTCTGTAGTTTGCCTGTTCACTCTGATGGTAGTTTATTTTGCTGTGCAGAAGCTCTTCAGTTTAATTAGATCCATTTGTCAATTTTGGCTTTTGTTGCCATTGCTTTTGGTGTTTTAGTCATGAGGTCCTGGCCCATGCCTATGGCCTGAATGGTATTGCCTAGGTTTTCTTCTAGGGTTTTTATGGTTTTAGGTCTAACATTTAAGTCTTTACTCCATCTTGTATTGATTTTTGTATAAGGTGTAAGGAAGGGATCCAGTTTCAGCTTTCTACATATGGCTAGCCAGTTTTCCCAGCACCATTTATTAAATAGGGAATCCTCTCCCCATTTCATTTCTTGTTTGTGTCAGGTTTGTCAAAGATCAGATGGTTGTAGATGTGTGGTATTATTTCCAAGGGCTCTATTCTGTTCCATTGGTCTATAGCTCTGTTTTGGTACCAGTACCATGCTGTTTTGGTTACTGTAGCCTTCTAATATAGTTTGAAGTCAGGTAGCATGATGCCTCCAGCTTTGTTCTTTTTGCTTAGGATTGTCTTGGCAATGAGGGCTCTTTCTTGGTTCCATACGAACTTTAAAGTAGTTTTTTCCAATTCTGTGAAGAAAGTCATTGGTAGCTTGAGGGAGATGGCATTGAATCTTTAAATTACCTTGGACAGTATGGCCATTTTCACAATATTGATTCTTCCTATCCATGAGCATGGAATGTTCTTCCATTTGTTTGTGTCCTCTTTTATTTCGCTGAGCAGTGGTTTGTAGTTCTCCTTGAAGAGGTCCTTCACATCTCTTGTAAGTTGGATTCCTGGGTATTTTATTCTCTTTGAAGTAATTGTGAATGGGACTTCACTCATGATTTGGCTCTCTGTTTGTTATTGGTGTATAGGAATGCCTGTGATTTCTGCACATGATTTTGTATCCTGAGACCTTGCTGAAGTTGCTTATGCAATGCTATTTTTTTTAATTATGCAAGGTAACCCCATCAGTATATTCTCATTCTCTTCAATTCAACAAGCAAGGACACCCATGGGTGAGGGACAGCAGGGACCTCCAGGCAAAGTGAGCCACAGGGTCCCCGCATGCAAGTGCATCCCACCCCATCAGCCATCTTTTCTGCATTTGTTAAATTGCTGTGCCTGAGGCCGGTGGCCCGTCTGCCTTCACACACATGTGTGTCTGGCCTCTGGGGTGGCACTGGGAGTCCTGGGAGGAGCAGGCGTCATCTGCCTGGGGCCACTGGATCACTTCTCTTCTATTTCCATCAACCTCAGTTGTTCCAAGAACCTGGACTCAGAGCCATAGCTTTTTTATGACCAACCCACAGATACTTGCATAGTATTTTGGGCCAGAAGTCAGTGTGTGGTTCAGTTCATCTTCTGTCTATGCTGACCCAAATAAGGATGCTCTGTTTAGACTCTGCCCTGAGGAAGAGAATCCTGCATTTGTGTGGAAGGTGAACATGCTACCCAATGCGGAACTGAGCCGGGATCCCAGGGCGAAGCCTCCCTCCCACTCCATCATCACGGCCATGCACACAATCCGCTCCTGTATGCTGCGCTTCTGATACTGGTCACCACCGGATAGATCCTGGGCTGTTTTCCCCGTTGACGCTATCTCATCCACCAGGATAAAACATCTACAGGGGGCCAAATGCAGGCCTGGATCCGAATTTCCCGCTAATTATTGGCTCCTTTCCTTGTGTTGGGCTTTAGTCTAGAAATGCTGAGTGTGGGGTCGATGGGGACGAGAAGAGGGAGGTACCACCCAGCCCCCAACTCTCCCCGAGTCTCCTCAGAGGAGACCTCGCCACGCCACTTGCTCATTTGTCTTTGAAGGATGCTGGGTGTGGGAGGAGGGCAGGAATTGCAGCAGGGACCTTGGCCCTCACACCCCTTCCCTGTATCTGTGCCCTCCCACCACTGCCTCTCTGCTGTGGGGCTCATGGGAGGAGTACATGGGACCACCTGCTGCCCCCAATATTGTATTTCTTGTTGTCTTGTGGGCAGAGAAGAGTTCCTTATGTAAAGTCATATGCATAGACCTCAAGGCTGACAATTTGGGGCAGGGAATGTAGGAAAAGGGGTGAGCAAGCTTCCCGTGGCAGATGAAACAAAGTTCCATTCTTGGGTTTAAACAACAGGATTTAAAAACAAATTGTCTCATAGTTCTTGAGGCCAGAAGTCCCGGACCCAGGGGCCTACAGAGTGGGTTCACTGCAAGGCTTTGAGACTGGCTGTTGGCTTGTCCACGGGCCTCCTCCTGTGTCTTCCCTCTGTCTGTCTCTGTGTTAAAATTCCCCTTGTCATAAGGACACCAGTGATCTTGGATTAGAGCCCACCCTAAATGCCCTCACCTTAACCTAGTGATAGTCAGTATCTCCATCCTGAGGCACTGCACAACCTGGCCCATGGCTGTGCTTAGCTGGGTGTTGAGAGGATTTTGACACAAGGAGGCCTTTGGGGAGGACACCAGCTGGGCTTCTCAGGTGAGAGCAGAGACAGAGCGTCCCAAAGGAAAAGGTGGGTGTGAGCAGAGCACAGGCCTGCAGCCACAGGGAAAGGCCGCTAGCGTCCAGTGAGGGGAGGGACAGGGCTAGCCTCCAGAAGGTGCTTCCGGGCTGGTGTGGAGGAAAACCATGGGATCTAGCTGGCCTGGACTCAGAGTGGAGAATGGAGGTGGGCCGGCAGAGGAGTGAGTGCCCAGGGTCCCCGCAGACACCGTGAGATGCATTGCAGGGCGTGGTGCTCAAGTGCTCAGCCACCTGCCTGCATGGCTGCTGATTCCACTGCTAGAGCTGTCCTTGCCCCAATGGGCTGCCCTTGGGAGCTAGTGGGCCTGGACTGGGAGCCTCTGGACAGGCCATCTCTCTCTCTGTCCCTTTAGGGAAGCCTCCTCTGCCCCACAGAGATTGCTGGGCTCAAAGCAGGGAGGAATTTCGGCCAGGAGAAGGGCCTTCCAACCCTGAGCTCTGTGAGAGGAAATCTCATTAGGAGCAAACCCTCACATGTGACCTGGAAAAAAGGAGAATATGCACCTCTTTTAATAGACGATGTCTGGATCTTTAGTGAGGATGAGTTAGACATAATGCTTCCTTTTACTTTCAAAAGGGAAAAAATATGGGTCACTCAGAAATTCCTGCTGTAGTTTAGATCATTGATCAAGTTCACAGCAAGTCCATAATCTCCAAAATTCAGACAGTTTCATGTTAGTCAAAAGTTAGTGCCTGCAGTGTGGGAATGCTAAAGACAGCCGGCCCAACACCCTGCTCAGGGATTCCCAAAGCCTCCCTACGATCCAGAGAAGGAAGCCTAGATTTCTAGGTCAGTGCACCCCACTAGCAAGAGAATAAAGTCTCGGTATCGAGCTCACATGCTGCAAACTGTTCCCCTGTATGTCCTGAGAGTCCCCAAGGACCCTTGACGAGGGCTCCTGAGTGTCGACCAGGGCTCTTCCCTCCACGGGCAATGCTCCTTCCTCCTCCTTTCTGTTCAGCGACCCCCACATCAGCCCAACACCCTCTTCAACCCCATGTCTCAAACTAGAAGTCACAGCTGCATCCTTTAGTTATTTCTTTACTTTTACATAATGTTTACAATATTTGTCACACTCTGCTTGTAGTTATTTGATGCATGTCTTATTCTCCACACTACAAAAGTCTCAATTTGGGGACCTCATTATTAAGCTTTTTTTTTTTTTTTTACATACGATCTCACTCTGTGGCCCAGGCTGGAGTGCAGTGGCATGATCTCGGCTCACTGCAGCCTCTGCCTCCTGGGTTCAAGTGATTCTTGTGCCTCAGCCTCCTGAGTAGCTGGGACTATAGGTGTGCACCACCATGCCCATCTTTTTTTATTGTTTTTAACTTTGTAGAGACCAGATATCACTATGTTGCCAGGGCAGGCCTTGAACTCCTGGCCTCACGTGACCCTCTGACTTCAGTCTCCCAAAGTGCTGGGATTACAGGTGTGAGGCACCGTGCTGGCTTTTTTTTTTTTTTTTTTTTTTAAGAGACTGAGTCTCTGTCACCCCAAATCTTCATAATTCAGTTTCTATGTTTGTGAAATGAAGGGTTCAACTCCATGATCTTTAAAAATATTCTGCCCTACCAATTGTCTGCAAATCAGCGATTACAGTTCGCCTCTGTTTGAGGTTTTCCTGCTGGAAACCCCCCTCTCCCCACAGCTTTCTTCTCCAGTCCCTGTCTGCCCAGTGGTCAGTATCACTGTTTTCTTCCCAGATACCAGAAAACCAGGTGGCCTCAGCTCCTGTCCTTCCACGTGACATTCTAATGTTATTGCATTAAGTAGCAGCAGAACCAGTGAGGATGAAATTTGCGTTTGGAGTTTTGACATGTTTCTGCTCTATTTGCTTAGTTACATATTTACCTACATAATCTCACATCCATAAATGGTTTCAAGTCACAGAACTCTAAGAACTGATTTACTCTTTTTGACATATCCCTGTACTAACATATCTGTGTTTTGTTTTTTTCATTTCAGTTTAGTAACAATACAATTTGGTTAATTTATATTTGTCTCAGCAACTTCCCCAGAGATTCTTGTTTGGAATTAAAATAACTTCTGAAGTTCCTTTGGAGAGTTCCATAAAGCTTGTTCCCTCACTTCCGTGAATAATTTCATTTTAAGACGTGGACAGCACATTTATCAGTTTTCAGTACACACGAAGCCAAGAATCCTAGTTAAGACATTAAATGGCAGTCATCCGTCATGAGCAGGTGGCAGATCGGAGCCACGAGGCAGAGGGAAGGGAATGAAATAACAGAAGGGCAAATGCAAACTCCCACATTTACATTAAAAAAAAAATCCACAATAACAGAATGAGGAAAATTGGTTAAATTGTCTTTTCACTGAAAGGTATTTGTGGGTTTTATTTTTTTTCCATGTGATTGGGATTAACAGGAATAAACAATGCTGTGGCTTGAAAAGGATTGGACAACTCACCCGTCTTAGGCCATAACAGTGGCAAATAAGAGAGAAGAGTCCACAAGGCAGTAACAGTCAGCACTGGTCAGTGCAATTTTTGGCAAAACAATTAAAGAGAGGAATGGGTGAAAACACTGCATAAAGCACTTCACAAAGCACAAGGCATCAGGCACTCATTACAGGAATAACTTGAAATTTTAACATTTCTGCATTTCACATTCCTCTGTGATGAGGCCTCTGTTCTGGCTGCACGGCACCTTGAGAGGTGCTGCCGCTGGCTGAGCTGGGAAGAGAGGGGCAAGTAAGTGTAGAGTCCAGACTGGAATAGACTCATCTTTGGGACAGCCAAGGGCTGGGGTCGGGCAGGCAGCCTGGGCTCAGAAGAGAAATGCGAGCACCAGGTGTGAACCTGACCTTTCAGGGAATCCACAGCAGGTGACGCCTGGGGGATGGAAGATGTCATGAGAAGCCTGGGAGGGAGAGTGGCTGGACTCTCTGGGTTTCTCCTGTTTGGGGCTGGGTAGAAATCTTCCATCTGAGGAGGGACACCGGGGGTGCTCAGAAGCCAGGGGGACAACCTACTGTTCTCTTGGAAATCAGGGAAAATGTGTTTCAAAAAGGATAGCCAGGCCAAAGGTATTGGATGGCCTTGGGAAGAGACAGATGAATCCGAGAGTACCTCCTGGGGTTGGTGTCCTGGGATCCAGTTCAGTGTGAAAAGGACAGAAGGGGAGTTTTGGTGAAGTGGGGGCTGGACTGCAGCCTGGAGGTCAGGAGCACGAACAGGAATGAGGACGCCCGGCTCTTCCTCTCAGGGCTTGGTGTCTCCCAGCGTCTCCCAGGACATCGGGACTCGGACAAGGGGCTCTCCTCCTTCAGCCAAAGTGGCAGTTATTCATTCTCAGGCTCCTCCCCACATCTCTGGTCACTGAACCCGGCCTATGTCTGGAATATTGAGGTCAGCTTTCACAGTCTCTACCCAGAACATCCTGGCCTCCCAATGCCTCTGCATGCAGGTCACCTCTAATCAATTTAATGAAAACTAGAACACATTTTCCCAAGCTCTCCGTCCCTTTCTGGCATGATTTTATGACGTGATCAATTGCTGCAGATACCTCCTCACTGCTACTCAGAAGACCTTATTTCTATCACCTTCTCTGCAGTGGTATCTGTCTGGTCCCCATCTCAGTAGCACAGCAGGATAGAAAAGAATGCCAAAAATATCCAGTGTAAGTCAATGCCAAGCTACAAGGTCAGTCTAAGAAAAAGAACCTAGATGCATCATCCTGAGAGTGCCTGGGTACAGGGCCACAGAACCGGGAAGGAGAGTCACGTCAGCCTCGTAGGAGCACAGCTGTGTTGCAGAGACAACGTCAAAAGGAGGGACCTCAGCAGGGAGGCCGGAGTAGGGGGCCTGATCAAGGTCGGTTCTGAGGGCTGGCGTGTCTGAGAGTCCCGCACATGGACCTAGGGCTGCACTGCTCAGATCCTACTTAGTTTTGAGATTAATTATTGTTCAGCCTACCTAATCTCACATAAGTTGTTGACCTATAAAAGTTTTATATCCACATTCAAAATCAATTTTGCTAATAATTTAGATTTCAGAACGTAAAGGCAAGGAGGATTTGGATGACTCATAAAGTCAAATTTTCTGAAAGTACAAATTGTAAAAGTCTGGAAATGTTCATTTTAAGAACTTCTTTGAAGTAAATTACTTATTTTATTGTAAGGTTGAGTAGTAAGACACGTAAAGGAGCCTGTGAGAAATTCCTCGGAGCTATGAACCTACTCCCCACACTCTCACAAGGACGGGCTGTCTCCCACGGGGGCCCCTTGGTTCTTTCCTTCTAAAGCAGAGCTTTGCAAAGTGAAGTCACTGAAACAGCAGCAGCAGCAGCAGAGGCAGCTGAGGCCTTGAGGCCTTCTTTGAAAATCCCACCCAGACCCATGGGATCCAAAACTCTGCAGGCAGGACCCCAGGATCTGTGGGTAACAAGCGCCCCCGTGATTCCAATGCAGGCAGGACCTGGGATCTATGGGCAATAAGCACCCCTGTGATTCCAATGCGGGCAGGACCCCAGGATCTGTGGGCAACAAGCACCCCTGTGATTCCATTGCAGGCAGGACCCCAGGATCTGTGGGCAATAAGCACCCCTGTGATTCCAATGCAGGTAGGACCCAGGATCTGTGGACAACAAGCACCCCCGTGATTCCAATGCGGGCAGGACCCGGGATCTGTGGCAACAAGCACCCCCATGATTCCAATGCAAGTTAAGGTCTGAGGTGCAGTGTTCTGGAGAAACCTATGTATGAAAATACATGAGGAAAACAGATCCACAGGCCCAAACATAACAAGAAACAAAATGAAAGAAGGTAGACTGATAGAGCAAATATCAGTATCTATGAGAACAGAACAGGATAATTCTAAAAATAAGAAAAAGCTCATGCAAGAGAAACCCATGTCGTCACAACAGGGGGTGACCTGGGTACAGGATTCCCCTCTGCTGATGTCAAGGGGGTCAGGTCTCGAGATCCACAGGTGAGGGAGGTGGCCTGGGGTCTGCTGTCCATAGCAGACTTCCTCTCTCCACCTTCTCATAGAACAGAAGAAAGAGAGCGCAGCTGCAGGAAAATAAAGGTTCTACGGGTTTCTTGCTGAGAACTTGCCACATGGTTCTCTCTCCACAGAAGGTAGTAAAGTCTCTGCCTCCAGAGCAGCCGGCTGCCCAGAGACCATGGTGGCAGCATTCAGGGACAGGATGAGCATATTCTCTCCATCCTGGGAAGAGCAAGCCCCAGCAAAGAGATGCAAACCCCACCACAGATATGCCTGATGGGCTCCAGGAAGCCGGCTGCCTGTTCCCCCGCTCTGTGATGTCTGATGGGCTCCCGGAAGCCGGCTGCCTGCTCCCCGACTCTGGGCTATGCCTGACGGGCTCCTGGAAGCCGGCTGCCTGTTCCCCCACTCTGTGATGTCTGATGGGCTCCTGGAAGCCGGCTGCCTGTTCCCTGGCTCTGGGATTTGCCTGATGGGCATGGGGAAGCCAGCTGCCTTCTCCCCGACTCTGGGAAGGGCCTGCTGAGAACCATCTAGGCTGAGGCTGTAATGTTATCTGCTCTCGCCTATTATTTTTGACCTGATTTGCCCAAATTTTACACAAATTATTGACAAAAGCAAGGTGGTTTTCAGTTGAAACAGCTGCACTCAAATGAGAGCACCGTGCTTGAACCGTGTGCTGGGGCAAGTGAAGAGTCTCCTTGTTTCTCCATCCCGTGGTATAAGCCTGGGGCTCTGATGCTCGTTCCTGTCCTCACTTGGCTTAGAAATCAGTCCTGAAAAATCATGTGGACTTCTTTGGAAGTAGTTATTTTATTTCCGTACAAGACAGGAGTTGAATTCTCCAGGATGCTGAGATTCCTTTTGGAAAAATGTTCCTTTTCAGACGATGAAACAGCCAGTGCCGTGGAGTTTTCTCTTTGACCTGAGCACAATGAGAACAATTTGAAGTGTCTGCGGTTGATCGACATTTATGCCTCCTTAGTGAAAAGGCAAAGGTAGATGCCCCTACAGACAAGAAACGAGGAACTTCGGCCTCATGGAAGCTAAGCGTCTGGATGCCAAAGGCTTGAGTTGCAGGGTGTTGGTCTTTCCTGGGTCCCAAGCTGGTGGCAGATGGCCCACACCCCATGGCTGCCGCACACACACTGTGATGAGCTCGCTGTGTGTCCTGCTGCTCATGCCATCCTACACCACCCCCACCTCTGAGCGTCAGGAAGTGCACACAGCTGAACAATTCCCCCTGTAAGACTTATCCCCATGCAGGACCCCGGGAGTGAACGGGAGGAGAATGTTGCATCCATCCTTCTCTTTGGAGAGAGCACTAAACAAGGTGCCACCTCAACCCGGCAGGAGGGAGTCAGACAGGACCCCGGGAGTGAATGAGAGAACAGTGCGTCCATCCTTCTCTTTGGAGACAGCACTAAACAGGGCGCCACCTCAGCCTGGCGGGAAGGAGCCAGACAGGAACCGGACACTACCCGAGGTCAGTATCCTCCGGCTGGCCCAGCAGAGTGAGAGAAATAAGGATGAAAGATGTGGGCACTGAATATTTAGGACCCTAATTTATCCAAGCAGAATACTTTATTCTAGATCTTCATGCCTGTATTGGAATTTAAAAGCAGGGTAAAGTTCGCCTAAGTTGAATTTCAGGCATGTGCAGAGCCATTGACTTGCAGCTGTCCATGGAGGGCCACAGGCAGGCTGGGACCATGAGCCACAGGCCCTGCACCACCTCAGCTCTGGCCACATCACACCCTGCGCGTGGATTCAGCTGTCCCAAGAGGAACTCTGGTTTCTCCTCCATTGTGTGTTATCTGTTCGTTTCGCTTAGAAAAGAGGCAGCATTTTCGTGGGGTGGGGACAGGCCACCCCAGGTTCTCCGGTCAAATGCCACTTTATATCACGACATAAAACTCTCCACCTTTGAGACATCAAGTAAACACTGCCCTTTCTGAGAATCAAGCAAGTAATTCCTTCTTCTACCATATGCTGTATCAAACTGATAAAAAAATTCATAGCTATGGACTGAATATACATTTTATGATTTCTTAGTTCTCATGAAAGCCAGACAGGCACACAAAGAAGTGAAAACAAGGATCATTTCCTTCACCCATCCATCCACGAAGCAATAAGCATTTTAATGTGACCCTATGCTAAGAATTGTCCAAAAGTCCAAAGTTCAGTGGATTCAACTTATATATCATCTTGACTAACAGATTAAGAAAAGTTAAATACAAAAATGGAAATTCAAAAGCATTGAACATGGACTGTTCAGCTTTCTTTCTTCAAGTTGGAAATTATCCTTGAAAGCTCACCAGGAGAAAAGTCAAGTATTTGGAAGTGGACCGCTATCTCTACTCTCAAACAATGTGCCAGACCTGTTTGGGTTTAGGAGAAAGACCAGGGTATACTAATGGGGACACAGGTTTTTGTCCCAGTCCAATCGTTAAGAAGATGAGTCAACTGGGACAAATGACCTAGGATGTCTGAATCTCAGCTTTCTTATCTTTCTGAAAGTGATAATTGTTCCTCTCTGCTTTGTAGAGTCACAAAGATCAAATAAAGTAAAGCTTAAAGCTGGATAACCTATAATAGTTTTGGAATTCTCATGTCCTATGTGAGTTTAAGTATCAGTTATGATGATATTTGGAGTCAGGTGACGGTTCTGAGCACTCTATCGAGAAGTGTCTGAAGGGCCGCCCCTGAGGGCCATTGTGGAGACAGAGGCCTGGGCACCGATGCTGAAGGCCGCCCCTGGGAGGCATTGTGGAGGCAGAGGCCTGGGCAGGGATGCTGAAGGCAGCCCCTGGGGGCCATTGTGGAGGCAGAGATGTTGGGCATGGATGCTGGCAGTGAGGGAAGAGTGCCCCCTCCTTCTGAAGGAAGCCCTCCCTGACCACATCGATCTCATTGCCAGAGACTCCACACAGCCTCCAGACTGCAGACAATTATATCCTCAGAATAGGATCACCAAATCATGGCTCTTAGAAATTACGGGAAAACATGAAGACTTGTAAATGTGATCTTTGTTGTGCAAATCTGGTTATATTATCTATTCAAATGCTGCCGGCAACACTCAAAGAGATATTTCCCGTCTTTCTCTGAAGCAAGGAAAACTACTTTTCTGAACAAATTTTTACAAGGACTTAATTTCACGCTTAGCAATGCCTTGTCTTCATTAAAGTTCTTTAGGCCATTTGACAGGATGCTAAAGTGTCTTAATGAAGCCGCAGGCTCAGGCTCAAAGCAGCCATATTTACGGTCTCAGCTGTGAGAAGTGTCGTCAGTGCAGACTTGCATGGGCCTCCGCAGACAATTTCCAGGCAGCGCTGCAGGGCTCTGGGACTTGGGAGGGGCCCAAACATGCTTATATCTGGAATTTTCTGCATTGTAAAAGCTCAGTTTCTTCAAATCACCCTCACCTAAAGAAAGTGCTGACCCAGGGAAGGGGTTTCCTTCTGATTTCTGTGTTTCATATCCCTGCCATGTGCCACACGGCGCTAATTGATAAATAAATTCCCTGTGCACTGCCCGACAGACGCTACGGGCAGAAACACGAAAAGTGACTAGCACAGACCAAAGATAAAGAGGACAAGGTCTGCTCAGCAAAGTGGTGCTTCAGGTGAGTCCTTTCATTAAAAAATTTAAAAAGGGGCAGGTGCGGTGGCTCACGCCTGTAATCCCGGCACTTTGGGAGGCCAAGGCAGGTGAATCACTTGAGGTCAACAGTTTGAGACCAGCCTGGCAATATGGTGAAACCCCATCTCTACTAAAAATACAAAAAATTATCTGGGCGTGGTGGCAAATGCCTGTAATTCCAGCTACTCCAGAGGCTGAGGCAGGAGAATCACTTGAACCTGGGAGGCGGAGGTTGCAGTGAGCCAAGATCACACCACTGCACTCCAGCCTGGGGACAGAGTGAGACTCCGTCTCAAGGGGAAAAAAAAAAAATCAGGGTTTACTCTGTGTATTCAGTGTCTATTCCCAAGAACTCAGGAAGGAGAAAGTTCCGTTAGAATCACATTAAAATTAGGAATAACACCTACTGGCTCAGGGATCACCTGCTCAGGGGATACAGCCCACAGGCTCCGTCTCAGCTCTCATTAAAGAGTCTCCATCTGCTATGCACCTCCAGGACTTTGCAGAGTGGAGAGGGGCATCCCCAACCCTGGCAGGGCCTGGTTCTTGGCCATTCACAGCTTGAAGAGGCAGCTTTGCTGCTCCCTGAAGCTGCCGGCTCAGGGGCCCTGTTGCCTGGGCCACCAGCCACACTCAGAAACCCCTGGCAATTACAGATGCTTCCCAGGCTGGCCCTTGTTCTGATCCTGCAACCTGGCTGTGGACCCTTCCTCTAGTGTTCCCCAGAGGTCCATATTCCCAGCGCTTCCTAAAATAAATGCTTTAGCTTCTATGCACATCAACACACCCACGTCAAATAGCGGGGTGTGTCCCCTGCACGTAACCCTGACACAATCTCACTGTAACAAATGTCCTTAAATTCTATTTGTCTTTTATTAAAACTAACACTTTTATCTTAGCAAATAAGACTGTCCACAAGGTCCTAAAATTCCATCTCTCTGCTTGCTCTAATCCACGGTTTCACAACCTGTGTGGCAGGAAGGAGAGCAGTCCCTGGGGGTGACGCGCAGCCAATATTTTAGTTTGTAAATTAGATTTGTTGCCAAACACACCATGCTCAAGATCGAAAGAGTCTCAGAAAGGCTTTACTTTTTAGATTAATTAACCCATGTATGCGGTTTTAAAGGACTGACTGTATCTTTTACCAGATTTAGGGAGGAAGACCACAGCTGAGGACACAATTTCTTCTTCATAAATAAGACAAGCATATGGTTCAATTGATTTGATACCAGAACATTAATAATAATGTTAGCTCCTTTTTTTTTCTTTTTTTCTTTTTTTTTTTTTTGAGACAGAGTCTTGCTGTTGCTGCCTGGCCTGGAGTGCAGTGGCGCTATCTTGGCTCACTGCAACCTCCGCGGCATGGGTTCCAGCCAATTCTCCTACCTCAGGCGCCTGCCAACACGCCTGGCTAATTTTTGTATTTTTAGTAGAGACGGGGTTCCGCCACGTTGGCCAGGATGATCTTGAAATCCTGACCTCAGGTGATCCACCCGCCTCGGCCTCCTAAAGTGCTGGGATTGTATGGTAGAAATATTTCATTATATTTTGGATATTTACTATCAAATATTTACTCAACACCCACTTTCTCCTAGGTTGGGATCTATAAATACAACCAGAGGCTAAATCGGGCCCGTGGACTTTCCTGTGTGATTCTCAGTCAAGAACGTTTGATATTAGTAATCTTTGATGTACGTATTCATCTTTTTTCATGCTGCTGATAAAGCCATACCCAAGACTGGGTAATCTATAAATATAAAAGAGGTTTTAATGGACTCACAGATCCATGTGGCTTGAGAGGCCTCACAATTACGGTGGAAGGTGAATGCGGAAACCATCTCCTGTGGTGGCAGCAGGAGAGCCTGAAAGCCAAGTGAAGCCGGAAACCGCTTATAAAACCATCAGATCTCGCGAGACTTATTCACTAGCATGAGAGGTGGAAGCCCCTCACAAACCCATCAGATCTCCCGAGACTTATTCATCATCGCGAGACTTATTCATCATCACGAGAACAGTATCGGGGAAACCGCCCCCTGATTCATCTGTCTACCACAGGGTCCCTCCCAAAACACGCGGGAATTACGGGTGACGAGATGAGATTTGGGTGGGGACATAGCCAAGCCGTATCAATGCATAATCCATTGCTATGCCACACTGAGGCTTAGAACAGCACCCGTTTATTACCTCACAGTTTCTGGGGGTCAGGAGTCCAGGCCTGGCCCAGCTGGGTCCTCTGCTCATGGTCGTAGAGGCCCTTGAGGGGTCCATGGGGCTGATTTCATCAGCAGGCTCCACAGGGAAGGGCCGGCCTCCCCGAGGCCTGGCAGCTCGCAGAGCCCACTCCCTCCCTGCTACACAGCTCGGCCTCAGTGCTGGCTGCTTGCTGTCCCCGCTGGCCCTGCGCTGTCAGTCCTGCCCACAGCCCCACAGCGGAGCCACATCGCAGCCGCCACGTCTTCACAGCCGGCAGGACCGAGTGGGCTTCAGGAGACCCGCATCCCTGCTGCCCTCACCCTGGCGTCTTCTCTGAGTCAGGCGAGGGTCACAGGAGCCACCCCGATCAGGGAGAAGATTCTGCAGGGGCACGAGCTCTGGGAGGTCGGGGTCATTAGGGGTTGCCTTGGAGTCTCTGAGCCACAGAATTTTACATTTTTTTTTTTTTTTTGAGATGGAG
>NW_012103754.1:1780067-1782559 GCF_000951045.1 Mandrillus leucophaeus | reverse complement strand
AAATTGTTCTTCTACTCTTATTTCAATTCTTGTAGTTTAACAATACTTAGCAATCAGCCTTGAAAAGCATGGAAAGAAACCCCATGTGTTTACTTAGCAAACATTCACTGTGAATTTTTTTCTGTGCTCATCGTGTGCTGATTAATGAGGCCAGAAAGATGAGTACATGGGTCATAGGACCCCATAGACGGGGTTTCCTGAGGAAATCAATGTGCAAATGAACAGTTACGGCACAAACGATATCCGAAATCTGCTACTCGGTCCTCAAGTTCCTTAAGAAATTGTGCACGTACGGAGCCAAAATGGCTCCCTGACTGCACCCAAGGCCCTGGAGGGAAGCACTGGCACGCCTGGCATGGAATGCAGACTCCTGCCCGCAGAAAGCCTGGCACGTGGTGCCTCCGTGGGTCCTCCCCCTTCCCTGCAGAACCGCCACTGCCCTCAGCTGCGGCTACCAGATGTGCCCTCTCCCCGGCATCTTCCCAAGCACCTGCTCCCAGCAAAGCAGGAGACACCAGGGAAGGAAAGGGCGGCAGGGCGGGAGGCGGAACTCCAGAAAGTCGTCAGCATCGCGTTTCTTGCTCGTCCCTGAGGGCTTTTGTGTTTTCAACATGTTACGTGCTTTCTGTTTGCTTCTTCTACCTTTCTCAAAAGCTGTTGAAAATACATGATGAGGTCATGCATAGGACATGGTTTGGATGTGCATGTTTATAAGGTCAACAGTTTCAAATAGTCCAAATTTAATATTTGTATTTTTTATTTGTCATTACATTAAGTTGAAGTGAAAAAATCACACAGATTCCTCTATGTTGATGATTTTCAAATAAAACTGTACAAATCATTTGTAGTAAAGTCACACCTAGTAGTGAGATAAACCTTGTTTCATAAGGTTTTCCAAATGGAAGATTGTTTAGATTTCAATGAAGCCAAATACATTTAACATCAGTTGGCTACAACTTGCAAAACACCTTTTGGTTTTGGGAATATTTTTCTAAAATTTGACTCCACATTCTAGAGCAGTAAAACATAAACAAAATAATTTCTCTGAAACCCTTTCCTTGTTACCATGGGAAGGACCATGAAGAATCTGGCTATAACCGCTGACACCAAAGGCTTGGGAATGTTCTGTTAAAATAAAACAGGTGATGTTGAAACATGATGAAGCCAAAATTGTTGTCATGATACAACAATGAACGTGTATTAGACTAACAGGCAAATAAACAAGGGGTTGGGGACATTTTCCACTGCGTGGAATTAACTTCAGTGACATCACACAAAGGTTTTAAGAGCAAAGTGAAGACTTTTCTTTAACTCGCTCCAGGTGAACAAAGGAAGCAGAACATGGTCTTCCCACAAACAAGGAAAATGAAAACCTGTTCCACATGTCTGAAATGCTGATTTGAGGAATAACAAACAGAAAAGCACAGGACTTCAGTGTGTTCTGTTCCTGCCAAGCATCATAAACTAAATCAGCACTCAATTATTCCTTCCAAAAATATAAAACATGTTTCCAAATTGGGAAGGTCAACTGTTAATCAAAAGGCCTTAAGGTTGTTGTCAGTTCTGAGTCAATTCAACTCCAAATTCAACCATTTGGGAAACTGTGAGCGCTGAACTGGAAAAGCCATCCCTGCGTTTGGGAATCTGTGCTCATTGCACGTCCTAATCAATAAAGCTATTCAAGGGCAGCGCAGGCTGAGTCCACGGCCCCAGTGGAACGTCTCAGAATTTCAGAGATGAGCTTCTACTCGGAGGATGGACAGGCGGAGATTTCCGTGGAACCACTGAGTAACACTGATTTTAAACAGAACCTAACACCAGGGTGAGGTGCATGGCTGTTGTCACCTGGACTTGGGATTGTTGCCAGGGAAGGACACGCATTTCTTCTCCAGGATGTTGACTGTCCTTATCTATGAGGTAGAAGAAGAAACTTCACGCACCTTAGCGGGCAAGGCCACGCTACCAGCATTTTAGGAATCCCCCTCACTCCCGGCTTGAGGGCTTGAGAAGATGACGTCACGGTTGAGGGACTCTCTCCCCTGTGGGCCATGCGGCCTTTCTCTGTCCCAAATGTCCCTGTGTTTGTAGTACCAGTGGGACCATTAGGAGTCATAAAGGTGGGTACAGGCTCACCGTGCTCCTCCTGCTGTTGTTATGGGATCTCTGGGGTGTTGATTTTCTGGCTGGAAACCTCTGTGGCTGGTGGTGCCTTTGCCTAAGTTCTCGTCCTCTGTACAGAAGAATGAGGCACACGGACAAGTGGAAGGTGAGGAAGATGAAGAGGAGCTTTACTGAGTGTTAGAACAGCTCAGAGGAGACCCACAGGGGCAGCTCCTCTCTGCAGGAAGGTCCTCTCATTGAGTGTTCAGCTCTCAGCAGAGAGAAGGCCCTGGAGGGTGACTCCTCTCTGCAGTGGTTCATCCTGTCGTCTCTGAAGCTCTCAGCAGAAAGGGTAGCTCTTCTCTGCAGCTGGTCACCCTGCCATCTCTCTG
>NW_012103754.1:1771082-1775847 GCF_000951045.1 Mandrillus leucophaeus | reverse complement strand
GCCCGGCTAATTTTTTGTATTTTTTTAGTAGAAACGGGGTTTCACTGGGTTAGCCAGGATGGTCTCGATCTCCCGACCTCGTGATCCGCCGGTCTCGGCCTCCCAAAGTGCTGGGATTACAGGCTTGAGCCACCGCGCCCGGCCAGAATTTTACATTTTTAAACAGCAGTGAAAACGTCATTTAAAATTAAAGGGAATTATATGTGACAGAGACCCTGCACGTAAACGCCCCTCGGACTTCAGGGAGAAACCTGTACTGTTGTCTGTGAAAAGGAACACAGGTTCACTAGAGAAAAGGTGTCCTTTTATTCCTAGAAAACATTGTTCCTTTCACAGCCTCCTAGTTATCAGAGTGGACTTTGAGGGTGAGGTCCCTTTAAGAACTGATTCCCACTCTCTCCCTTACCCAGAGTGAAGAGAACAGGTGTGAAGAGAGTATGAAGAAGCAAGGTGTGCGGGCAGGACTCACGCTACCCTGTGCGAACCAGGACCCAGCAGAATCTGGAGGACAGAACAAGAGCCCCGCCAGCTCAGGCCAAACTCCTGCTTCACAGGGCAGGAGGCGGCCTCATGAGGCCTTGTGGCAGCGCAGACCCCAAGAGGCCAAGAGATGGAGCTCACCAGTGTCCACACCTGCAGCTGAGGGCGGGGCTGCCTGTGTGAAACTTGAGCTCCTCTCCTGCCTCCCTCGGACTCTGAGCTCTCCTCCTGCTGGGCTTGATTTGGATGCAGATACAGGGTACAACCCCGTCCCCAGATACCACAGCACATCATGCCACCCACACACCCACGCCCTTCCATAGTCAGTGAAGGGGTGGCCTGCCCCTCCACACCTGTGGGCGTTTCTCGTTAGGTGGAACAAGAGACTTGAGAAAAGAAATCAGACACAGAGACAAAGTATAGAGAAATAAAAAGGGGGCCCAGGGGACCGGCGTTCAGCATACAGAAGACCCACGCTGGCACCTGTCTCTGAGTTCCCTCAGTATTTATTGATCATTATCTTTACCATCTTAGAAAAAGGGAAGTGTCGCCAGGCTGGAGTGCAGTGGTGCGATCTCAGCTCACTGCAACCTCTGCCTCCTGAGTTCAAGTGATTCTCCTGCCTCAGCCTCCCAAGTAGCTGGGACTACAGGTGCATGCCAACATGTCCAGGCAATTTTTGAATTAATGTATTTTTAATATTGCTATTTAAGTTCTGAATTTTTCTCAAATTGTTCTTCTACTCTTATTTCAATTCTTGTAGTTTAACAATACTTAGCAATCAGCCTTGAAAAGCATGGAAAGAAACCCCATGTGTTTACTTAGCAAACATTCACTGTGAATTTTTTCTGTGCTCATCATGTGCTGATTAATGAGGCCAGAAAGATGAGTACATGGGTCATAGGACCCCATAGACGGGGTTTCCTGAGGAAATCAATGTGCAAATGAACAGTTACGGCACAAACGATATCCGAAATCTGCTACTCGGTCCTCAAGTTCCTTAAGAAATTGTGCACGTACGGAGCCAAAATGGCTCCCTGCCTGCACCCAAGGCCCTGGAGGGAAGCACTGGCACACCTGGCATGGAATGCAGACTCCTGCCCGCAGAAAGCCTGGCACGTGGTGTCTCCGTGGGTCCTCCCCCTTCCCTGCAGAACCGCCACTGCCCTCAGCTGCGGCTACCAGATGTGCCCTCTCCCCAGCATCTTCCCAAGCACCTGCTCCCAGCAAAGCAGGAGACACCAGGGAAGGAAAGGGCAGCAGGGCCGGAGGCGGAACTCCAGAAAGTTGTCAGCATCGCGTTTCTTGCTCGTCCCTGAGGGCTTTTGTGTTTTCAACATGTTACGTGCTTTCTGTTTGCTGCTTCTACCTTTCTCAAAAGCTGTTGAAAATACATAATGAGGTCATGCATAGGACATGGTTTGGATGTGCATGTTTATAAGGTCAACAGTTTCAAATAGTCCAAATTTAATATTTGTATTTTTTATTTGTCATTGCATTAAGTTGAAGTGAAAAAATCACACAGATTCCTCTATGTTGATGATTTTCAAATAAAACTGTACAAATCATTTGTAGTAAAGTCACACCTAGTAGTGAGATAAACCTTGTTTCATAAGGTTTTCCAAATGGAAGATTGTTTAGATTTCAATGAAGCCAAATACATTTAACATCAGTTGGCTACAACTTGCAAAACACCTTTTGGTTTTGGGAATATTTTTCTAAAATTTGACTCCACATTCTAGAGCAGTAAAACATAAACAAAATAATTTCTCTGAAACCCTTTCCTTGTTACCATGGGAAGGACCATGAAGAATCTGGCTATAACCGCTGACACCAAAGGCTTGGGAATGTTCTGTTAAAATAAAACAGGTGATGTTGAAACATGATGAAGCCAAAATTGTTGTCATGATACAACAATGAACGTGTATTAGACTAACAGGCAAATAAACAAGGGGTTGGGGACATTTTCCACTGCGTGGAATTAACTTCAGTGACATCACACAAAGGTTTTAAGAGCAAAGTGAAGACTTTTCTTTAACTCGCTCCAGGTGAACAAAGGAAGCAGAACATGGTCTTCCCACAAACAAGGAAAATGAAAACCTGTTCCACATGTCTGAAATGCTGATTTGAGGAATAACAAACAGAAAAGCACAGGACTTCAGTGTGTTCTGTTCCTGCCAAGCATCATAAACTAAATCAGCACTCAATTATTCCTTCCAAAAATATAAAACATGTTTCCAAATTGGGAAGGTCAACTGTTAATCAAAAGGCCTTAAGGTTGTTGTCAGTTCTGAGTCAATTCAACTCCAAATTCAACCATTTGGGAAACTGTGAGCGCTGAACTGGAAAAGCCATCCCTGCGTTTGGGAATCTGTGCTCATTGCACGTCCTAATCAATAAAGCTATTCAAGGGCAGCGCAGGCTGAGTCCACGGCCCCAGTGGAACGTCTCAGAATTTCAGAGATGAGCTTCTACTCGGAGGATGGACAGGCGGAGATTTCCGTGGAACCACTGAGTAACACTGATTTTAAACAGAACCTAACACCAGGGTGAGGTGCATGGCTGTTGTCACCTGGACTTGGGATTGTTGCCAGGGAAGGACACGCATTTCTTCTCCAGGATGTTGACTGTCCTTATCTATGAGGTAGAAGAAGAAACTTCACGCACCTTAGCGGGCAAGGCCACGCTACCAGCATTTTAGGAATCCCCCTCACTCCCGGCTTGAGGGCTTGAGAAGATGACGTCACGGTTGAGGGACTCTCTCCCCTGTGGGCCATGTGGCCTTTCTCTGTCCCAAATGTCCCTGTGTTTGTAGTACCAGTGGGACCATTAGGAGTCATAAAGGTGGGTACAGGCTCACCGTGCTCCTCCTGCTGTTGTTATGGGATCTCTGGGGTGTTGATTTTCTGGCTGGAAACCTCTGTGGCTAGTGGTGCCTTTGCCTAAGTTCTCGTCCTCTGTACAGAAGAATGAGGCACACGGACAAGTGGAAGGTGAGGAAGATGAAGAGGAGCTTTACTGAGTGTTAGAACAGCTCAGAGGAGACCCACAGGGGCAGCTCTTCTCTGCAGGAAGGTCCTCTCATTGAGTGTTCAGCTCTCAGCAGAGAGAAGGCCCTGGAGGGTGACTCCTCTCTGCAGTGGTTCATCCTGTCGTCTCTCTGAAGCTCTCAGCAGAAAGGGTAGCTCTTCTCTGCAGCTGGTCACCCTGCCATCTCTCTGTCCTCTGCCCTGCTCTGGCTGAGTCTGGGGCTGTTATGGGCCTTGGTGGAGGGTTGCATGCAGATTGGACTGTGGACAGCCATGGGCAGCCCAGGAAAAAGCTCTATGAGTTCCCCCTCTAGTCTGCAGGAATGGCAGCCCAGGCCCCCCGGACTTTAGGCCTGCCCAGGCCTGAAGGTGGGACTTCACTGGGGACCCACCCCTTTCTGCCCAGGAGCCAGTCTGCTTCCTGTGGCCATTCATGGCACCTAGACTGCTGGCACCCAGAGGCACCTGAAGGCCAGTGCCCAGCTGCCCTCAGCCATCCCCCCAGCTTCCCTTCCCACACTCCTCTATGACCACCGTCCACAGCGGGCCGAGGATGTAGGGGGTTAGCAGCACTGCCCCGAGCATGCGCACAGCTGGCCATGCTGTAACAGCACCAGACTTGGCCCCAACTCTGCTCCGAGAACATACGGGCGCTGAGAGCAGGGAGAGGCCAGGCAGTGAGAGCAGGCACATTAGAGCCTGCAAGGGCAAAGGGACCCTTCCCAGGCCCCCAAGAGTGCACGGACGCCTGGGTCTGCAGGCCTGGCTTGGGCAGCGGCAGCTGTGCCTGGAGAGTGGGACTCCTGCCTGCTCCTGCCCCCAGGAGCACAGAGGTACCAGGTTGCAGCTACAGGTTGGGAAGCTCCTGCCTTGCCAATTTGGAAAGGGACCCTACCCGCTTGTCCCCAGTCCCCACTGGCACGATGGAGAATGGCACCTAGCCATGCCCCCTTGCAGCCTGGGGTGGGGACTCCAGGTCCTCGCTGGGCTTGGGCTGGCATCGGGGCAGGGGCAACTTTGCAGAGAGCTCCCTCTGTGGCCCCAGCACCCGGGGCTGACCCGGAGTCCTCCCTCTCCCAGCGTGCGGCCTGACTCGGCCCCATCATGGTGGCCTCCAAAGGGGCAGGCTGCAGTGGGGGGCTGTTCACCTCCTCCCCAAGCCCTCCCTGCAATGGCCAGCATGATGGCAACAGCCACATCAGATGGCCCCACTACTTCCATCACCCTCCGAGCCCAGGAGACCAACTCCACCTCCC
>NW_012103754.1:1770715-1771032 GCF_000951045.1 Mandrillus leucophaeus | reverse complement strand
AGGCACCCCTTGGTGTATCTATGTGGGACTATGTGGAATTCCTACACACACAGGTACCCCTTGGTACTCAAGGTTTCGCTGTTTTCAGCCTAGGCACTCAATGTGAGCTTCTTGCTGGTCAAGTATTAGCACCAAATTATAAAATGAAAAAGATATATAAATTAAAATGGAAAATTTAAAAAAATACCAACAAGAAGGTCTATTATCTAGAGAACACTAAAACAAAGAGTAATTTAACAAAATCTCAAGAGAAAAATTACTATAATTTTAAAATAAGAGAATTAGGAGCTCAATAAAGGCTAATAGTTCAGACTAAT
>NW_012103754.1:1770356-1770665 GCF_000951045.1 Mandrillus leucophaeus | reverse complement strand
AAGAGTGAACAGAATTAGACACAAAAAACATGGATTGAGAAATTTTAAATTAAGAAGGACAAAATCTGAAAGAAAACAGAAAAAGAAATTTAAGGATTAGTGAGATAGATATATTAACAAAAATATTATGAAAAAGAAAGAATTAAGATTGCCTAAAGTGGCAATATAATCTGTAACAAGAACAGAATGACAGTTTTAAAGGTGACTTTCAGAATGCCAAATATTTTTGTGGTGAAAACAACTTTCAGGTATGTTGTTGTTACTGCCAACACCACTGTCCTGGTCTCCCCAGCCCCCGTGGGATGGAGG
>NW_012103754.1:1764707-1767103 GCF_000951045.1 Mandrillus leucophaeus | reverse complement strand
CACGATGGAGAATGGCACCCAGCCATGCCCCCTTGCAGCCTGGGGTGGGGACTCCAGGTCCTCGCTGGGCTTGGGCTGGCATCGGGGCAGGGGCAACTTTGCAGAGAGCTCCCTCTGTGGCCCCAGCACCCGGGGCTGACCCGGAGTCCTCCCTCTCCCAGCGTGCGGCCTGACTCGGCCCCATCATGGTGGCCTCCAAAGGGGCAGGCTGCAGTGGGGGGCTGTTCACCTCCTCCCCAAGCCCTCCCTGCAATGGCCAGCATGATGGCAGCAGCCACATCAGATGGCCCCACTACTTCCATCACCCTCCGAGCCCAGGAGACCAACTCCACCTCCCACCCACAACTCCTCCTCCCGCCAACAACTCGACCTCCCACCAGCAATCCACCCCCATGACTCTAACACCTCCCACCAACAGCTCTGACGCTGGGATTCACATTTCAACATGAAACTTGGAGGGACACACATTCAAACCACATCACAGGGTAAGAACACAGCTGGCATGGTGGGGTGTGGCCCTGACCAGACGGCCACTCGCTCATCCACACTCGGCAGGCTGCTCACTCCACTGTTCCCTGCAGCCGTCCTCCTCTGCGGGCACAGCCATGCCCCTGGGCCCTCCCTGTGACGTGCATGAGTGTGGGCACGTGGCCGAAGCCAGCGTCCTCTCTGGAGTGAAAGTGTCCACTCTCCAGCTTCTCGAATGTGCCTTTTTGCACAACATGGCATCCTGAGGTTTCAGGATCTCGAAGAGCACTCGCGTGTAACTGTGAATACAGGTGAAGCAATGCTTGTCTTCTCTACGTCGCATTCACAAATAAGTGAGAGCGACAAGGCAATCCCACCTCCTTCTTTGACATATTTAAATGATTATTTTGATGTATTTAAATTTTGTACTCTAAGTATGAGATCCCACAGCCAGTTTTTCAGGCAGGAATCGAGTGCAGCCTCTCCCACCCGGGTGTCGGGCTGCTGGGCTGTGAGGACCCAGAGTGAACGATCTGCACTCAGGACCGTGTGGACAGCAGGACCTGTGGGCATGGAGGGTCTCAGAAGCTCAGCCAAGAGCAGATTCCAGACCCAGACAGGGACAGCCTGGGCCTGCCAGCCCAGATCTGGGAAGGCTGTGTGCACAGCGACCCGTGTCGGAGGTGAGCTCCCGCCCCTGCTCTGCGGACCAGCCCCCTTTCCTGTGAGCACGCAGGGGCACAGGCGACCTCTGGTCCCGGGACGCACACTGGTGACCAGGGCAGCTTCATCCTCAGCATCCCCGGTCCCCGTGTCTCATCTCACACACCGAAGCCTCGGGGAGAATTCTCTCCGCCTCACTGAGACTCAATCTTCTGCCTCTGGAAAGGCTCAGCCCTGCCCAGGGCAAGCCAGAAGTGCCCTGAAGTCAGTTTTCCCAAATGCAGATCTCCACAGGCTGAGGACTGGGGAGCGGTGTAAGCCCTGGTATCTGTGTGTCTGACACAGTGCTGTGGGCTGAACTGTGTCCCCCAAATGCATAAGTTGAAGGCACAACCTCCAATGTGACCGCACGTGGAGATTGGGCTTTTAGGAGGTAACTAAGGTTAGACAAGGTCAGAACCACAGGCCTTGATCTGACAGGAGTCACGGGCTCCCAAGGAGAGGAGGCAACGCCAAGACCCCCACTCCCCTTCTCTGTCTCTCCCTGTCTCTCTCCCCTACTTCTCTCTTTCTCCCATCTCTCTCTTTCTCTGTTTCCCTCTTTCTGTCTCTGTCTCCTTGTCTCTCTGTCTCTGTCTCCCTGTCTCTCTCTGCCTCTCCCTTTTCTCCTCTCTCCCCCATCTCTCTCTGTCTCTCTGTGTCTCTCTCCTCATCTCTCTCAGTCTCTGTCTCTCTCTCCCTTGCCTTCCCTTTCTCCCATCTCTCTCTGTCTCTCTCTTTTCTCCTCTCTCTTTATCTTTCTCTCTGTGTCTCTCTGTGTCTCTCTTCCCATCTCTCTCGGTCTCTGTCTCTCTCTCCCCTGCCCTCTCTTTCCCCCCATCTCTCTCCCTCTATCTCTCTCTCTCTATCAGCCTCCCCATGAGAGCACAGTGAAGAAGCCATGTGTAGACATATGGAGAAGGCACCGTCCACCATGTCCACAGCCACGGAGCACAGTGAAGAAGCCATGTGTAGACACAGGGAGAAGGCACCGTCCACCACGTTCACAGCCATGGACAGAGGCCTCAGAAGAAACCACGCTGCTGGCACCTGAACCCCGGGTTTGTAGCATCCAGACTTGTGAGAGAAGAAGCATCTGCTGTTTATCCCCCAGGCTGTGGTCTTCTGTTGTGGCAGCCAGAGCTGACGGCTGCACCCTCTGAGATGCGGTTCTCTGGAATCGGAGTTCCCAGGAAGTCTGCTGTCTACAGCCGCCCACAACAGAC
>NW_012103754.1:1764324-1764657 GCF_000951045.1 Mandrillus leucophaeus | reverse complement strand
TGGTAGAGGGTGGGCGTAAAACCCCCTGGGTTCAGACAATACCCAGGATGCCCTTTCCACTGCATAGGCCTGGTCATAGAGCGAGCTTTAAATGGTGTTCTTGCTTGTCTGTGCAATGGGCTGAAGGCATCTGGAGTTAACTGGAGAGAAGGAAAAACACCTCAGAAAGACGCAGGAGCATGGATGGACTCCAGCAGAGAGCCCAACAAATAAAGAGCCTACCAGATGCTGAAAATCATTACACTCAAGGGAAACTGGGAGCCTGGAAAGAGGACGTCGTGGATGCTGAAGAACGCCCAAGGCCCTGGGCCCCCAGTGTCCAGCAGAGCCCCA
>NW_012103754.1:1762528-1764208 GCF_000951045.1 Mandrillus leucophaeus | reverse complement strand
TGGTAGAGGGTGGGCGTAAAACCCCCTGGGTTCAGACAATACCCAGGATGCCCTTTCCACTGCATAGGCCTGGTCATAGAGCGAGCTTTAAATGGCGTTCTTGCTTGTCTGTGCAATGGGCTGAAGGCATCTGGAATTAACTGGAGAGAAGGAAAAACACCTCAGAAGGACGCAGGAGCATGGACGGACTCCAGCAGAGAGCCCAACAAATAAAGAGCCTACCAGATGCTGAAAATCATTACACTCAAGGGAAACTGGGATCCTGGAAAGAGGACGTCGTGGATGCTGAAGAATGCCCAAGGCCCTGGGCCCCCAGTGTCCAGCAGAGCCCCAAGAGGGCAGCTCTCCACCAGAAACACAGAATCTCCCAGAGCCGACGGTCACAGGGAACAGCCAAAAAGGAGCGTCTGCCAGGGAATAGTTCTGGGCAACGGAGGCTCCGCCTCACCCAGGGCAGCGCCCACAGGAATCCCGACAGAATTTCAGGAGGCTTCCTGGCATCACTGCCGAGTGGCCCCTCTCTCCTGACTCCTGCAGGAGGTGCTCGCTGGGAACCCAAGCTGGAGGGCGGTGTTTGTAACAACCATAGCCCATGGCAGCCTTGACCTCCTGGGCTCGAGCAAATCTCCCCCCTCAGCCTCCCCAGTAGCTGAGACTACAAGTGTGCACCAATGTGCCTGGCTAATTTTTTAAAATTTATTTTTTGTAGAGATGGTGTCTTGCCATGTTGCCTGGACTGGAGCAGGATTTTGGCAGTGGTTTGCTTTGCCTGGACAGTAGGCACAGTGTTTCTGCCTCACACCTTCACAGGCACACGCAGACACAGGAACCACAGGGCTCCTGCCCAGACTGACGTCTACACTTTTCTAAGAAAACAAAGGTGGGCTCTGCCGCCTGTCTTCTCGGGTCTGAATTGCACACTGGATACTGACTGCTTGTAACTGTGCATCAGGGAACCTGGCACACATCAGTGTCACAGTGAGCAGAAGTGAAATCGCTGGGAGAGAGAGCAATTCCTCCAGGGAAGTTAGCTTTTTCAGGTGGCTCACCAGTCATCTACAGGCTTCAGAAATCTCAGATATCCTAAGAAAGGTCCCAAGCACTCTGGGAGCACTGGTCTGTGGGTCTAGCAACATGCTTCTCCAGCACAGCCTCTGCCCTGAGAGCCTGGGATCAGAGCCTGGGATCTGAGCCTGTGCCAGCTCTGCCAGGGCCACAGGCACCGCTGGGATCTGTGCTCAGCCGAGTCCACAGTCCCTGGACCCCTCAGGAGTAAGAGCTCCAAATACCACCTGGGCGACAGAACGAGACTACACCCCGCCCCAACCCTCCAAAAAATAGAAAGCACTTGGTTAAAGTGTTGACAGGAGACTAAAAACTAAAGGAGAATGAGAACTGCAATTATCTGGGAAGGAAAATTTCTTGAAAGTAGCTTCAATTTATCTTACATTTTCTCTCAATTTACACAAGTAATGGATGGGACATCTTATGTTTATGTATTTTTTTTTTCCAGGTAAAAGTTCTCTTTTTCTCACTTATTTATAGTTTGGGCAGTGCTTGCCTATAGGAAATAGTTTAATTTGCAATACATATTTTGTACTCTTTCAGCTAGGCTCAGGCCACTATTTCTTTAAAAAAAAGAAAACTCAAAATGAAACAAAACAAACAAATAAAATGAAA
>NW_012103754.1:1754741-1757173 GCF_000951045.1 Mandrillus leucophaeus | reverse complement strand
TCTCTCTGTCTCTGTCTCCCTGTCTCTCTCTGCCTCTCCCTTTTCTCCTCTCTCCCCCATCTCTCTCTGTCTCTCTGTGTCTCTCTCCTCATCTCTCTCAGTCTCTGTCTCTCTCTCCCTTGCCTTCCCTTTCTCCCATCTCTCTCTGTCTCTCTCTTTTCTCCTCTCTCTTTATCTTTCTCTCTGTGTCTCTCTGTGTCTCTCTTCCCATCTCTCTCGGTCTCTGTCTCTCTCTCCCCTGCCCTCTCTTTCCCCCCATCTCTCTCCCTCTATCTCTCTCTCTCTATCAGCCTCCCCATGAGAGCACAGTGAAGAAGCCATGTGTAGACATATGGAGAAGGCACCGTCCACCATGTCCACAGCCACGGAGCACAGTGAAGAAGCCATGTGTAGACACAGGGAGAAGGCACCGTCCACCACGTTCACAGCCATGGACAGAGGCCTCAGAAGAAACCACGCTGCTGGCACCTGAACCCCGGGTTTGTAGCATCCAGACTTGTGAGAGAAGAAGCATCTGCTGTTTATCCCCCAGGCTGTGGTCTTCTGTTGTGGCAGCCAGAGCTGACGGCTGCACCCTCTGAGATGCGGTTCTCTGGAATCGGAGTTCCCAGGAAGTCTGCTGTCTACAGCCGCCACAACAGACGCATCCAGCCTGGGCTCTCCCCACAGCAGGGGTTCCTTGGGTCACCTCTTTAGTAAAGCAAAGCACCCCGATTCTTATCTCAGTGTCTGCTTCTGACAGCACACACACTAATGCGTCTCCCCTGGGATGCACTCAGAACACAGGCTTCATTCTCATTATTTCATGGGTTTCAGGTGTATTCTCTTATCGGTACTTTCCCTGAAGTCTCCTGCTTTGGAAACACCCACAGAATGCCGTGGGGTGATGAAAGGCATCCTGCTGTCGGGCTGACGACTGTCTGCATGCATTCCCTCCCAATAACCCCACATATTGTAATTAATCGGGACGGGGTGCAGGCTGTCGTAGGCACATACAGCTTTCGTCAATTGACTCTTGAGAAAATGTTAGGTTTGAAATGGCGTTTCTTATAAAAATTGTTAACTTCAAAAACTTTTGTAAAATACTACTGAGATATTTTTAGTAATGAATGCACACATAACTAGTACTTAAACCTCTTAAATGTAGGGTGTTTAAATTCAACCCTAATCACAAGATAAAAGTATGTTTCAGAAAATTAAAATAAATTTAAACTAAATGAGAAGAAGACTAATAAACTGCTTTCCATCATTGCAGCCTAATTTCTGTTTAAATATCTCTGCTTGCACATTACATAATTTAAGACAAGTTGTTCTGTTTAATATCGTATCTTTAACATACATGATTAACATTTTAATATTTGGAAACTATATCCACCCAGTTAACAGCTCTCACGACTCCTTCATTTGCTCCCGTGGGGAACTTAATACAAGTAAATCACGTCACCAGATGTGCGTGGTGTCTAATTGCAGTGTCTATTTTAATATCGCTAGCTGCTATTTATGAAATACTTACCAGAAGCACAGCATGGACTAAGCACTTTTCATGTCATCTCACTGAATCTTCAAAACAGACTTCGGAGGAAGAGAAATGTTTCCCCATTTTCCTTGTGAGGAAACCGAGGGCCCCTGTGGCGGGCAGGGAACTTCAGGCCACGCGGAGCTCGGTCCCACATCTGAGCCTGGGTCTCAGGTCCATCGACTCTGTCTTCCCTGGAACTGCAGGTGTCTCCAAAGAGCAGCCAGAGTTATTCCTCAGTGACACTCAGAAGACCCCCCAGGCCGGCAGACTGAAAATGAGCGGCCACCACAGCATGGCTGAACTTCACGGGTGGAGGCGCAGGACCTGGCGTCAGGCAGCGCTGATGGGACTACATGGTCCCAGGTTGAACAGGTGCAAAGAACACCTCCGCGCAGGTAGGAGGGAGGGTGCACCTGCTGCCAGGAGCCAGCCAGCCCCTGCCGACAATCCAGGTCTCCCCGCCACATTCCATTTCTTCGTTTGTAAGATGATGAATGTAGAATGTCAAGCTCTCAGAACATGCGCACACGTGTGTGTGTGTTCAGCACAGGCAGCCTCTCAGGGTAGATATACTTACCCAAAGCAAGTGTGTAAATCAAGCACTAATGGAGTATGGTTTGTGAGAATAAATCTGATTTGACCAAATATGAAATGCTCATCATTAAGAAACGAAGTTGTAGTTCATTGGCAGTACTAAGGCCTCAAAGCCTGCCCAAGAACTGAGCTCACACAGGTTCTGTGTCCTTCTGGGTCCCGGCCTCGCAGAGCGTGAGGAATGCCTCCTCCAGGCAAGGCAAGAACCCTATCCCAGCCAAGCAACTCCCAGGAGAGAGGAGCTCTCCCAAGTCTCCACATACTGCAGGCAAAACTGGTGGAGAGGTTTTTCCTGAATTTGGCTTTCTACCCTTAAGAA
>NW_012103754.1:1753109-1754691 GCF_000951045.1 Mandrillus leucophaeus | reverse complement strand
GCAAGCCTGATACAAGAAATACAAAGCTCAGTTTATTCTATGTTTCCACAATCAAAACCAAGGAAACTGGGAAAAAATGATTTTATAAAAGGATATACATCTAACAGGGTCAAAATTAGTATCAGGCAGTCAGAAACCATTAAAGACCTCCCAACTGTCGAGGTCTTATGGGGATATTCTGTTTACAGCTATGAAGTCTATGAACAGGCTGCATTTGGGAAGGACAATCGTAGCAGAAGAGGCAGGAGAATGGCCCTGCTGGGAGTCAGGACTGCGCTGGGCACGTGGAGGTGGCGCTGCTGGAGTCCTAGAATTTCCAATTAGAAAAGCTGCTTGTGAATCTCAGGCCAAATGGATGTTTTCTTATGTCTAGTTGTATGCCAGAGGCTAACTTGTACTGAAGCAAAATATATCTTTTCTATTGAGTTTTTATATTATATTTTACCAAAGTGCAAATTAGCATGGTTATCATATTATAGAATGGAATGAATAGGCATAAAAGGCGAAGTAGAATCATGAGCAACACTGTAGATTTATTTCTTTTTAAATCGACAGCACAGTTTTAATGGAAGAAGCAGTTATTTCTGTGGGGGGGAGGCGTGTGAAAGTTATAATGTCTCTGAGTCATGTCAGAAGTGTTTAAGTTCATCTAGAATGTCAAATCTATAATCTAACTAATTGTTGGAGTAACTGATACCATTTTAGTAGTTACTTATAGTTAATAACGGCTTGTGTTGATTTTCTTTTGTATGTTGGAAAACCTCAGGCATTTTACGATTGAGTTATGATGAGGACTTCTCAAGGTAGGCATTCTTATTTTGACTTTGAAATAGAAACTCAGTGAATGAAGTAAGTTGCTGTGCCTCAGTTACCCAGACAGGGAGCAGAACTTGAACTTCACTCAGATCCACCCTCAGGAGCTTGGCGACTGAGATCAGACCAGACCTCCGTTTCTGCATCTGTAGGATGGGATGTGAACCCCGGGCTCACAGGTCAGGGAGCGGAAAGAATGGGATGACCCGTGCAGCGCCCCAGGCTCCCGGCCTCGCCCTGCAGGCTCGGGCAAGGCTGCTGCTGTAAGCAGAGCTGCCCCCGGTGGTGGCGAGATCCGGTCTATGCGTCTCTTGTTTCGGCCTCTCTACCAGGCCCTGATCAGCCATCATGACCAAACCCTCATGTCACACTCTACAAAGTTCTATAGGAACAGTGCAACGTCCGATTCTTTTTTTTCATCCAAATCAGCTTTCTGAAGGATTTTGCCAAAAAGCTGCAGCTAACTCTCCAAATTCAATATCCACATCCTCCTTCCAGAAATTTATTTGCAAAGATTTTTTCATTGTTTTTTATATGTTGAGCCAACTCACTGAATGATCAAAATTTCCATGAAGTGAAATTCTAAAGTGTGGTAATTTGGAAGAATGGCAGCAATTTTTAAAATGGTCACAATAGCCAGGAAGGATAAACAATAATCATGAATTGTATCCAGGACTTATTGTGTGACTTGTAACATTAGGTTATTAATGTATTTCAAAGACACTCTCACCTACATCCACAGGAGATGGACTAAAAAGGATTTTCATCA
>NW_012103754.1:1752051-1753059 GCF_000951045.1 Mandrillus leucophaeus | reverse complement strand
TTGGTTACAGGGAACTGTAAACAACAAGTACTCAAAACTGGAAAACTAGTAAAAAGCATCATTTCTGTGCTTTGGGGGTTGTGCTGGGTGCTTCCCAGCAGGGCCTTCCAGATACTACCCAACTTTTGAGGGTATATATATAGATACATATATATAGGACTATGTTGGAATTCCTACACACACACAGGCACCCTGGTATATCTATGTGAGACCATGTTGGAATTCCTTCACACACAGGCACCCCTTGTTATATTTATGTGGGCTATGTTGGAATTCCTACGCACACACAGGCACCCTTTGGTATATCTATGTTGGACTATGTTGGAATTCCTACGCACACACAGGCACCCTTGGGTATATCTATGTGGGACTATGCTGGAATTTCTTCAAACAGGCACCCCTTGGTATATCTATGTGGGACTATATAGAAATTCCTATGCACACACAGGCACCCCTTAGTGTATCTATGTGGGACTGTGTTGGAATTCCTTCACACACAGTCACCCCTTGGTGTATCTACATGGGACTGTGTTGGAATTCCTTCACACACAGGCACCCCTTGGTGTATCTATGTGGGACTATGTTGGAATTCCTACACACAGGCACCCCTTGGTGTATCTATGTGGGACTATATAGGAATTCCTATGCACACACAGGCACCCCTTGGTGTATCTATGTGGGACTATGTTGGAATTCCTACACACAGGCACCCCTTGGTGTAACTATGTGGGACTATATAGGAATTCCTTCACACACAGGCACCCCTTGGTGTATCTATGTGGGACTTTGTTGGAATTCCTACACACAGGCACCCCTTGGTGTATCTATGTGGGACTATATAGGAATTCCTTCACACACAGGCATCCCTTGGTGTATCTACATGGGACTATGTTGGAATTCCTTCACACACAGGCACCCCTTGGTGCATCTATGTGGGACTATGTTGGAATTCCTGTGCACACACAGGCACCCCTTGGTGTATCTATGTGGGACTATGTTGGAATTCCT
>NW_012103754.1:1742911-1748043 GCF_000951045.1 Mandrillus leucophaeus | reverse complement strand
TTTTAAAATGGTCACAATAGCCAGGAAGGATAAACAATAATCATGAATTGTATCCAGGACTTATTGTGTGACTTGTAACATTAGGTTATTAATGTATTTCAAAGACACTCTCACCTACATCCACAGGAGATGGACTAAAAAGGATTTTCATCATTCTATTGCTCACAGCAGCAAAAAGCTGGAGATAAGGTACAGATTTATCCTTTGGGAAATAGATGAGTAAAATGATGAAAGTCTATGAAGCAGCTGAAGTAATGCATTACGTTTATGTGTCATATTACAATAGATCTCAAAAGCATAGTAAGGTGGGGAATGTTAGAAATAGAATGACCTCTGCTGCAAAATTCCATCCATGCAGAACAAAAATTACTCCATATATGTCCAAGGATGCAGGTGTATAATTAAATATGGATATAGGATAGTGGATGGGTACGAAGTTGGGAGAAGAAGGGGATTACTGTAAAATAAAATAAAGAAACTAATGATGATTATGCAACGTGAATTGAACATTACCAGCTCAATCTTGTCAAACAAGACTTTTAAAGAATAAAAAAAATGCTAGAAAATATGGCAGTCTGATCACTCACTCTAATTTTCCATCCCCTTGGAAACCCCATTGAAATAAAATCATAAGTAGAATAGAGGAAAAATATTATTGTATAAATAATGAAAATATAATGACACCCATATCAATAAACTAAGGCCAGTAAACCTCCCAGAATGCAAAACAGACAAAGAAGAAAAATATGAAAGGAACACTATCTGATCTAAGTAACAAGATTTTCAGGAACAAAAAGTTTGTAACATAAACAGTAGATAATGGGGAAAAAAAATATTACTTCTGAAGGTAGGGGACTTGCGCTTGCACACTCACAGAAGTCCAGATGGTATGTCCAGCACAACTAATCAGAGAAACTCAGAGCCTGATGTGTAATTCAGACCTCGCAGAGCTCAAAGGTGAAACAAAAACTCCAAGGGCTCCAGGACAGTGGAACACAGGAGCCTGCAAAGAAATGAAAACCTCTGGACAACAGATTCCTCCTTGGCACATCAGGCTCAGAGACAACCACTGGTATGTTTAAACTTTTGAGGAAAAAAGATTTTTCTGAGACTTCCGTAGTCATCTAAATTAGCATGTAGGAATAAGACAGAAGGAAGAGATATTAAAATATTTTGGATTCAGAAAGTGCGTGAAGGAAGAGGACTCCAAGTCAAAGGAAGACAAGTTCAGAGGAAAATATAATTCCCTGGCGAAGCAATTATAGGAACTAGATACAGGTGAATAAAAGCAGAAAAAAAATGAACAGTAACAATACATTCCAGGGAAGAAAACTTATGGAAGAGTCATTGTTGCAAAATAATGCCCAGATTCCATCATGGCTGCTGCTGGAGATGGAAGCCCCTCAGTGGCTGATCCTGGCATGAATCAGAGAGGGAACTGTGATGATGCCAGCAACCCCCCAGGAACAGAAGCCGTTACGGAATTAACCAGAGGGTGGTCAACGCTGGTTTCAAGTTGTGATTTGAAATTAACATATGGAGAAAGCATTAAAGACTCATCGGATTGTGTCACCAACCTTAATTATGTAAAAATGAAAACAAAACAAAACAAATAGCTGATTGGAGTTGCAAGGTAAGAGGAAGGTGGGTAGAGAGGAGTAAAGCATGCGAAAGTTCAAATTCTTATCTCACAAAACGGTGAGATCCTGCTGGAAAATGCTGATGAGAATTAAAGGGTTTCAAGTGGAGAAGAAGCCGCTCGCATGAGGGTTTTATGGGAGAGCAAAATCACTGAGCACTTGCATTTGGTGTGCTTTGGCCAGACATTTTATGATAGTAAATTAAAATCAGTATCATTTTATTTTTATCAAATAGGGCACTTAAAAGAAAAATAAATATCATTATTGTTAACAAAAAAAGGATGAGGGGCAGGACTTACCTCTCTTGAACCTCTCAACACAGTGTTTGAAGTCCCTGGCCTGGATTGGGCACACCAAGGGGACTGGTGACAGGGGGCCTGGAGCCACCCCCCTCACTCCTGTCTCTCAGTCCCTTTAGTAGTGAGGTGGGGACAGTGGCAGTGACCTCCCACAGGCCTCAGTCACCACCCACAGGCCTCAGTGACCTCCCACAGGGCCACAGGCCTCAGTCACCACCCACAGACCTCAGTGACCTCCCACAGGCCTCAGTGACCACCCACAGGCCTCAGTGACCACCCACAGACCTCAGTGACCTCCCACAGGCCTCAGTGACCTCCCACAGAGCCCCAGGCCTCAGTGACCACCCACAGGCCTCAGTGACCTCCCACAGGGCCCCAGGCCTCAGTGACCACCCACAGGCCTCAGTGACCACCCGCAGGCTTCAGTCACCACCCACAGGGCCACAGGCATCGGTGGGTCAATACCATGGAGGTATTTTCCATCCACGTTGAGGTAGGGGGACTATTTTACTTCTGTGATAATTAATACGATATTTTGTCTACAAGAGTCTCACACGTATTTATTCAGTTGGATGGATTTCGGGGTCACGTAGCCTCCAGAGAGTCACAGGAGATGAACAGATGTAGACACTGAGTGCAGTCTCTGCAGATCAGCAGTTTGAAGTGTCCCTGGCAGGCTCCAAAATCTTCATTTTTGAAAAAAAATCCACTTGATATTCAAACACTCTCCATGCAAAAACATCATAATTTGTTACAAGCTTAAAATGTGTTTCATATACTATATATAGATATCCCTTATAACTTACCAAATAATGATATTTTAATAAAAATTAAAGGAAAATAATTGAAGTAAAAATCTGTATTTTACATAAAACTTCATAGGGAATTGTAAGTAGTATTCCCTGGTGAAACAATTCCATGGACTAGATCAGTTTTTGAAATTTGCAGTAGCGTTCAGTTAAATATAAGTAGTGTATATGCCTTTTTGAAGAAAAAATACATAAATAGTATTGACAATAAATATATTGTATACATAGGCCCTCACAGTGTATATATTTTAGGGTATTGATAATATATAAAACTATATTGATAATATAGATATTATTTCTTTAAAAAATAAAATTACAAATTGTATTAAGGTGAAATAAAAGTACTTTTCATAGTTACATCTACTTCTAAGATAACCATAATTGACATTTTATGATACAGAAAGGCAAACATGTATACATATACAGTGTATGTTTTGGGATCTTGTCAAATTCCTCTGTTTTTTTTTTCTAAATTTCCAATTTTTACTGTTTGACAATTTCTCGTGTGTAAATATTCTGATCATGGCCATATCAAGCTCCCAATGTTACATTACCTCACTGTCAAGCTGGAAACAGATGTGAACGAATGGCCCTCACAAGCCTGTCTGAGAACACACCTCACTTCTACACACACTTCACGTGTTCAGAAAAGATACCATTTAATATGCACAGTTCACACCTGTATTGTTTTCTCTTCATGTATTATAGACCTTGTCTCATATGTATAAATGTAAATTTACCTCATTCTTGGTTACATCTGCATAAACATTTTACTTAATCCCTTTCTCTATAGGTAGATGATGTTTCCAATATTTTTGCTGTTATTAATAAGGCTGTAATGAGCATCCTTGAATATGTTTTTAATAAAGTTGCACTATTATTTTAATCATTTATGGTAAATTCTTATATGTGGTATTGCTGAATCAAAAAAATTTACAGATTAGCCTCTTAGGATCTATTTTCCTTTTTTTCCCATTGAGAATCTGACGTCAGTGTTAAAAAGCTGCTGCGCTGACTGAATAAGGGAACAGCTCACTGTCCTCTGGAGCCGTCTTGTGCGGGCAGATGTTGAGGCTGCGTGGAGTGTGGATTCTGTGCCACCCTGGCTGAGCCACCAGATGCACAGATGTTTGACAAAACGTCATTGGGGGTGTTTCTGGGAGGGTGTTTGTGGATGAGATTAACGGGTAGAATGAGTCAAACAGATCGCCATCCCCAGGGTCAGTGACCCTCGTTCATTCTCTTCAGTTGGAACCCGAAGAGAATGAAAAGGCAGACCCTCCCTCAGAATAAGAGGGAATTCCTTCTGGTTGACTGACTTGGAACTAAGAAACTGGCTCTCTCCTGCCTTCAGACCGTGGCTAAAACATCTGCTCCTCCTGGGTCTGGAGCCTGCTGACCCACATGAGGACAGTGGACGTGTCCATCTCATGAGCGAATTCCTCGCGAGCCACCTCCTTACCGATGGCGCTGCATATTTGAGCCCATCCCACCTGTTTCGTTTCTCTGGAGAACCCTGACAGGTCACCTTCTCTCAACTGCTCCTTTCTGAAGACTCAAAGGGCACGTTTTTATCTTCAAGGAGGAACAGGGAGCCACAGCTCGGGGTTTAAGATCCACAGAACTGAATCGAGATTTTTACTTCTGTCTGGGTTACTACTAAGTGGACATTGGGCCCTTTCTTGAATGTTACAGGAAAAATAATTAGGGTTGTAATTTTCTGAAGATGAGCTTCCAACTGGGCCTCCCACAAAGGACAAAGGCCTTACTTATTTTTCATTAATTATTCTGCTTCATAATCACTTAGCATTGGCCTTGTATGTGGAGGACTCTGCTGTGAGGATTTTAATATCCGGTAACAGGGGTTTTATTCAGGGCCTAAATGAGCTTCCTCGTGGGGCAGCGAGATAAATCCTTAGCTGGAACAGATGACAGAGAGAATGTGAGATAAAGAGCAGGTGGAGGTAACAGTCGGGGCCTGGTCTTCCAAAACCGTGATTCTGATAGGGAAACGGGGTGATGCCTCCTGAGGACGAGAGGAAGAGATGGTTTATTCTTTTCAATACAGGAGGTAATAGGCTATATCCACAAGGGACTGAGAGTAATCTAGTATTGTATAAAAATGCTCAAGAGGGAGAAAAGGGGATAATTGCAGGAAAAGGGAAATGTGGCGGGTTCCATAGTTACTGGGGAGGATTCCTCAAGAAGAAGGGGAGCGGGGAATGTCCAGCGAGAAACAGATGAGGGGGCAGATTCGGCGACAGACAGGTAAGGAAAGCCCCATGCAACTGTTCCTAATTTGTATTTGATTTAGGGAGAAAGATCTGCAGCAGATTAAACAGGAGTCGGGGAAGATAGAGGGAGTGGGAGAGAGAGAGGAGGAG
>NW_012103754.1:1725617-1742031 GCF_000951045.1 Mandrillus leucophaeus | reverse complement strand
CAGGTCAGCAAAGCTTTTCTTTCCCTCTCACAGGGATCAGGTGCTTGCGAAGATGATGGAGATGATGGATGGTTGAGCTTAACCAAGGCTACAGTCTTCCTAGATAAGTATGGCAGAGGCAAAGTGCAGCAGGCAGTTAATGTTTGCAAGAGAATGATTAGTCATGCACCTTATACTCAAGCAGAATCAGGAAGGAAATGGAGGCCTTTTGAGGGTGCGGTCGATGGCCGGTGGTGAAAACACCAGAGCGCAGAGTGGGATGCCCCAGGGCCCGCCTGGCAGCTCTGGAAGGAAGGGGCTGGAAGGAGTTGCGTGTTGGAGGTGAAATGGTGCCTGGCTCACTTGTCTGGGGAGACAGAGGCCAGAGAGAGGACGGGCAGAGCTGAAGGCCAGGGAGCTGTCAGGCGGGAACGTGGCCGCACAGAGCCTGAAGGGTATCCTGAGGTTAGCACATGTTGTTGAATAAATAATTAATTAAAGGGATTCATGAATGGCTGCCTGATTAACTTATGAAGCAAAGGAACCTCCCTGTGCCTCGGATGTAGTGGGGTTTTCTAGGAAAGCACTTTCCCATCAGTAAGCGTCTGGGCCAAAAACAAAGTCTGGAATACACATAATATTCAATAAGAAAAAATCTGAAACTCAAACATCTCAAAATTCATATACTTACACATTTTTAATGTACTTAACAAGACAAGGAAATAATCCAATGAAAGGATAATCTTCTATTTTTATTACAGCTCAAGTTGGGGAGAATCATATAATATTGCTCAAACATTTCTATTCATCCTTCTTAAGCCTATGGAAGTCTAAGTAACTTTGTACTCAGAAACTAATTCTCAACTCAGAGTCTCTGTACATTTCTCAACTAAGAAAACAAGCTTTGGCCGGGTGTGGTGGCTCGCGCCTGTAATCCCAGCACTTCGGGAGGCCGAGGTGGGTGGATCACGAAGTCAGGAGATTGAGACCATCCTGGCTAACATGGTGAAACCCCGTCTCTACTAAAAGTACAAAAGATTAGCTTGGTGTGGTAGTGGGTGCCTGTAATACCAGCTACTTGGGAGGCTGAGGCAGGAGAATGGTGTGAACCCGGGAGGCAGAGCTTGCAGTGAGCCGAGATTGTGCCACTGCACTCCAGCCTGGGCAACAGAGCAAGACTCCATCTCAAAAAAAAGAGGAAAAAAAAGAAAAGAAAACAAGCTTTGGGGACTTGATGAAGAGTCCAGCCCAAATGTATTCATGGTTTATTTCTATTTGAAGTCCATTCTAAAAATTCAGGTGCATATTTGAATATTCTATTGCCTGCTGGATATCTTCCCAACATATTCTCATGCAGTTAAGAATATAGTCACTATCAGTCAAGAGTTCATTCATTAATTTCTTATCAAGAATATTTAACCTATATAGGTTAATACACAAACGTATGACCCCTTTTTATTGCCTGGGTAATGAGATGTCTGCAATCTGTATGATAGAGGAGGCAGTGATTTTGTGTAATTCACCAGGCTTCATGCCCCACAAGGGCCAGGCCACACTTCTATTGATCATCGCAGCCCTGGAGCCTACCGAAGCTTCTGGAACATGGCCAGAAACCAGTCAATAGATGCTGCAGGTGTAAATCAGATGATTGGAAAAAAACTATGGAAAAGTGCAAAGCAGTAAATGATGTAAATCTTTACCTATCGTCTTAGAAATTCACTGATGAGCCCCCTAAAACCCACCCTTGGGCCCTGAGTTAAAGCCTTTGCACTGGGCTGTGGTGCAGTTCCCTGAGGCCTCAAAGCAATTTAATACTAGCACAGCTTATAGAACACAACACACTCTGTGTTGTGAAAGCATGGGAAAGAAACCAACATCAGGAGATGTTTTGCAGGGTACACGCCCTGGGGAGAAGGGAGGAATTCGGAGACGCACCTACTGCTCTCTGCCTCTCTGATCAGCGGATCTGCTCAGCGACCAGCAATGTGGAGCCAGAACTGAGCTTTCTACCCACAGACCTGGGGAAAAACAACAGGTGCTCAGAGCTGCCAAGGCAGCCAGGACTTGAGGGACGGATGCCACAGGGAAGTGAGGCCACACGGGAGTCCCTGTGACTTTCGGAGCACTTTTGTCCTCAAGGCATTTTCCGATTCCTTCCAGGCTCCAGGCAAGGACCCCTGAAGTGAAGCAGAAGGTGTCAGCGGGGCCGTGGTGGAGGTGAGCGGGTGTCAGCGGGGCCGTGGCGGAGGTGAGCGGGTGTCAGCAGGGCCGTGGTGGAGGTGAGTGGGTGTCAGCGGGGCCGTGGTACAGGTGAGCAGGACACAGCGCAGTCTTGCCGTGGGGACCAAGACGGGGTGCAACCCCCTGTCCCAGGCTGTGCCCCAAGCCTCAGAGCAGGCAGCAGGGGAGGTGACTCTCAAAGAATGAAATCTGACCTCAAATCACTCGGGCATTTGCTGGAATGGAGGTGGCCTGGCTCTGCACTAACTCCTTCCAGGAGGAAAGGAAGGTTCTTAGGAGAAAGTCACTGCCTGAGTCTTAATTTTCTTAGCAAAGCTTAAGATTCAATTGAAAGAAAACATATATATATACCAAGGCTGACAGGAGACAGAACCAAGTGCAATAAAATAAAAAGACAAAAGAAACAGACCCAGATACAGGCGTTGTCAGAAATCAACTTTAAAATAGCTGAATTAAACTTCTGAAAATAGATGACAAGATAGAAATTTTAGGAACTAAAAAGAGTTTGAAGATCTGAGAATTGTGTAATAAAAATAAAGAATTCGGTGTAAAGGTGTGACGGGTAATATTGAGTGTCAACTTGATTGGACTGAAGGACGCCTAGCTAGCTGGTAAAGTGTTGTTCCTGGTGTGTCTGTGAGGGTGTTGCTGAAGGGTATGAACATTTGAGTCAGGGCACGGGGAGGGGCAGACCCACCCTCAGTCTGGGTGGGCACCATTTAATCGGCTGCCAGTGCAGCTAGGATATAAAACAGGCAGAAGAAGGTGGGAGCCCTCCGGTCTCATCTTTCTCCCATGCTGGATGCTTCCTGCCCTCCAACATCAGACTCCAAGTTCTTCAGCTTTTGGACTCTCGGACTTACACTGGTGACCTGCCAGGGGCTCCTGGGCCTTTGGCCACAGACTGAAGGCCACAGAAGGGGCTTCCCTACTTTTGAGGCTTTGGGACTCAGACTGATCCACCACTGGCTTCCTCACACCTCAACGCGCAGATGGCTATCGTGGGGCTTCTCCTTGTGATCGTGTGAGTCACTTCTCCTTAATAAACTCTCTTTCACATTTACATCTACCCTGCTAGTTCTGTCCCTCCGGAGAATTCTAACGCAAACAATTTAATTCCAGACTGAACATGAGAGGGAAGGATTGGCGAGCCAGAATCTAATATCCAGACCCAAGCACAGAGAAGAAAACTGCAAAAACAGAAGAAAGCAAAAGGGACTCACCCCATGGTGAGAAGTCCACAGACACACACATGAAATTCCAGGAGAGGAGGAGAGACTGAGGGACCGAAACAGTGTTGGAAGAAATACCTCATCAGATGTTTTCAGAACTAACACTAGCAGGGCGCAGGCTCAGGAAGGCCAGCAATCCACAAGAAGCATAAAGGCAAAGGAAACCTCACCTCAGCACGTCCTAATAGAAAGCCCCTGTGCAAAACGAGGCTGGCATCTCCAGGAAGCCCAGTGCGACTGTGAGCTGCCTTCCCAACAGACACGGGAACCAGAAGGCGAAGTGGATACGGCTTTAAAGTGCTACAGGAAAACCAGGGAACTTGCTACCTACTTAGATTCTAATCCCAGAAAAAACCCTTCAAATATGAAGACAGAGTAAAGATGTTTTTAGACAAAATGGAAATTCTTCTCTAATGTAAAATGAAATGCAAATACTTAACCAAATAAATGAGCAGTTTTGAATGTCCAGTTAAGCATGCAGGGTATCTGTCAACTTACGTGAAAAAAATAAAATATCTTTTAGTCGTTAAATTCGAATTGAAATTTAGCATTTCTTTCAGTTAGAAATGTGGGCAGCAAACCACAGTAACATGCACCTTAGCATAACATTGTCTCCAGTGGAAATTAGAGGGACTATCGGGCCACACCGCAGAGGGTCTGTGCCTGGGAATGTCCTTCACGCTCATGAGTTCCGACGTGAAGTTAGTGATGAGACCCGTCGCTAGATCTTTTAATTTAGGGTTTTCAAAAACATGGCATGTCTTTTATCATGTCATAACGATAAAAATTGACAACTGTATTTCTTAGGATTGTTTTGTCTCTGATTCAGTGAATGATATGATAAGCAGATAAAAATCTCTAGTCTTTAGGCTAATAGGAAAAATGTGACTGGCATATTTGACTTAATTGTCATATCAAAATGAAAATTATAATACCTTTTGAATTGAAAATGTTAAAAGAATAAAAAATGTTAATATGAGTTTTGTCACCTAAAAATATAAAACTATTAAAATGTTAACATTATAAAAACTATAAAAACTGAGCTTGAAAGGAAAATTATAGCATTGAAAGGATATCTTAGAAAAGTAAATGGATTAGAATGAATGTTCTAAGTACCACTTCCAATAATTGAAAAAATTACAAATCTGTAAAAAGTGGAAGGAAATAATAACATTAATAAACAGAAAACAAAAGCATTTTTGAGATGATCAATTAAGCCACAAGTTGGAGTTCTGATAAAACCCACACAATTTAAACACCACCGACGGGTCTGCTCAAGACAAAGGTAGGAGAGCAGACACAGTTCCCCAGTGCAGGGGGCACCACCACAGGTCACACAGATGCTGGAGCCAGCGAGGGAGGGCTGAGGGGTAACACTGGGCTCAGCTGGTCAGGTGCAGCCATGCAGAAGAGACACTGGAAGGAAGCCATGCCTGGAGCACTCCCTCATTCTGATGAAGCTGGAAAGGAGATGTTGAGCCTCCAGAAGAGCAAAGACAGAGGTGATAAAGTCTGGTGCAGCATCTACACCTTGTCTACAAACCAGTTGGGTGGTGTGGCTGGGAAGGCATGGCCAGCACAGAGGGGAGGCCAGGCCAGACCTGGCTGGAGCTGACTGTGTATGGTGAGCTGGGGCTGAGAGGGACTTCTGTGTCTGGAGCCAGCAGACCTGAGGCCTGCAGAGGACTCACCATTCTGAGGGCTTGGTTAGATATGGAGGCTGGAGTAAAGAAGTAAATAAACTTGAGGATAATTGGAGCCTTCAAGAGAAAAGAGATCAAGCTACGGGGAAGGGATGGCTGGAACAAACTGCAGTCATGGTCTGGAAATGAAGAAGTAAGTATGAACTCTTGATACACATACATATCCATCTTTCATATATAAACACATACACACAAATGCACAAATGCCTGTTTATATATATCTTGTGCAGTATATTAATATAAATACAACATATATTATACATAATATATAAATATAAATATATTCATTTAATAATACAGGTTACATACAAAATTAGATGTAATAAAAGTATATATTAATATAAATAATTATATATATACATATATATAGTGACGGTTAATACCAGGGGTCAACTTGAAGGATGCAAAGTATTGATCCTGGGTGTGTCTGTGAGGGCGTGGCCAAGGAGGTTAACATTTGAGTCAGTGGACTGGGAAAGGCAAAGGCCCACCTTAATCTGGGTGGGCACAATCTAATCAGATGCCAGCTTGATTAGAATATCAAGCAGGCAGAAAGACGTCAAAAGAGGGCCTGACCTAGCCTCCCAGCCTACATCTTTCTGCCATGCTGGACGCTTCCTGCCCTTGAACATCAGACTCCAAGTTCTTCAGTTTTGGAACTCGGACTGGGTCCCCTGCTCCTCAGCTTGCAGACGGCCTATTGTTGGACCTTGTGATCACGTGAGTTACTACCTAATAAACTCCCCTTTATATGTATCTATCCTATTAGTTCTGTCCCTCTATAGAACCCTAATACATTTATGTATAATATATGTAATATATATAATATACATATATATTCACTGCCCTATCTGCTAAGAGGAGCTAGAACTCAGGTGGCTCAGTAGCAATGGGCCATACAGCATCTAGCTTTCAACTTCTAAATGCCAATCTTCACAAAAAGAATCAGAGCTCCTTGGAAAGAGGGCTGGGTAGAAGATTCCCTGGAAAGAAGACTGGGAATTGGGTAGAAAAGGATGAGATGAGCCTGGAAGAGAAAGTGAGAAAGTCCTCATAGAATGAAGAGAATTTGTCAGAGGACACAGGCCTCGGCTCCAAGAGGATCTTATTGGCCAAATCTGGCACAATTGGAGCCTGAATATAATAATGGAGTATACCCCATTGAAGAAAAGAAATCCACATGTCCATGTTGATGTCAGTGAATGAATGAATGAACATTGGTATAGGATGCCAAAGAATGAATGTTGAAAGACAAGATTATAAAGTCATCATTTGACAACCATCATTACAGTAACTGATACAAAGAAGAACCACCAAAGGATTACTTGAGTGTCCACTTGCGACTTGCACAGCAGGCTGGCCCCTCATAGGACCTGGGAAGACCTGTGCCTGCTGGTGTCCATGTACTTGTGTCTCCCAGGGACTTGGGTGGCCAGCATGACCCACAGTGTCCATGGGTGGCAGTAATAGTAGGTGCCTTCTGAGGCCAGGCCAAGGCACAGAAGCCCCACCTCTTTAACTCCTTGCTCTAAGGGAAGCTGTGGCCTTTCTGTAAGGATGCTCGGTAGCCCCGTGGAGAGGACCATGGGGTGAAGCACCGAGACCCAAAGTTGGTGCCCATGCCCACTTTCCAGCCTGGTGAGGCTGCTGCGAATCCCAGTGTTGGAGGCTCTGTCCAGCCTTCCTATGACTTCAGTACCAGCTGACACCCGGCGGTAATCTCCGCAGACCCCCAAGCCAGAACCACGTCGGATAGCCAACCTTGAGTTTCTGATCCACAGAAACTGTGTGAGACAGTAAATCATGATAGCGGCTTTAAGCCATTGCCTTTTAGGGTGATTTGTTGTACAGGATTAAACAACCCGAAACATATTTGCAGTAATCACTTAATGTATTTATCAGCCAGTTATTTACTAACCCATAAGTTCAAATATTTATGATTTTATAGTAAATAAGTCTGGCAGATACTCACTAAACCAAATGATCAAGTTAATTTCACCAGAATCGGGACAGGTTAACAATGGGCCTTCTGGAGTGATGCACTGTGAATACCAGGACACGTCTGTAATATTCCTGTCAAAAAATGCACAAATGAATACAGTCATGAGGAAAGTTTAAACAAACCAAATTGAAAGAAATCCTATACTCTTCAAAAGTATCAAGATTGAGACTGAAGAAGATCAAAGAAACAGACAACCACAGGCAGAACGTGATCCCGAATTGGATCTTGAACCCGAAGAGAAAGTAGAGAAAAGGAAAAGCTAGTTAATTGTGTGTGTTTATTATTGCTACAAAAAGATATTATTAGAAAAATTGGTGTAGCTTGAAGATGGTTTGTCTTTACTGTATTCATGATAATTTCCTGATTTTAAAGTTGTTTTTATGTTTGACACACAATTGTAAATATTTATTGTGCAGGATGTGATGTTTCAGTACACGTACACATTGCATAATGTGATCAGCGTACACAGCATATCTATCACCTCGAACGGTATCATTTCTTCATGGTGGGAAGACTCAAAACATTCTCTTCTAGCTATTTTGAGAGACACAATGCCTTATTGTTGACTGTAGTCACCTACTATGCAATAGGCCAGCAGAACTTTCTTCCTTTGTGATTGTAACTTTGTACCTGTTAACCAAGCTCTCCCCATTCCCTGCTTTTTCCTCCCTGCCCCAGTCTCTGGTAACCACTGTTCTACTTGCTACCTCCATCGAATTAACTTTTTAAGCTTCCATGTATGAGTAAGAGCCCGTGATAATTGTTTTTCTGTGCCTGGCCTATTTCACTTAACATAATGTCCTCCAGGTTCATTCATGTTGCGAATGATTGGACTTCTTTTTTTTATGGCTAAATAGGATCTCATTGTGTATATATGAAAGGAAAATAAATCTTGGGGCCCCAGAGTCACAAGGCTAAAGGGAAAAGTCAAGCTGGGAACTGCTTAGGGCCAACTTGTCTCCCGTTCTATTGAAAGTTACTCCTCTGCTCACTGAGATAAATGCATATCTGATATCCTCCTTTGGAGAGGCTACTCAGACACTCAGAAGAATGCAACCATCTGCTTCTTATCCATCTGTGATCTGGAAGCCCCTCCCCTGCTTCGAGGCTTCCTGCTTTTGCTTGGAGTTGTCCCTTGTTTTCAGGTCGAACCAATGTTCATCTTACATATGTTGACTGATGTCTCATTTCTCCCTAAAATGTATAAAATCAAACTGTGCTCTGACCACCTTGGGCACATGTTGTGAGGACCTCCTGAGGCTGTGTCATGGGTGTGCACCCTCAACCTTTGCAAAATATTACTTTCTAATTTAACTGAGACCTGCCTTGGATTTTCGGAGTTCACGTATACAACCCCCATTTTCTTTATTCATTCATCCACTGTTGGACAGTTACGTAGCTCTACATCTCAGCTATTGTGAATAGTACTGCAATAATTATGGGAGTTCAGATATTTCTTCAACATACACATTTCCTATCATTTCCTATCATTTGGATATAGATCCAGTAATAGGATTGCAGGACAATATGGTGGCTCTATTTTTAAAATTTTTGGGAAAATTCGATACTGTTTTCTGTAGCGGTAGTAGTGCTTTACATCCTTGCCAAGAGCGGACAAGTGTTCTCTTCTCACCACAGCCACTCCAGCACTTACCTTTCGTCTCTTTGGTAAAAGCCATTCTAACAGGTGTGAGGTGATATATCATCATGATTTGATTCACATTTCCCTGATCATTAGTGATACTGATATTGACCACATTTTTATATACCCGTTGGCCAATTGTATGTCTTCTCTTGAGACATGTCTAAGAAGGTTTTTGTCTTGTTTTTTAATCAGATTACTTAGATTTTTGCTATTGTTTGAGTTCCTTATATATCCTGGATAATATACCTTTGCCAGATGTAGAATTTGCACATATTTTCCTCCATTCAGGCAGTTTTTCCTTCATTTTGTTGATTGTTTCTTTTGCTGTGCAAGAGCTTCTTAGCTTTTGGAATATCATCTGTGTGTACTGTTTTTGTTGATTATGCTTTCGAGGACTAATCCAAAAGTCCTTGCTCACTCTAAGGTCATGAAGTGTTCACCCTATGTTCTCTTCTAGTATTTTCATAGTTTGGGGGTATCACATTCAAATATTTAATCCAGTAGTTTCATAGTTTGAGCATCTCACATTCAAGTATTTAATCCATTTCGAGTTGCTTTTAAGTGGTGATAGATAAGGGTCCAGTTTTATTCTTTTGCATGTGGCTATCCAGTTTCCTCAGCACCATTTATAAAGGCGGTCCTTTCCCCACTGTGTGTTCTTGGTGTCATTGTCAAAAATCACTTGATTGTAGATGTGTGGATTTATTTCTAGGCTTTCTATTCTGTTTCTTTGGTCTGTGTGTTTGTTTTTATACCAATACTATGCTGTTTTAGTTATTAGAGTTTTGTGGTATATTTTGAAGTCAAGTGGTGGTGTCACAGGGTGATCTCCAAAACTGGGGCTCAGCCTAGGAGGCCAAGTGGGTTCTTGCCTTAGCACAGGAAAGAACTCAAGAGTGAGGTGGCAGAGAAAAGCAAGAGCAAGTTCATTAAGGAAACAAAGGAACAAAAGGAGCCACTCCACAGGCAGAGCAGGCAACCCTATAGGAAGAGTAGTTCCAGGGTTGCTGCTAGCTGGCTGTCTTAGTGGGATTTCTTGATTATATGTTAGACAAGTGGTGAGTTATTCATGAGTTTTCAGGGAAAGGTGTGGGGAGCCCCTGGAACTGGGGTTTCTCTCCCTCCCCCTTACAGGGTAACTTCCGGGCATTGCCATGGCATCTGTAAACTGCCATGGTGCTGTGGGCATGTCTATCACATGCTAATGCAGAGAAATAATAAGCAGTGAGTACGACCAAAGGTCATTTCTGTTGCCATCTTGGTTCTAGCTGGCTTTAGCTGGTTTCTTCTGGTCTTATCAGTGGAGTCATGTGACCTGTTGTCTTGGGAAACAAGTCCCGCTGAATTCTTATTTCAGTGTGGGCTTTTGTTTTCCTCAAGATTGCTTTGGCTATTAGGCTTTTTTTGTTCCATAGGAATTTTAGATTTTTTTTTTTTTCTATTTCTGGGAAGAATGTCATTGGTATTTTGACAGGAATTGCATTGAGTCTGTAGATCACTTTGGGTCATATGGACTTTTTAACAATATTAATTCTTCCAATCCACAAATACAAGATATCTTTTCATTTATTTGTGTCCTCTTCAATTTCTTTCATCAACATTTTATAGTTTTCAGCACAGAGATCTTTCACTTCCTTGGTTAAATTGATGCCTAAGTATCTTTTTTTGGAGTTACTATAAATGGGCTTGTTTTCTTGATTTCTTTTTCAGATTAGTCACTATTCATGTATAGAAACTCCACAGATACTTGTGTGTTGACTTTGTGTTCTGCAACTTCACTGAATGTGCTTATTAATTAGTTCTAACAGCTTTTTGAAGGAGTCTTTAGGGTTTTCTATATGTAATACCAACTCCTCTGCAAGCAAGGACAATCTGAATTCTTCCTTTGCAATGTGGTTGCCCTTTTTTTCCTTCTTTTGCCTAATTGCTAGGCTAGGACTTCAGTACAGAAGAGAAGTGATGAGTATACTCTATGCATACGTGACCGTGCTTTTGATTTTTTAGGAAACATTTGTTAAGTACTTAATGGAAATGGCACATTATTTCTGTAAATTACTCTGAACAGGTTTCATGGAAAGTTATCTGCATATAAATAGAGAGAAGCAGAGTATTACTTGGGACTTGAGTGAAAGATCAAGGGCACAGCAGCCCTAGCTCTGTGCGGTTTCACTTTCTGTGGTCCCAGGTGCCTGTGGTCAACTGCAGTCTGAAAATATTAAATAAAAATTTCCTGAAATAAACAGTTCATAAGAGCGAAGTTGTACCGTGTCTGACAAGCATGGCAAATCCTAACGCTGACACCTCTGTCCCTCTCAGGATGTAAATGGCCCATCTCAGGTCATAAGAGTGAAGTTGTGCCCTGTTCTGAGAAGCATGGCGAATCCTCATGCCTTCTCTGTCCCGTGAATTCACTGTGTGCCACACATTCTGACACTTAGTAGCTGTCTGGGTTATAAATTGACTGTCCAGGAAGCACAGTGCTTCTGTTCAAGTCTTGCTTATTTTATTCAATATTGGCCCCAAACACAAGACTAAGGATGCTGGCCATAGAGAAATCCCAAAGAGAAGCCATAAAGTGCTTCCTTAAGTGAAAAGGTGAAAGTTCTCACTTTAATAAGGAAAGGAAAAAAATGTATGCTGAAATTGCTAAGATTCCCAGTGTGGTAAGAATGAAACCTCTCTGGGCAGAAAAACTAGTTACAAAATGGTAACCAAGTGTGAAACAGGAAGGTAATAGGTCTTCGTTGCAGAACTAACACTATGCCTGGAGGGAGAATAGGGTCAGTTAGCAAATCAAGCAATATAAAGGATGTCCCCATAAGGCTGTCAGTCCAGAAGGTATTTTAAGCTAAGTAGAAAATGAAACCCAGCGAGGCGCGGTGGCACACGCCTGTAATCCCAGCACTTTGGGAGGCCGAGGCAGGTGGATCACCTGAGGTCTGGAGTTTGAGACCAGCCTGGCCAACATGATGAAACCCCATCTCTACTAAAAATACAAAAAAAATCAGCCTGATGTGGTAGTGGGCACCTGTAATCACAGCTACTCAGAAGGCTGAGGCAGGAGAATTGTTTCAACCAGCAAAGCGGAGCTTGCAGTGAGCCGAGATCGTGCCACTGCACCCCTCCCTGGGCGACAAGAGTGAGACTCTGTCTCAAAATAAATAAATAAATAATAATAAATAAAAATAAAAAAGAAATTCATGCTAGTTTTGCTGTCACATTTCAAACTGCAAACGTTACGGCCGCAGTGAGTGATAAGCGCTTAGTTAAGATGAAAAAGACGCTGACCTTGTAGGTGGCAGACATGAGCGGAAAGGTGTTCCCACCGAGGGCACGCCAGCACAGAAAGCACAACCCCATGGGAAGACTTTAGCAGTGAGTCCCCTGAAGGGGTGAGTGACACTGGGCCATTCATGGCAAGGGAGGCAGAGCTACACTGATTTAGGAGTGGGCTTGTCGTGAAACAAACAAACAAACAAAAACTGGAGAGGCTGTGTTTGCCAGTGAAGAAGCTGCTGCCATATTTCCGACAGAGTTGAAGGTGATAAAGGAGAAAGGATGCCATCCAAAACAAGTCTTCAACTGCAGTGAGACCAGGCTCTTCTGGAAGAAGATCCCCACCAGAACCGATGTTCTTCAAAGTACAAAGAACTCCCCAGGGCATAAAACACTGAAGGGCTGATTTACCCCGTGCCGTGTGCTGCTGTAGGACGTGTGGCCAAGCCAGGTGTGGTGCACACAGAGAGGAAACCTTAGGCTCAAAAAACAAACATTACCTGCTTGTGTCGGGGCAACACAACCAGCAAGCACGGGTGGTAACCACCATGTTTATGAAGGGTTCCACCAGTACTTCCTCCCAAAGCCTTGGAACGGGGAAGGTTGGAATATAAAGTCTCATTAATAACAGACCATGTACCTGGCCATTCTGAATGTGTTTACTATAAAAATGACAAGGCCAATTTTTTTTTTTTTTTTTTTTTTTGAGACAGGGTCTCACTCTGTCACCCAGGCTGGAGTGCAGTGGCATGATCTTGGCTCAGTGCAACCTCTGCCTCCAGGGTTCAAGGGATTCTCCAGCCTCAGCCTCCCTAGTAGCTGGGACCACAGGTGCATGCCACCATGCCCGGCTAATTTTTATATTTTTTTGTGGAGATGGGGTTTCGCCATGTTGCCCAGGCTGGTCTCAAATGCCTGAGCTCAAAGCAATCTACCTACCTCAGCCTCCCAAATGCTGAGTTTACAGGTGTGAAGCACCGCGCCCGGCCCCAGGGTTGTATTTTTACCTTCAAGTACAACCTCATTGCTCCCGCCTTTTGACCAGGGCATCGTCCAGTTTGTGTAGGCTGCATACATCAATTTGGTCAGCAATTGATGCGGACCCTAATCTAGACATCATGCAGCGCTGAAAATCAGTCACTGCTGGTGACACAATAACATTCATCAAAACCGTAATAAATGAATTAAAACCAGAAACACTGAATGCCAGCTGGAAGAACTTATGGAGTGAAGTCATGAATGATTTTAAAGAATAACCAGAGGATGATGAAGAATTTGGGAAAATCCTTTACACAGCAAGACAAGTTGTTGAAGGATTTGCCAACATGCTTGACGAAGAAATGGAAGAACCATTGAGAAATGAAGGCCACCGAGAAATGGTAACAAATGAGGAGCTGAAAGAACTCGCTGAGTCACCTACAGAAGAAGATGAAAGTGAAGAAGAAGAAACTGAAGCAGAACCAGCAATGTGGACATGACTGACATTTGCTCAAGAGTTTCCAATTGCACAAAGGGTAGAGGGCAAAATTATGGAATACAATCCTTGAATTGCACGCAGCATTAAAGTCACCCTTATAGTCACCAAAGGATTAGAACCTATGCAGTACCACTTTGATTGTAGCAGGATGAGCCGTGGACAAAACCCCTCAGACACTGAGGTAGTGAAGGGAGTGGCTTTAATCAGCAGGGAGCATCCACAGGCTAGCGTCTTAAAATCCGAGCTCTTCAGGTGCTCAACTGCTGTCCCTTTTAAGGGCTCATAACTCTAAGGGGGTCTGCGTGAGAGGGTCGTGATCGACTGGCTTGGGGTACGTGACAGGGGCTGCGAGCACCAGTGGTCAGAGTGAAACAGAACCGAACGGGAGGTTTCACAATGTCCTTCCATACAATGCCCGGAATCTACAGATAACATCAGTTGCTAGGTCAGGGGTCAAATTTTAACTACCAAGCTTAGGTCAGGCAGGCCCAGGCCTGGTTTGGTTTCGGATCTGGTTCCTTGGTTTCGGATCTGGTTCCTAGGTGCCGGGCTACCTGCCTTTAGTTTCGCTTCTCTTTCCTTTTCTGCGTATAAAACAGTATAAAACAACATGAGAGGGTCTGTCCTCTCATGAGTTAAAATGAGAGACACCTCCTAATTACACTGTTCTTCCCCAAGATTTTGGAAAAATTTTCAACTATCCACGATCCCCAAACATCAATATCATCCTGGTTGGATGATCCAGGATCACAGGGAGCAGATGATCTCCTTTTGAGCTCTTTGGACATTCGGTAGCATCCTAATGCCATCACAATGCCTGCGCCACGCACCTCACTTTCTCTCAGCCCGCAGGAGGCATCCTACCATTTCACATCATCCAAAAAAGGGTGAGTACAGTGCAGTGTAAGGTATTTTAGAGAGAGAGATTAGGCATTCACATAGCTCTTCTCACAGTGTATTGTTATAATTGTTCTACTTATTTATTGCTTTAATCTCTTACTGTGCCTAATTTATAAATTGAACTGTATTACCAGTATGTATGCACAGGAATAAACATAATATATAAATATATAATATATACATGTATGTGTATATGATATATTACATGTATAGTATATATTATATATTATGTGTATATAGTATATACAATATATAATAAATACTATATATGTATATATTGTATATGTTATATATGCATATAATATATAACATATACAATATATACATATATACTATATACATATATGCACATATATACACATATGTACACATATAATATACATATATAATATATACACATATATATCTACATATATAACATATACATATATTATGTATATACATATTATATATACACATACATATACACACAGTACTATCCACGGTAACAGGCAGCCATTGGGGGTCTTGGAACATATCCCTGAGGATGAGGGGTTACTGTAGTTTTTTGTACTACATTTACAAAGTTTCTGTAAATTCAGAATTATTTCAAAGTTAAAAGTTAATAAAGAGACACTAACTGCAACTCATTTTAGACACATCTCAGAATCAAAGCTATACTCATCACAAAAACCAGAAAGTTGAATTTTGGTAACCTCATGGGGGACATTCCCTCGCCGAGTTTCAGGATAGTCAGTGTTTTACTTTTTATTGTTATTGTTATTGCAGTAGAACCCTAGTATTTAAAATAAAGCAAAATAACTCTTATGTGCAGTCCTAACACAGACGCGTAAAAGCAGATATGCAGTTAAAACTTGCATTAATCAGCCTTTCAAAAGTAGCCCCAGAGCGCCTAAGATGTCCTGGAATCACATTTTATTATAGAAAGGATTCTAGGGATTGTCAGCCAAAACTACATTATTTTATAAATGAATTAACAATTACCTTTGGTCTGAAAACAAAAATATATGTGTTTATTCATTTAATGATAAAATTTTAACAAACACTTGTCTCTCAAAGTAAACATTCATGCATGCAACATGCTGTTTTTCCTTTTTCAGGTCCTGGAATAAATGTCCCTTTTCGAGTTAATGAGACAATATCTTTGTGTATTTGGAGACATTTAATTTCTCAGAGATTATATGCACGCTCTTTTAAAAATGCAACTTGAAGGCAAACAATAATCTCTTGTGCTTTTCCTTTCTTATTCTAGGTTTTTTCTACAAATAAAAAGTAGTACAGTATTTCTTACCAATTCACCCAAGACGCATACTTTGTAAGAGGCACTGAGCCAGGTACAGGAAGACCTGATTTTTGCGATTCAAGAGCTCGTCCTCTGGTAAACCGAGTGCTAAGAAGCGCTGGCCGACTGCCGTGCAGGCTCCACAGGAACACAGAGAACGGAGAAATGGGGAAGGCGTCTGTGTTCGAAACCCAGGTCTGCTCAGCGGTCAAGCAAGTCGGAGTCATAAAAAGTAAAGCGTTTAACATCGATTTTTCAATATTTATTTGTTTACAATGCGTCACATTCTGTTCCTAGATAGGGTTAACCTCTGAAGACCTCCGAGTTCGCTGCTTTTCCTCGCCGTGGAGCGGGAATGAAATGGGCATCCCGGCCCCCGCGATGCGCGCTCGTGCCTGGGCCGGAGGATTTGGAAAGGGAGGAAAATATCCACATTTTTTAAAAAGTGGGAAGCCTTGTGTGCCCCCTCACTCCCCCGCCGCACTGGAATCGATCCTAGACTTACTTTCACTTACATTAAAACGGGGCGGTTTGAGTCTACCAAGCCCAACACCGCATCTGTGAGGCTCCTTTGGCACAAACCTGAGTGAACAGCGGGAACCGCCGCCTCCGCGGGCGCCTGAGATCTGGGGTCCCCTCCCCACCCGGTCTCTCCGCTCCAGCCCCAGCCCCATGCG
>NW_012103754.1:1712450-1724341 GCF_000951045.1 Mandrillus leucophaeus | reverse complement strand
GTCCTGGCCATGCTGAGCTGGCTGGAGTGAGCCTGGCCAGGTGCGTGGCGCGGCCTCGGCAGGTGCTGGGGGCTCTTGGCCATTCGGGGAGCCGCTGGGACGCCAACTGGGTAATACGGTTTTCTTTTTTGAAGTCTATTCTAGTTCTTACCCTAAATAACTCCCTCTCCACCTTCTTACTTTTAAATAACTAAACTATTGATTGACAGAAAACAAGTATTAGTTCAAAGAAAAACGAGAAGTTCTTGGAAACCTTCAAGTTGCCACCCACAGCGCAGCCCCAAGTTGTGAAAACAGTTTAAGGGAGCACGTGGCCACCCCAGCCCTAGGAAGCTGCCTGGGAGCGCGGCTGTTCATGAAAATGCGTTGACAACCACTCCTTTAGGATTCCTTCCCCGGGAGCTCCCAGTCCCCGGAGCCACCAGGAATAGGACAGCTGAGAGACGGTTCAGAGGCCACAGGCTGAGGGCTGCTACACATTCCTATTGTCATAATAACGATTCTAAACTAGGACAGTGGTTGTAGCTACTGTGTGATGTTAAAAAAAACTATGGAGATAGATGCATCTTCATTCAAGTCGTACCTTTCTGGGCTTTTACTACAAAATATGAAAATTAAATTTCATGTAAAATGTGGGTGTTTATTTCTTGACGTACTTTGTAACATGAATAGCCATCCCACTGTTGCCCATGGTAATCAAACCCGAGAAAATACGCGGGGATTACCTGGAAATAAACTGCAGTAAAAACTGCAGGCGCTCTGGAATCACAGCTTTCCCTCTGGTCACTGCCTTCGGCTTTAAAATGATGTCCTCCCGTGGTTAGGAATTGTGCGTTTTTCTCGAGACATTCTTGCAGCAAGTCTTGTTTTTAATCATTGTAATTATAGCAGAAGCTTTGAAGTGGATTCATCATACTTCATAATTGACCCACTTGATGAGTTATTGGCAATAACGTCAACAAATACAGCAACTGCGCGTATTCTAGTAAATGTTCTCATTTGTGCTCAGTGTTAATTAAGGTGCTGAATTTGATGTTTTCCAGTCAAGGGTGGCCTCTGCTCACCTGTTTGCTACAAGATGTGATTGGTGCTTTCTTTGTAATAAGGACCTTGATTATTTGAAACAGCCTATCTGAATTGTGTTGAAAGAAACTTTTTTTTCAGCGTTGGAAGCCAATTATTACAATAAGATGGAGCGTTTTAAGACCACGACTCCTAACTTTGCAGTCATAAGTAATTAGGTAGGTGCTGAGCCTACCTTAGACACCTTAGCCTACCTTAGACATTAGACATGGTCATGTTAGCTCAGATTCTTATTTATTTAAAACGAATCTGTTAAGTATCGGTGTTGGCAGGTTTGTCTTGAATGTTCTTAGCATACAATGTCATCCTTGCTTAATGGCAGAGACAACTGTGCAGAATTATTTTCTTACCATAACTGCATAATATTATTCAACTTGTGTAATTATTTCATCATTTCAGTGGAGAGAACTTGGTGCTTTTAACTGGAAAAAGATGAAAGTCTTTTCTAAATCTTACCTTTCTAGTCATATTTTTTTTTCTATCTGGAGTTGAAACTGTGCACATTCTTTATCATGACTCCTTGTCTGAATCATGGAATTTGGCCATGTTTGAAGGTCTCCTGTTCAGTAGCAGAACTGTCTTGTGTCCCCTTTCTCGTGCCTGTTCCCGATGTCTTTTTCTAAGTTAAGTCAGTTCATGGAGCTCTGTCTCTGACCATACCTGGATTTTGTCTGTCCGTGATAAAATCCCACGGACAGACAACCCTCAGTACAATGTGCTAAGTGTGTCTTGCTTGTAGCTTCAAAGACTACTATTGGTTGATGTTTACAGCATATTTGCTGCTTTTAAATGACAGCACTACTTCTGTCTGGGGCACGGGAAGAATCCTTGACATGAGCTAGGAACGTGCCCGTTTATACGATGAGCTTGCCCACTGAAAGGGGAGAGCACATTAGGTCATTTTAAAAGTGCATTTGCTAAGGGCACCACTTAATCATCTGTTTACAGATAGGAATTGCTGCATGAGATGAATGAAGCCTCTGACCTCCTAAGAAGGTTACCCATTCCTTCTATGCTTTGGGTATGTTTCTCATCCTTGCTGACTCATCTTTAATTTCAATTGTAGAATTTCTGTTGATGTCTATGACATCATAAGCAAAACTCATGCATTATAAAGCAGGCAATTACCTGATTTTACCAGGAGACATGGAGACATGTTCCCCAATAAATATTTGAACGAGGTTCAATTAAGAAAAGTGTGCCTCCCCCTCTCCCCAATATGGGATGTTAAAATTGCCTTGTTTTCTGAATGGTGTATGTAGAGCAGCAACTTCTTGTCTCTGGATATCTTTATGGCTGATGACTGTAGACAAGGCATTTAAGCTTCAGTTTTAATTTAGATCTCCTTCCCAAGATACCCCATGAGGCTCTGAGCGAGTTGGTGGAGGGGCTGGCGTTGCAGTTCTCAGTGAGAGAGGATGTGTTTGCGCCACAGGCCCTCTATTTACTAAATGGGTACATTCAGGATAGACTTACTTAGCAGTGTGATTTTCTGGCTTTCCTGTTAGCTCATGTAGCATGTGACAACAGGCGCACGAGGGACCCCAAAGAGGAGCTGCTCTCAGGTTCTGCTGCAGACCCCTAGCTCCTGCAGTGCTGGGCAAGGGGCAGGCACAGGCAGGTGCTTGTGGAAATGGAGAGGGAAGGAGGGAGATCAGGGTTCCGGGGAGCTCAGATAACCTCCACCTTGGGAATTGCCATCCTCTCTGGCTCTGGCTTCTCACCTGTGGACTATGTGCTTGGGTTCTGAAGGTTACTTTGCATCTGATTCCAGATCCCTCAGAAACTCGCTCTTCAATTCGATTCCAGAGGTATTTTTGTTGAGTGAGACACAACAAGGAAGGTTAAAAACATGCTTTTGGAGGAAAAATGCACTCAGGATTTCATGGAAAAGGTACCTTGAACTGGTGTGTACTTGTTACTGTCCAGCTGGTTACTGCATGTTGTCATGATTGTAGTTTTGAATAGTCGACTTTGGATTATTTTCAGCTAACACTAGATGTCACTTTCCCCCAGTCCATACTAAAGTTCGATGTAAAACTCAGAAAGCCGAGGTTATCTTTTCTATTTCTGTATTAAATGCTAAGCTCCCCTATGTGGGCATAATCCCTCACCTGAGGACTGACCCCAGCCTCTGGCTCTTCATCCTCTGCCCCTCCAAACAAGAAGGCCCCCCAAAAGCTCACCCATTTCTGGCTGCCTTCCAGGGACCATGTTGCTTCTTCACCCCATCAGCCTGAACCTTCCTGTTTTCCCCCCTTGCACATTTTAATAAATACTATTAACAGTGCTGTGAATATGAGGATGCGATTTTGCAATTAGAATTACATGGTAAAATAGTTTGCTTTTTAAGGAGTCTACATTTTTACATCTTATACATATTATTATAAACTAACTACATTTTAAGTTAGCAAAGACTTTGGATTTAAGAAAGTGAATATGCTTCTTATTTAGGGGATAGTGTTCTAAACATTTATAAAATGTAAAGTTATATTTTTAGTGCATAAAGTATTAAACTTCAGAGGCTGCAAACTCCTAAACTGGTGAGTTTTAAATCTGTTTTATCTGTTACCCTTTGTAAAGAAACCGTATGTCATTCACTTCTCTTGACTTGAAACCTAGATCACTGCGTGGCCTGTTATTTTGCAACAACCCGCATTACTGTTAATGAAAAAGGTGCCCCTCCACTGTCAAGATTCTGAGTGTCAACTTTGGGAGGCACCAGCGTTCACTTGACATTTGGGTGAGCATCATTTGATGATAGCACCGAATTGTGTTGTTATAAAAACAATCACATAGGACATTAGAATCAAGTGTCCTCAATATCATGTGCTTTTTAGCCTCCATTTTATAAATTTACTTTTCCTCTTGTTTTTATCTGGACCCCAGCTCCAGAAGGCAAACTGTCTTCTTGTATCCAGCCAGTGGCAGTGGCCTCTAGGTATGGACTGACCAGGAAATCACTGTGATTACGCCTACCTTCATCAAAATAGTTTAAACTCCTGTGCAAGAATTACATTCCACTTCTGTAAAGAATGCTTATAGTTGCAGATGTCTTATTGTGTAGTTAATAATTATGATAGGTAAGGGCACAGCCACGGGGACACACTCAGATTCCATGGGAGAACATTTCTTTGGTTGAGCTGGTGTTTAGAAAATAGTCTGCGTTTGTGCATTTGTGAAGTGGGATACAGCTGCCAGTTATTCTGAGCAAAATCATCACTTCTTCTGGATTTGGCAGCAAGTCCTCTCACTCCGAACGGGGAGGCCTCTGGTAGTCTGGGGTCCCAGCTACCCTCCTTTTAGAATCTGGTGCCCGGGAGGCCAAGGGCCCCGCATCTGCCACTGTCCCCAGCCCTGCCTCAGAGCCTTCCCTGCACCTACCCCTGCATCTGCCCTGGCCCCACCCCTGCCCTTGTGACTATGCCAGCCCCTGCCCCTACCCCTGTGCCCACCCCTACTCCTGCCCCTGACCTGCGCCACTCTGACCTGCCCCTACCCTGTCCATGCCCTGCACCCACCACCCCCCGCCCCTACCCCTGCTCTTGCCCTACCCCTACCCCTGCCCTGCACCTACCCATGCCCCTGCCCTGACCCTACCCTGCCCCTGCCCTGCCCCTGCTGGGCATTCTGCGTGCTCCTTTCCAAAACTCTCTGCAGCTCAGGCCGGAACAGGGTTGCGTTCTGTCCTTCCCAGGCTGGAGCATAACCTCAGGCCCCGCGGGCGCATCCTTCCTCCCTTGGGGCCTTGCACACCTCGGTTGGGCGTGTGGAGCACTGCCTGCCTCGGGCCTTTGCTCAGCTGCTTCTCCTGGAGGCTGCATCTCACCTGGCGCAGCACCTGCCCCCCAACCTACGCCCGTTCCTGCAGAGGACCTGCTCCCGCGGGGCCCCAGTCCACCTGTGGCTGTGAATGGGCCCATCTCGGTCGGGCGTCTAGAAGGGAAGTGGGACCCGGGTCCCATGCTGCTGTGAGCCCGTGGAAGGGGCTGCTTTCAGAAGGACAGCCTGGGGAACTCGGTTCTGCCCCGCTGCGTGGTGCTGACCCGTGAGTCAGTTGAGCCAATAACTATATATCTGAATTAGATGTATGTGTTTCTATGAACAAGAGAGAAAGTTCCGTTTCTGGTTTTTGAGCTGAGAATTTATTTTGTATTTATGATCAGTTTATTTGGATTTAAGTAAAATTGTGCTTTCGTATTTTTAGAATAGCTATGTTTTGATTTTAATTTTTCACATCAGCATAAGTTTAATGGTAAATATAATTTATTCTGTTTCTCAACTGTATCCTGCTCAAGATTATCCTTGATGATTTCTCTGCAGATAATTATGTTTTACCAAATGGCTCTATCAGTTTGCCTTTTTACATTATTAAGTTTTCATTATGTACTGAGGAATATGAAATTACCTCTTATACCTTAAACCTGGGGACATCCAGAACCCGATGAGTTAGATGCTGTGTTTTTAGACACGATGAGGTAGATGCAGTGTTTTTAGAAACGTGTGCTGACTTGGTCGTAGTTAGCATAGGTCATATGGTCTTGAAAGAAATCCAAGTCTGGTTTTATTCCTAAAAGGATCATGGTCTGTAGCAAGGTAGAGAAAGTCCAGCCTTTGTATTACCTCCTCGGAAACACTAGAGATTTTACGACCTCCGTGCTTGAGGGGGAGCGAGGGGCGGGAAGGGTGGTGGGAAGTAGTTCTGCGTCTCAGGCCTCCTTTCGAAAGATGGGGGTTTGGCGACGATTAAGTGCTGTTTGGAGAAGTGCTTTATGATGATGCACCTTACGTATGTGCAGACACAGACACGCAGATTTTAGAGAAGAATGATTGAGCACCTATTAATTGCCACACACTGAGCTGGAAGCTAAAGATAAAAATAGAGTAGAACACCTCTCGGACCAGGCCAGTGGGGCCCTGACTACCTGAGAGGCAAATTCTAGAGAAGCTGCCACAAAACAGCATAGGGCAGCTAAAACGTGGGTTCCCTCTTCTATAGATGAGGTCGTGCAACGTGTGTCTTTAAGTTAAGGATCTTAGGTGAAGGATCCTTACATTATTTGAGTGGCCCCTAAATACAAGTCCACGTGTCCTTATAAGCGAGAGGAGATGGAGTTTGGAGACCGGCACACGGAAGGCGAGGCTGGTACTGAGACTGAGACGGGAGAGACAGGTTCACAGGCCAGGGGCACCTGCAGCCACCAGAGCCAGAGGAGGCAGGAAGGAGGCTCCCTGGAGCCTCTGGAGGAATTTGATCCTGGACTTCTGGCTTCCAGAACTGTGAGAAGATAAATGTACATTGTTTTAAGCCACTAAGTTTGAGGAAATGTTGTCATAGCAGCCGTGGGAAGCTAATCGGTCTTTTTAGGTAAATAATACAGCTTTTACGGGATGTCTTCTTAGAAATATAGGGAATTTGAGCCCAGAACCCCTAGAAGTACTTACCTAATTGCTAACCTCTACTAGGTACTAAGAGCTCTTTGGAGGGCTTCATTCCTTTAGCACCCCGGGATACTGCTGATGCTCCCCACTTACACAGAAGACCGTAGAGAAGGCAGGTGAGGGGTGGTCCCCATGGTAGCTGCAGCCCCTGAGGGTCTGATTGTGAAAGAGACGTCTCTATCCCACGTGCAAAGGCTGAGAAATGGCCCCAAACGCATTTCCTTTAAGTGGTCATTTCTTGTGAGACAAAAAGATAACAGGAATTAGTAAATCAGAATCAGGAGGAATATACAACTGTTTTATTGTAATTGAGGTTGTAGTTCAAAATGGGAACAGGTTCATAAGTCGAGTAGATGGTAACGGCTGATGCAGCCCCTCCCCACACACAGCAGTAAAATGATGTTGAGATCGTGCAGAGTACTATGTGATATTCTCCAGATTTGGTGCTTCAAGATGGATTTTTTGTAAACAAAAACTCTGCAAAGATATGACATTAAATTTATTGAAGCTGAACTAGCAGAAGCTTTGTCAATTACCTATACTGTAATTGCTTTAAAAAGGAAAACAAAGAAACCTCTGATGTCACCATTATCTAAACTGGTGTTAAGAATTTGAAAGGTATTGAGAACATGAATTTGTAACTAAAATACATTATAATCTAAATAAATGGTATCTTTTTTAAAAAAGTGGTTCATTTGAAATCCAGAGAGAGATGAAAAAAATCATGTGGACTTCCAAATTATTTTCTATTTTAGGTTTCTAGATGTAGTGCAGTAAAATGTACTATTTCTTACGTGTTTTAATATTTTGATGTTAGGAGTTGTATCAAACATGCCTTATGACAGTCGAAATTTTGGAATAGCACGGTATCTAAAACAATGATGCTTGGCTAAGAGTTAAGAAATTAGAACCAAACTCTGAAACTGCTAATAACAAAAAGATAATAAAGGATAATGACACACACAGATAAGACCACTCTTTCTCTGTATGTAAAAAACATTTGTTCTTTGTAGCAACAAAAATTAAATAGATCAAATCATAGTATACTTTGTAATGTATAACCCTTATATAAGATTTAGTTATATTAAAAAAATTAATTTCTATGTTGAATAATATTGTAAATTTAGTAATCGAATAAAGAGGAAAAGCTAGTAGCTGAAAAAAAGGAGGTAAACTGAAAGCTTTCCTATCAGAACAAGATACAAACCCACTAGGAAACAGCTGCATATGTGAATTACGAGCTTTGTAAGTGTTGGGATGTAAACATTCTCCTATGTAACTCTTCTTTACTGAATTGAGGAGAGGAGCAGCACAGATCTATGAAAATGCTATGAGCTTTATGTATTGCAATTATTTTCTTCCAAAGCTTTATCAAATTTTGTCGTGACCTACAGATTCTTCTGTTTTTATCAGGGTGGAATCGGAATGCTTTTAGATTTGTAATTTCCATGTTGGCAGGAGGAAGGGAGAATGGGATGGGGAGGGGTCCGCACACACAGGCCTGGAGTTGGAGGGAGGTCCAGGGTTCAGCTGCGCTAGGGTCACCTGGTGCAGGGCGCTGCCTGGGGTGTGATGTTACCACAGTGGGCTGTGCAAAGTCTCAGGGCGGCTTTTGCTTTACTGGCCTCGGGCCGAATGGAGAAAGTGAACGGAGCAGGCCGGGGTCACAGAATTGCATCCTGCAGGCCCTACCTTGCTGACCCGGGGCTGGAGTTTGCGTTTCGGGTGCCGCTGTGCAGCTAGAGGGAACCTTCAGGGATACGATTCGAATCTGTCACCTTCTTTGGAGTAAATATATTTCATTTATTCCTTTGATGTTTGTATGAATAGTGGCATGGTATCTATACTGAAAGTGCATATGAGATGGAAAAGTACAAGGAAGGAATGTTCCTGTGACCTGGTCTATACCTGACTAGCAGCTCATGGATCTCCTTCTGGCTTTTTCTGGTGTTTATTCTGTAAATCAAACTCATCCTCGAGATAGAATTTTCTATCCTGCTTTTTAGAATTCTCATTATAAAATGATAATTTTCATAATTTGCTAAGAAATATCCATGAATTACTGTCAACCCCCTGCTTAAGGTTCTTCTGTATCACTGGAGAGGCTTTGGGCAGGTGTTCCCATAGGAGGAGCCTCTGTTAATGACACAGTCCTTTGGTCCTTTGCTCTTCTGTCCGGAAAGCAGCACCCGTCCTTGCTCCGCTGGCTCAGGCTTCTGTGACTAGGGTGACAGCATTGCTCGGGAATCCCAGCTGATAGCTAGGCCTGTCCCCTGGTAGAGTCCCACAGCGGGGAATGCTGGGCTTCTGGGCCCCGCAGTTCTCCTGAGAGCTCAGGCTGCCTGCTCTCCTTTCTTGGGAATGTTTCAGTGCACGGGGCTTTTCAGGGTAGGGTCATGTGTGCCTTATTTTCTCGTTGGTGAGATTGGATTCCTGTTGTCTCCCAGGTGAGCCCTGGAACTCAGGGTTCAGCTGGATGCAGACAGGACTCTGGCCTCATGGAGGAGCTGGGAGCATGGAGAGCTCTGAGGGTTCCCGGGCACAGCTGTTGGTTCTGAAGGGGGCTGCTCGTACTGCCTGCTCATGGTCCTGGAACCGCTCACCTGCCCGCCTGCTCCCTGCCGCTCCAGGGCACAGCCCCTGGTTTGTCTGTTCCCGTCAGTTCCCGCCTAGACGGGCAGCTCCCACGAATGCTGCCAGCTACTGTAGATAGTGCTGATCACAATAATTTATGATTTCTGATTTTATCGCCATTTTCTGTTGATATAAAACTTTATCTCACTGATATTGCCAGAGTTTCTAGTAAATGAGAAATGATCATGGTAAATAAAGCCAACTTTATTTTGTTTTATATGTTAAACTGTCACCCCTGGGAGGCTGTTGGTTTGAAAGTACTATTAGATTTTATTTTATTTTTTATTTTTGAGGTGGTGTCTTGCTCTGTTGCCCAGGCTGGAGTGCAGTGGCACGATATTGGCTCACTGCAACCTCTGCCTCTGGGGTTCAAGCGATTTCCGGCTAACTTTTTTTTTTTTGTATTTTTAGTAGAGCTGGGGTTTCACCATGTTGGCCAGGCTCCCAAAGTGCTAGGATTACAGGCGTGAGCCACTGCACCCATGGAGATGAACCACGTCTGTGAACTTTTCTATCACGTAGCGTCTGCGTTAGTACCGCGCTGGGAGTTAACACACCACTGTGTGCCCAGGAAATGTTACATTTTCATTTTCTTTCTCAGAATGGTAGGATTAGCCAGTCGAATTTCTCAATTATTGGGTTTTCTGCAACGTCTTTTAATTGAGCATTTTATTCTTTTTCTTAATTTTTAGGTGTATGTTGTGTCTGTTGTTTTGTTTCCTGAGATCTCTCATGTCGTTTTGAGTTCATTTTCCCCCATTCTGACATGTGTTCTGACATGTGAGTACGTTCCCAGTGAGTGGGTCTAAGAGCGTGACAGCCTGTGTGGCTCTGTGCTGAACCGATCATGGCAGCGGAGCTTGCTCAGAGAAGGGAAGCGCTTTCAGCCAGGCTGGGTTTATAGAAAACACACACTTCCATGTGAAGCTGCTTCCATGTGAAGCTGCTGAGGGTAATTTACTTTTTAGAACGGCAGTACTTCTTTCCAGGTGAGCAGATGGAAAAATCACATTTTACAATTTCCATTGAGAAGGATGGAGTTGTACCATTCAACCTAGATTCCTTGGTTCTTCAGTGAAATGTGAAAATACTGGTAACTTAAGATACATTTCTTATTTTAGTTTTAGTTTTTTGGCTGGAGTGCAGTGGCATGATCGTAGCTCACTGCAGCCTTGAGCTCCCCAAACAGCCCAGCTCAAGCAATGCCCCTGCCCAGCCTCCCGAGTAGCTGGAACCACAGGCACATGCCACTACCCCTGGCTAACGTTTTAACTTTTTGTACAGATGGGGTCTCACTATGTTGCCCAGGCTGATCTTGAACTCCTGGTCTTAAGCGACCCTCCTGCCTTGGCCTCCCAAAGGGCTGAGATTTTAGGCATGAGCCATCATGCCCGCCCCCAAGACAAGTTTCTTACCATGCAAGAAAGCATGAGTTTCGTGGTGAAGGTTCTGGACCCTGATCTGCCTTGTGTCTTCTCTTTAACCACATCACTCTCAGCTTCTTCATTTGTGTCCTTGGCTGTATCCAGCTACTGGAGTAGCTGCGTTGTTTGAAACCATACTAGCCTCTGCAATGCAGAAAAATAATTAGATGAAGTAAGAAATTTATCCATGGTACAAATAGAATCAACATATTTCTTGATTATGCCTGTCTGAATAAGTAGGTTATGCTGAGTTTTCACTGTATCTTTGAATTAAATAGAAAAAATAATAAATCAAATATGCTTTATTCAACCTCGTGATGTTAAGTAATGAAGCCAAATAAAGAAAATTACAAATACGTTTGCAAAGGAGATGTGGTGAGCTGTGTCCTGGCTTCTAATTTGACTGAGGAGAGGCACATAAATCGAAAAAATGAAACAAAACAAACAGTTCGTTAAAACAAAAGATAAGTGTCATCCCTTCAATCAGAGAATGAGTGTGCCCATTCAGCAAGACAAAATGTTGTGCTAATCCTACGTTCACAGATCCTTCCACTAATGGGGGATTTGGAGGTACTGCAAATAGTTCAAACCAAAAAAGGTGAATATGGATGGTTTTTGGCGTGGTAACATTATTTCTCATGTTGCTCCTGTATTCTAAAGCTGGTTTGAGTGCCTGCTTTGTGTGATACTATTCAAAAACTAACTGCGGTTTTTCTTAATTTATCCTTCATTAATCATCAGACTATGGTTTGAACTTTTTTTAAAAAAAATGCTTCATTATTTGAAAATGATTAACAACATTAACATAATGAATTTAAAACCTATTTTTCCAGCAGCATCACAAAATAAGCACTTTTGAAAATGAAAATATGCTATGTAAAAATTGAAATGGAATGACCCAAAAAATTCAAAATTGCATTGAATAGAAAAATGTGCTTCAAACAGATAAGAAAGGCAGCATGCTCAAAAAAGTTAACTCTTTATATGATATACAATTCTCTAAACATTAGTTCCTCTGGGATAAGTATTAGGAAGGTGAGCAAGTCCGTTTTCATGCTTTGCACACCTTTACGTAGTAAATGACGTGACCAGGGTTACCATCTATATTTGGTATATGTGTACACGAAATAATAATGTTATTATTGAAATACGGTATGCCTTGGGGCCAACTCCTAATATTTACACCTTTAACAATAGAAATATATTTAATATGCCAGTTTTTAACTTCACTAAAATTTGAGCCTTGATTTTTTTCTTTTCCACAGTTTTTGACGGGCTGAAATAGTGCCTGGCGCATACTAGCTGCCC
>NW_012103754.1:1704639-1706854 GCF_000951045.1 Mandrillus leucophaeus | reverse complement strand
ATTTTGAGGATTTTTTAAACTATAAATTCAGCTTCTATGATAATGGGTTATTCACGTTATTCATTCTTGAATGAATTTTGATAGTTTCTGTCTTTCAGGAACTTTGTCCTTTTTATCTAAGTAATGAAATCCATTGATAAAAAGTTGTTTGCAATATTTCTTATGTGTTTAAAGTCTATGGGTTCTGTGGTGATGCCCCCCTTTTCCATTTGTAATACTGTTAATTTAGGTCTTTTCTGTTTTTTAAAAATAAATCAGTCTCCCTACTTAATTATCAATTTTAGTGTTCTTTTCAAAGGATACATTTTAAATCTCATTTTTTAAATTTTGGTTTTGAAGTTCATTGATTTTTGTGCTTATTATTTTCTCAGTGCTTGCTTTTGGACTTATTTTGGTTGTGTTTTTCCTGATTCTTAAGGTGCAGTCTTATGTTTCTGATCTGGGGTATTTCTTGCCTTCTGTTGCCAGTGTTTACCACCATGTATTACCTATGGAGTGGTGCTTTAACCCCTTCCCATAAGTTCTTATGTCTTCTTTTTAGAAGTGTCTGTTCATATCCTTTACCCATTTTTTAATGGGATTATTTCTTTTTTGATTATTGATCTTTTTTGATTATTGAAGTTACTTATGGTTTCTGGTATTAGATATTTGCTAGATGCATAGTTTTAAAATATTTCCTTTCATTCTGTATGTTGTCTTTTTACTCTGTTGATAGGTTTATTTTGCTGTGCAGAAACTCTTTAATTCGATTCTATTTGTCAGTGTTTGGTTTGTTTCAATTGCTTTTGGAGTCTTTGTTATGAAGTCTCTGCCAGTTCCTATGTCCAGAATGTCATAGGTTTCCTTCTAGAGTTTTTATAGTTTTAGATTTTACATCTAAGTCTTTAATGCATTTGAGTTGATTTTAGTGAATGGTGAAAGGAAGGGTCCAGTTTCAGTCTTCTCCGTATGACAAGTCAGTTATCACCAGCTCCATTTATTGAATTGGGGGTCCTTCCTACATTGATGGTTTTTGTTGACTTTGTTGAAGATTAGATGATTTTAGGTGTGTGGCTTTATTTCTGGGCTCGCTACTCTGTTCCATTGGCCTGTGTCTGTTTTTGTAACTATACCATGCTGTTTTGATCATTGTAGCTTTGTAGTGTAGTTTGAAGTTGGGTAATGTTGTGCCTCCAGCTTTGTTCCTTTTGCTGAAGATTGCCTTGGCTATTCAAGCTTTTTTTTTGTCCCATATGAATTTTATAATGGTTTTTTAAAAATTCTTTGAAGAATATATTTGGTTGTTTGAAAGAAATAGCATTGAATCTGTAAATTACTTTGGACACTATGGCCATTTCAACACTATTGATTCTTCTTATCAATGAGCATGGAATGTTTTTCTGTTTGTTTGTGTCATCTCTGATTTCTTTCAACAGTGTTATCGAGTTCTTGTTATCTTGTTATCTAGTTCTTGTTATAGAGATATTTCATCTTGCTGCTTAGCTGTGCTCCTAGGTATTTTATTTTTGTGTGTGATTATGGTGAACGGGATTGCATTCTTGATTTGGCACTTGCCTTGGAAGTTATTGGTGTTTAGAAATGCTACTGAGTTTTGTATATTCATTTTATATCCTGAAACTTTGCTGAAGTTGTTTATCAGATCTGGGAGCTTTTGGGCAGAGACTGTGAGGTTTTCTAGGTGTAGAATAACATTGTCTGCAAACAGAGATAATTCGGCTTTCGCTCTTCCTAGTTGTATGCCTTTTAATTCTGTCTCTTGCCTAATTGCTCTGGCTAGGAATTTCCAATACTATGTTGAATAGGAGTGGTGAGAGTGGGCATCCCTGTCTGCTTCTGGTTCTCCAGGGGAATGCTTCCAGATTTTGTCCATTCAGTATGATATTGACTGTGTATTTGTCATAGACGGCTCTTACTATTGTGAGGAATGTACTTTCGTTACCTAGTTTGTGGAGGGTTTTTAACATGAAGGGATATTGAATTTTATCAAAAGCCTTTTCTGCATCTATTGAGATGATCATGTGGTTTTGGTTTTTAGTTACGTTTATGTGATGAATTACATGTTTTTTGTTTTGTATTGTTGAACCAACCTTTCATCGCAGGGATAAAGCCTACCTAATTGTGTGAAAATATGCTGCTGGATTCAGTTTGTTAATATTTGGTTGAGGATTTTTGCATTTATATTCATCAAGGATATTGGCCTGAAGTTTCCTTTTTT
>NW_012103754.1:1699334-1704589 GCF_000951045.1 Mandrillus leucophaeus | reverse complement strand
TAAATTACTTTGGACACTATGGCCATTTCAACACTATTGATTCTTCTTATCAATGAGCATGGAATGTTTTTCTGTTTGTTTGTGTCATCTCTGATTTCTTTCAACAGTGTTATCGAGTTCTTGTTATCTTGTTATCTAGTTCTTGTTATAGAGATATTTCATCTTGCTGCTTAGCTGTGCTCCTAGGTATTTTATTTTTGTGTGTGATTATGGTGAACGGGATTGCATTCTTGATTTGGCACTTGCCTTGGAAGTTATTGGTGTTTAGAAATGCTACTGAGTTTTGTATATTCATTTTATATCCTGAAACTTTGCTGAAGTTGTTTATCAGATCTGGGAGCTTTTGGGCAGAGACTGTGAGGTTTTCTAGGTGTAGAATAACATTGTCTGCAAACAGAGATAATTCGGCTTTCGCTCTTCCTAGTTGTATGCCTTTTAATTCTGTCTCTTGCCTAATTGCTCTGGCTAGGAATTTCCAATACTATGTTGAATAGGAGTGGTGAGAGTGGGCATCCCTGTCTGCTTCTGGTTCTCCAGGGGAATGCTTCCAGATTTTGTCCATTCAGTATGATATTGACTATGTATTTGTCATAGACGGCTCTTACTATTGTGAGGAATGTACTTTCGTTACCTAGTTTGTGGAGGGTTTTTAACATGAAGGGATATTGAATTTTATCAAAAGCCTTTTCTGCATCTATTGAGATGATCATGTGGTTTTGGTTTTTAGTTACGTTTATGTGATGAATTACATGTTTTTGTTTTGTATTGTTGAACCAACCTTTCATCGCAGGGATAAAGCCTACCTAATTGTGTGAAAATATGCTGCTGGATTCAGTTTGTTAATATTTGGTTGAGGATTTTTGCATTTATATTCATCAAGGATATTGGCCTGAAGTTTCCTTTTTTGGTTATGTCTCTGCCGGGTTTTGGTACTGGACCGATGCTGGCTTCCTAGAATGAGTTTGTGGAGGAATCCTTCCCCTTCGGTATTTTGGAATAGTTTCATTAGGAATGATACCAGCTTTTCTTGACTTGTCTGTGAATTTGGTTGTGAATCTGTCTGGTCCTGGGGTTTTCCTGGTTGATAGGCTTTTTTTTTTTTTTTTTTTTTTAAAATCACTAATTTAGTTTTGGAACTTGTTATGTTACTGGTCTGTTCAGCATTTGAATTTCTTACTAGTTCTGCCTTAGAAAGTTGTATGTTTTTAGGAATTCATTCATTTCTTTTAGGTTTCTTAGTTTGTGTGCATAGAGGTGTTCATAATAGTTTCTTTTTTGTATTTCTGTGGGGTCAGTGGTAATGTCTTTTTTGTCATTTCTGATTGTTTTTATTTAGATCTTTTCCCTTTTTTTATTAGGCTGGCTAGCAGTATATCCATCTTATTTATTTTTTTAAAGAACAAAATTCTGGTTTTGCTAATCTTTTGTATGTTTTTTCATGTGTGTTTCCGTTGCAACTCAACTCTAATTTTCTTTATTTCTTTTCTTCTGCCAGCTTCTGTTAGTTTACTCCTTTTTTTTCCTTATTCCTTAAGTGTGATGTTAGGTTGTTAATTGGAGGTCTTTTAAATAAACTTTTTGATATGGGGGTTCAGCACTATAAACTTTCATCTTAACACTTCTTTAGGTGTGTTCCAGAGATTCTGATATGTTGTATCTTTGTTCTCATTAGTTTCAAATAATTTTTGATTTCTGCCTTACTTTCTTTGTTTACCCAGAAGACATTCAGGAGCAGGTTGTTTAATTTCTATGTATAGTTTTGAGTGATTTTCTTGTTATTGATATCTATTTTCATTGTGGTCAAAGAATGTGGTTGGTATTCTTTTCTAATTTACTGAGAATTGTTTTATGGTCTATTGTGTGGTTGATTTTAGAGTTTCTAACATGTACAGGTGAGAATAATGTATATTCTGTTGTTTTTGGGGTGTAGAGCTCTGGAGGTATCTATTAGGTCCATTTGGTCAAATACTGAGTTCTGGTCCCAAATGTCTTTCTAGTTTTCTGTCTCCATGCTCTTCCTAATACTACCAGTGTGATGTTAAAGTCTCCCACCCTTACCCTATCTAAGTATCCTCATAGGTTTCTAAGTACGTGTTTTATGAATCTGGGTGCTCCTGTGTTGAGTCCATACACATTTAGCATTATCAGGTCTTCTTGTTGTGAACCCTTTACCGTTATGTGAGGTCCTTCTTTGTCTTCTTTGATTGTCATTGGTTTAAATTCTATTTTGTCCGAAATTAGAGTAGTAACTCCTGCTTTTTTTCTTTACGCATCTAACAAGCAAACAGAAAAAAAAAGCAGAAGTTACAGATGATGTGTTATGATATACGTCTTCCACTTGACACTATTGATATGGTTTGGATCTGTGTCCCCACCCAAATCTCATGTTGAATCATCATCATAATATTGTAGGTGGAGCCTGATGGTAAGTGATTGGATTGTGGGGGTGGATTTCTTATGGATGATTTAGCACCATCCCCTTGGTACTGTCCTCCTGATAGTGAGTGAGTTCTCATGAGATCTGGTTGTGTAAAAGTGTGTAGTACCCCCACCCCTTTGCTCCTGCTCCCACCATATATGACCTCTTGCTCCCGCTTTGTCTTCTACCGTGATTGGAAGCTCCATGAGGCCTCCCCAGAAGCAGAAGCCGCTATGCTTCCTGTACAGCCTGCAGAACTGTGAGCCAATTAAACCTCTTTTCTTTATAAATTACTCAGTCTCAGGTATTTCTTTATAGCAATGTGAGAACAGCCTAATACAAGTATCTACTACTATGTGACAGTATACCATTTTAGTGTCTTGTAACATTTACATATATTTCTTACCTCTCATATTTTGCTCTTGTTAGCATATGTTTTGCTTCCATATTTTTAGGAACCTCTAGTACATTGTTCCTTTGTTTGATTTCAGCGAGCAGTAATTCTTATAGCAAATTAAAAACAATCCTCTTTACGACATGCTGTCCTTTATCCCTTTATGTAATCCGCAATTCTGTCTGACGTCACAGTTTTTCCTGGAGAACATCCTTTAGCATTTCTTGTGATGCTGGTCTGTTGCCAATTGATTCTCTCAGCTTTTGTTGTTCTGAAGGCATATTTAGGTAAATTTCCCTACATTTATAAAAGATATTTTTGCTGAGTATGGATTTCTGGATTGAAAGTTTTCTCAGTGTTTTTTGTTTTAACTACTTTCAGGGAGTTTTCTTTACCTTTGTTTTTCTGGAGTTGATTGTAAAAGGTTGAGGCTTTGTTTTGTTTTGTTGAGTTTTGCCATTGAGGGATGGACATATTAACCTGTTTGGGATTCTCTGGGCTTCTTGGGTATTGTTTTTACTTGGATATTGTTGTTTTTTACTAATTTTGGAACTCTTTATTATTAACTCTTTGAACATGCCTCTGCCTTTTTATTTTTTCCTCTCTTTCTAGAACTGTAACTGCCTATTACTGAGTTTCCTATTTTCCCACAACTCTGATATGTTCTTTCTGTTCTTTTTCATTTTTGTTGTGTTTCAGTTTTTATACCTCATTTTGATTTGTCCTCAGGTATCTTTATTCTTTCCTCCCCTGTGTCCAGTTGTCTAACAAGCCCCATGGAAGGGATTCATGCTGATGTTCTGAATTGCTCTCATTCATTTAGTTTTGTCTTTTAAATGTCTAGGGTTTCGGCTTTTTTTGCTCAGATTTTCCATCCGTCCATGTGTTTCATTAATCTTGTCTCTCACACACTCGAACATCCAAATCTCAGTCATTTTGCAGTTTCTGTCTGGTATCTCAGGACAGTGTTATCCCTGGGCCTGTCTCTGTGATGGCTTCATTTCCTGAAAATGGATTTATTTATTTATTTATGCTTTTTTTTTTTTTTTTTAAGCTCATAAAACTAAGAAAGAAGGAAGTGGTGGCCTCTTCTTTGGCTGGATGTTACTGAGGGTGTTGAGTTGAGCTGGGTGGTTGATCTTTGTTGCTGTCATCCCCTTAGAAGTCACCTTCAGAGACCACAAGCCTCACATCCTCTGAGGTGGGCTGCTTGTCCTGTGGGCTCATGGGCTGTGGTGCCGGAGAGCTTTGCCCCATGTTCATGTTCCACATGATGTAGCAGGACCCCAAGCCTGGGGGCAGAAGGACAGGGGCTCCCCACGAGTGTTCCTCCACAGGGAGTGCACCCGTTACCTGGCCATGGTAAGGCACTGCTTGGTTTTCCTGATCCTACCTCTTTTCCAGGCAGCCCTCAGTTTGACCCTGGGGTGAGCTTTAGGGCATCCGTGCATCCGCAGCCCCTGCATGCAGGAGCTGGACACTGGCTCCCTTGGGTGTCCTCCCTGCCTCCCTTGGGTGTCCTCCCTGCCTCCCTTGGGTGTCCTCCCTGCCTCCCTTGGGTGTCCTCCCTGCCTCCCTTGGGTGTCCTCCCTGCCTCAGTCTTCGCTGGACCTGTCGAGGCTGCTGGTGAGGGAGGGAGATTTTCGGAATCATTCGTGAAGCTCTAGGTTTTCAAAGGTGTCTTGTCAGCTGAAGTTTCTAAAATGTTGCTGGCTTCCTCCCAACCTGTTTTTTGGCAGCGTTTCCTTCTCTGGAGCTCTGCCAATCGTGAAGTCTTTCAGTCCTGTCTCCGTTCAGAGGGGCTTTTTGCTCTCTGGAATGTAGTTCACTTTGTTGCCTTGAAGCCATAGTTCTGGTGGGCTCAAGTTAATTTGTGCTTTTACACTCTCTGACCTTCTGTGTGGTTAGGGTGGACGCTGTGCCTTCTCATGGCTTTGTGTATTCTACATACATATCCCAAACTAAACAAAAAATAAAATCTCATCTATCCTAATTTTCTGCCCTTGTGTTTTATTAATTCTGCACGTTAGGTCATTTGAAACAGAGAGTGCATGAAGAAGGTGAAACATACACATGGACATCAAACATGCACTTGCTCTTACTCACACCGAGGAGCAAACACCCCGCGCTTGCACCCACTCACACCCATGAACAAACCACACCACATGCTTGCACAAACTCACACCCATGAACAAAACACACCACATGCACTCACATCTGTGAGCAAGCACCACACATTTGCACTCACACCCGTGATAAAACACCACACATTTGCACTCACACCCAGGAGCAAACAGCACGTGCTTGCACCCACTCACACCCATGAACAAACCACACCACATGCTTGCACTCACACCTGTGAGCATATAACACCACACCCTTCCACGCACACTTGCAAGCAAACACCACGTACTTGCACTCACACTTGTGAGCAAACACCAC
>NW_012103754.1:1691587-1698419 GCF_000951045.1 Mandrillus leucophaeus | reverse complement strand
GATCTCCTGACCTCGTGATCCGCCCGCCTCAGCCTCCCAAAGTGCTGGGATTACAGGCGGGAGCCACCGTGCCCGGTCCTACTGTGTTTTAAACAAAAAAAAAAAATCTAAGCATAATCAAAGACTGGAATTAATTGTGTGTTCATCCTGAATATATTTAGTAAATCGTGAGTTTAGCTGTGTAACTTTTAAAATAAATGTGTTGATAACAAAAGCTGTTGGTATATGTCCATATAGCTATTATTATTGTGTTTATTCCCCAAGATCTTCTTCAAGATGTTACTTTACCAGGCACTAACCTTTATTAACGTGTTACGAAAATCTTCTGATACTGGACAAATGAGCCATAACAAGAAAAGTACAGTGGCTTCTTAGATAACATTGTGCATAAAACAAAATCAGGACAATCTGTCGTCTCTGGGTTACATATAATTATGGTGAGTACTGTCTGCCGGTGATAGGAACAGGCTCTCCCACAACTGCTCTTTTCTTCAGACAAAAGGAACCTGTGGCTGAGAATGTATTTGAAGAGTTGGATGAAATGTATTTGAAGGATCCAAGGCGATGAATCTGGTGTTTGTGGTGTGCTTATCAACAGAATAATTAGAAGCAATTCATATTCAGGGTAAATAGGAAAAGTATGGATCTTTTGAAGTGGAAAGTTCTATCAATTCTGTAAAATATTTATCATGAAATAACATTTGTTTTTGAGTGGTGTTTTGAGTTATGAAGGTTTGAAGCTGGGGGAGGAAGAGAAACATGAGCTTGCATGCTGTGACATATCGATGTTGTGTGAGCTTTTAAGCGGTTCTCTATGTGCACATTGTGTTTGGAATGGTTGGGAGGTGGAGTCCAAGGCCTTGTTAGTAAATGTGGAAGCCAGCGATTGTTCTTGCTTCCCCTGCTCTGTCCCCACCTCGCTGTCCTCGTTTCTTCTTTCCTCCTTCATCAGCCTGAACCGGTCTCCTATCACCCGTTTCAGAACACATCAGTGATGAGCATTGTTCAGTAATGTCATCCCTGAAATCATGGTGGCACCTGCTGTCCACTCCCCAGCCCTGTCCTCTGCCCCTCTGAGCTCCTCTTCTGAGCAGATGAGCAGGTCTGTGCAACCCCCACTCAAGAACCCCCATCCATCTCCGTCCCTGCCTGACTCCTTTCTCTCCTGCCCCACCCATCTTCCAGATTTGCTCAGTTTACCCAGTAGCTCTCCAGAGGCAGCCTCAGCCAAGGCGAGTGGGGGCCCTGGGGAGCACCAGGCTGCTGGTCTGCTGGTGGGGAAGGCCGAGCGTCTTGTGGGATTTCTCAAGGATTGGAGGTGGCAGCCCTGCCTGGCAGACACCATCATAGACGCCTGCTGTCTGCACAGCCTTCCTAGCTTCTTCCTGCCACCATTCACTGCTAATGTAGGTGATCCAGGAAGCCACAGGTTTCGCTTCTCTGAAGAAAAGAGCAGTTGTGGGAGAGCCTGTTCCTATCACTGACAGGCAATACATGCTGTAATTATATATAATCCAGAGACAACGGATTGTCCTGGTTTTATTTTATGTGCAATATTATGTAAGAAACCATTGTACTTTTCTTGTTGTGGCTTATCTGCCCTGTGTTGGAAGATTTTCGTAGCACGTTTAGTAAAGGTGCCTGCTGGGTAATGTCCATGAAGGTGGTCCAGAGAGCAGCGCAAATGGTGCCAGGAGGCCCCTGTGCCCACAGCCTGCTCAGATTCTGCTGTGGGATGGTTCGCTGGATTTAACTGATTGCCCCTTCTCTCTTAAGCTCCGTCTTTACCACCCAATCCTCTGCCTCACCTTCCCCTGTCCCGCTGCCTCCAGCCTATTTTAAGGCACCAGTACCCTGCACTTACACTGTTTAATAAAATAACCGACAGCTTCCCTCCCACTCAGGAACCTTTGCCATCTCTGCCACTCAATGGTCCACCTTGCCTGTGAGTCGTTAAGTCAGGTCTCATACCCTTGGTGGTTTAAACTCGTCGAAAGCTACCCATTGCTTCTAGGATGGGATCAGAGCCTCACCGTGCCTCACTTTAGACCTTACTGAGATCAGGACCTGCCTGCGTTCCCAATGTCATGGCCATATGGTTCTTCCTCAACCTCATTTCCACCCTCCACAATCTCTGCTCTGTTTTCTGAGGATGGCAGAGCCTTCCTGCCTTGTGCCACTGATCCCTCTTCAAGCAACTGATCTTCCCATCTCTCTCATCTCAGCTCACTGGTTTCTGAGAATGGCCTTCTTGGAAGACCTCATGTAAAATCGCTGTTATTATCTATAACATCAGCCTATGTATTGATTTCATGAAGATTATCAACATCAGTACTTCTCTTGTGTATTTATTCATACTTGTTTCCTTGTTTATTGTGTGTGACCCCACTGAAGCATGGGATGGAGACATACCCAACAGGGGCAAATCCACCCAACTTGATGAGTGATTGCCTATGGCCAGTGAAGGTGAGAGGGGACAGAGGTCACAGTGAGGGGCCTGGAGGGCCCTTACTGAGCTGTGAGATGCAGCTCGTGGTTTAGGATGATGTGGGGGTGACAGGGAGTTGGGGTGTCTATTCCCACACTTTATCATGCTAAGTATACATGGAAAATAGTGGAGAAAAGTACATTAGTAAAAGTGATTCAGGCATTATTCAAAGTTCTTTTTACCAGAATTTGAAATTATTACTTTTCATTCAAATTTAGTTGGTAAATGTCATCTGATATTTTTCAGAGACCAAATCCAAAACTTTAATTATTATCCAATAAGGAACATGTCTCAAAAATTAAATAAAAAGAGGAATTTGGGGGGATGCCATAAACTTAAGGAGGTATACATTTTCCCCGTCGTTTGTTTAATTTTCCACTTACCAAGTAATAAGATTCAACCTTTCAGGTGGCATTTTCCCCCTCGTTTGCTGAAGCCTTCTGCCCTGGGATTCACGGTAGCCGCCTGTACAGTTTGCTAGCCAGGGCTGAAAGCTGTTAGAAATGACTTTTAAAATATGTATTTTCTGACCTATGAGGATATTTTAATGTGTGCAATAAGTCGATGTCTTGTGCACAAAGGGAGTTCTGAAATTCCAAGTACAGATAAGTCTCGCAGTGGGAAGGTGGTCGCGTCTTAGTCTCATGCTCTCACTAATCAAGTGTATGAACCTGGGAAAGTCCCTTAGCTGATTTGGGCTAGAATGTCCTCGTCCATACAGTCATTTATAAGGATGAGCCTGATGATAATTTTAAGTCAGATTGCTGAATATTCTGTATTTTAAAAAATGAGCACTTGGTGTGTTGTAGGCTCTCTGCATTGAGGATTGGATGTGTGTAAACCAAGGCCCTGCTCTTCTTAAGCATAATCTCCTAGGGAACATTGAAGCGATATTAAATCCAACTTCAATGAAAGGAAAATGGAAATCAAATTGAACTAGAAATCAAAGGAAAATTGAATGGAAATTGAAATGAAAATATTACCATGACCTCAGTGGACAGCTGGTACACTGGCTTTTGGGTTGGGGGCGGGTATTGACCTGGTTTGTGGTGACAGCTGATTTCTGTGGTATAAATACGTCCGTAGTGGCTGTTTAAGGTATCAATGGTTTCATTACCAGTTTGCAGCATTCCCCAGTATTTAACAGTCTGCTCTCCCATGCTGGTGCAATGAAGAATTCAGTGGGATAACTGATTCCGTAAGAAGGTACAAATGCTGCACAAACGGCCTCATAGGCATCTCCGGGAGGCAGGGTGGGGTTTGAAGGATGAACAGGAGCTTGCCCGCTGGGCTGTGCCCAGCTTTGCTGGCTGTGTTGGTTGCCATATATCTTTGTGGTTTTTACCAGACAGATCCTCTCGGTGACCTGTCCTCTTGCCTTTTGGGAAGCTGGGAGGTGTCCTAAACTCACCCTGTGGCTTTGTTGCTAAGGAATATGCTCCCCAAAAGTGGTTTTAGGAAAGTTGCTTCATTGTCTCTGGTCTTCTTCTTCTCTCCTTTAAAAAGACATTTGCTTTTCTCAAGACAGGGAACAAATCAGTCCTACTTATGCAAATGTGTGGGTTTCTTTCAAACAGCTGCTACAGTGGAGTGATTTTCCATTTTAAGATCTTTTAACTCTTAACGGTATATTTGCAACTTTCTAATACATTGAATGTCCACAGAGAACTAACACCTTGTAGCAAAGTTATTGCCAAAATTTAGAGATTATAATTTGATTTAAATTTTGTTAAATACATTATGAAATAATTGTGCCACATTTTGCTAATAATTTATAAAAACAAACACAAAAAAGAAGTAAAGTTTTATTCATAATTTTTAATGCATGAAATCTTTTAGAAGATAGGTTATTTTATATAAAATCTTATGCCAAAGAGCATCTGTGACTTCCATGTGACTTCTTTGTTTGAATTCAAACTGATCTCAAATACAGAATTCCAAATCAGCATCCTCCTTAGAGTTAATTCTTCATCACACAGCCATCTAAACAAGGGCTGTGTATTCATGTTAGGGTCCAGGTACAGCTGCATGTTACAGTTACGTGTTAGGATCCAGTGCTCAGTTACAACTCGGTCCTGGGCCTCCTCTTTAAAGGTGAGCAGGTGGGAGAAGAGAGTTTCCTAGTAAACACCAGAAAGAATAAGCCTGCTTGAGTAAACTAAAGACAGCTGATGATGAATAATTCATGCAACGATTCTGTTTCCTATGGATCTGTGTGGAAGGTAGTACTATAAGGAAATATGGTGTTTCTAAGTCATTGGGACTCTGCCAGGAATTCAGAAAACAATACATTTTGGATAATGATACTCACATTTTCATCCTGTTACATTTTAAATTTAAGGGAAAGTGAACTTTTGGTTTATCACTTATTTTACCAAGAATATAGTGATTTCTACAAAGCTCATATTTTACTACCTGATGCTTATCTGAAATTTTAGCTTCATATGAGCCATCCAGTATGTGTAAGTATATTATTATAAGTGGATAGGCCTAGTGTTTTTAGACACATGTGCACACACACACATTTATATAAGTTCTTTTAAAAAGGGATGTAATGAAACCTTGTTTTAATATTTGACATAACAAAAAAGAAATATTTTTCATTTTCCTTGAAAGACATTAATGGATTAGATAATAAATGATAGTAGCTTCTTTCCCCATCCATGCTGTCTGTATTACGTTCTAGATACCCAGGACATCATAAATACTGACTTCTTAATCATCATGACAGCCCAACTTCCTAGCCCTGTTATTTTTCTTATTTTACTTGTGGGGAAAGTTAGTCAATAAGAAGTTAAATGAGTAGCCCAAGGTTAGAGCTGGCGGTGTTCAGGACTGAAATTTGAATCCTGGCAGACTGTGTCCTGAATTTGAAATATCAATCACCCTCCAGAATGCTTCTCAGGTACCATTTTTACTGCTGTTCAGACTCATTCTACTGTAGCTTTGTTTTTCATGATCCAGGTGTTTGTGTCTAACCTGTCTCTTATACACATCTAGATGTGTATAAGAGACAGCATGTCCACACAGAGGCACACAGGTGCACACTCACATGCACTTGTGCACACACATGTCCACACAGAGGCACACAGGTGCACACTCACATGCACTTGTGCACACACATGCCCACACAGATGCATACAGGTGCACACTCACATGCACGTGAACACACATGTCCACACAGAGGCACACAGGCGCACACTCACATGCACTTGTGCACACACATGCCCACACCCACACACATGCATCTCCAGGCTTTTTCTTTGGCTGCTAATCTCCTCATTTAACAACCATCTTCAACCTGAATCTTGGTCTTTCCATAACTTTAAAGTCACTCACCTGTATTGGCAAAGCCCTAATTAGAATCCTGCTCTCCTTGTTTTCTTGAGTTTTATTTTTTTTAATGATGCAAAAACTTGTAGTCTCCTTCACAGTGTATGCATTGTTTTAATATAAAATAGGCCTTACAGTTACCAGTTAGAGGAATTCACCTTCCCCACTTATTCTTTGAGAATAGTTGGTGTTTCAAAGATGTGCCCTATTAATCTGGATGCTCCCTGCACACCCCGTTGGTACACAGAGGACACAGGGATGTCCCAGCCTCATCTCCTCTAGCCCCACTGCAGGGGTGAAAACACCAGAGACTCTGCAGCTTCCTTTTCTAGGTTTTTTCTGTGCCTGTTCCCTCCTGGTTGTGAGTAAAGTTGAGTAGCTAGTAATGCACTAATGTAAAATATGAAATGTGATTCCAGTCAGAAACATCTTCATACCCTGAACACCGTTCACATTAAAGTCAGTGTGCATGCAGTGGGTTTCTGAAAGAAGCAGCGTGGAGAGGACTCCTGTGGGCAGGGCCCCTGCCACTGTGCCCGGGCAGCTTTCTCTTCTCTTGTGCTCACTCAGCACCTTGGGTTAGCATTGACCACGGCCCTGATTCAACACTGATTGTGAACTTGGTCACTTTGTAACTGAGCCTCACCTAGAATGGAAGTCCTAAGGTGCAGAGACTGTGCCTGGAGGAAGCTGTGAGACACTAAAACCCGATCCCAAGGAGAGGGAATCTGTGCAACAAATGGTCAGGATGAAGCAGAGCTCTCTTCCACAGAAGCTGCGGAGGTGGTGGTCAGGATGAAGCAGCAGCTGCAGAGGTGGTGGTCAGATGAAGAAGTTGCAGAGGTGGAGACTGGGATGAAGCAGAGGCTTTCTTCTGCAGAAGCTGCGGAGGTGGTGGTCAGGATGAAGCAGAAGCTGCGGAGGTGGTGGTCAGGATGAAGCAGAAGCTGCAGAGGTGGTGTCAGGATGAAACAGAAGGTGTCTTTAGCAGAAGCTGCAGAGGTGGTGTCA
>NW_012103754.1:1688963-1690538 GCF_000951045.1 Mandrillus leucophaeus | reverse complement strand
AGACATACTTCTCACTTGTGGGCACCCTCCACCGTGGAGCCTGGAGAATCACGGAGGAAGGGGAGGAGGGATGAGGGTGGAGCCTGGAGAATCACAGAGGAAGGGGAGGAGGGATGAGGGTGTTCAGAGAGCAGAGGTGAGTGCAGAAGTCACCTGGCCGTTGCTACTTGGGAGAAGTCGGGCTCCACACAGCATGGCCTCTGAGGAGTCTGTGTCCCTGTGTCCCTGAGGGTCAGTGTCAGGAGGAGGCCAGACTGTCTGGAAGAGCTGTGGGCACACTCCCTTGTTGGAGGGCTTCATGGAGGGGCAGTGGCACCAAGCTGCTCCATTGCTGAGTGGCCAGGTGGCAGGAGCTCTGTGAGCCACACCTCCCTCGGCTCCTTGACATTGGAGAGGTGAAGCTATTGAATCACACTTGATCCTGGGATTCTTGTACAAACCAGATGCACTTTTGGAGAAGAAAAGTAAGAAGCCTCACTTATTTCTAACAGTCTTCCCACTTTTACCCAAAAGAAACAAAGCTTTTTTTTTTTTTTTTTTTTTTTTTAAATAGCACACGTTCATGCAGTTAATTAAGATAAAATAAAAACAAAGGGCAAAACCTCCTCTCTGATTGTTGATGGAAACGGGAAGTGCATGTTTCTTCTACTGAGGGAAGTGAGGCTCAAATCTTCCAGCATGAGGCTTTTTCATTTCACTCATTTCTCCACAGTCCAAGCAGGAGCGTTGTGCCATTTGCTGGGTAGAAGATACTCAGTGCTGCTTTGCTCTCTGATAAATGTCATCCACCCTCTCCCATCCGCTCTTGACCTCTCCGGTCCCTTTGGTCCACTTTGACTGGTCCTGGTTCCCCATTCTGAGGCCCCACAGCACCATGAGGTCAGCTGTGGCCCTGCCGTCCTTAAATTGCTCCTTCACTTGGCGTATCCTGCCATCATAAACTGCCTCCATGAGGGCACTGCCTTAGCCCCGTGACTCAGGACAGTGCTGAAGAAGTCAGTGTGTTCTCAGTGGGGAAGGTAAGGGTAACATGTCCAGGTGCTGCATCAGCTCCACAGGGAAGGAAGCACCCGCTTCTCAGTTCCTGAACCCAGACCTTAGGTCTTCAAGTCTAATGCTTATTTTATTGGAACACAGTAGAAGTTTCATTATCAATCAGAATTTAATAAGGATTGACATGAACCTATTTGTTTCTTTTACACGGTTTTCTTCAATAACACTAGAAAAGAGATGTTCTAGGCTACGCAATTTGCTGGGGGAGTTTTTCTATGCAGAAGCATATTATATGTCCATTTTTTTTTCCCCAAAAACAATCACCTCAATTTGTGAAGACAGAAAATCCAATCATCAAGTGTTGCCTGAAAAGCAAATATATATCACTCTCATTCTTAGACATAATGTGGCTTCTGCAGACCACACACCACTCCCTTCTAAAGGAAACAGCACGGACTCCCCTCCAGGAAGAGCTTTTCCTGCTGAATTTATATCAGGATCCATCAAAGAAAAGCAACAGAAACGCAGGTGCCTGCAGCCATTAAACAGAAAGACAAGTTTTTTTTTTTTTTTTTTTTTTTT
>NW_012103754.1:1684970-1688913 GCF_000951045.1 Mandrillus leucophaeus | reverse complement strand
TTTTTTTTTTTTTTTTTTTAAATAGCACACGTTCATGCAGTTAATTAAGATAAAATAAAAACAAAGGGCAAAACCTCCTCTCTGATTGTTGATGGAAATGGGAAGTGCATGTTTCTTCTACTAAGGGAAGGGAGGCTCAAATCTTCCAGCATGAGGCTTTTTCATTTCACTCATTTCTCCACAGTCCAAGCAGGAGCGTTGTACCATTTGCTGGGTAGAAGATACTCGGTGCTGCTTTGCTCTCTGATAAATGTCATCCACCCTCTCCCATCCCCTCTCGACCTCCCCGGTCCTTTTGGTCCACTTTGACTGGTCCTGGTTTTCCATTCTGTGGCCCCACCTGTCCTGAGCACCGTGAGGTCAGCTGTGGCCCTGCTGTCCTTAAATTGCTCCTTCACTTGGCGTATCCTGCCATCATAAACTGCCTCCATGAGGGCACTGCCTTAGCCCCGTGACTCAGGACAGTGCTGAAGAAGTCAGTGTGTTCTCAGTGGGGAAGGTAAGGGTAACATGTCCAGGTGCTGCATCAGCTCCACAGGGAAGGAAGCACCCGCTTCTCAGTTCCTGAACCCAGACCTTAGGTCTTCAAGTCTAATGCTTATTTTATTGGAGCACAGTAGAAGTTTTATTATCAACCAGAATTTAACAAGGATTGACATGAACCTATTTGTTTCTTTTACATAGTTTTCTTCAATAACACTAGAAAAGAGATATTCTAGGCTACACAATTTGCTGGGGGAGTTTTTCTGTGCAGAAGCATATTATATGTCCATTTTTTTCCCCCAAAAACAATCACCTCAATTTGTGAAAACAGAAAATCCAATCATCAAGTGTTGCCTGAAAAGCAAATACATATCACTCTCATTCTTAGACATAATGTGGCTTCTGCAGACCACACACCACTCCCTTCTAAAGAAAACAGCACGGACTCCCCTCCACGAAGAGCTTTTCCTGCTGAATTTATATCAGGATCCATCAAAGAAAAGCAACAGAAATGCAGGTGCCTGCAGCCATTAAACAGAAAGACAAGTTTTTTTTTTTTCTTTTTGGCAAATTTAGAAACTGGTGAGGAAACATTTCATGCTAGAGCAACTTCTGTAATTAAGGTATTTTCTTCCTCTAAAATAGAAGGGTTTGTGTGAGTTCAAGGATATGTCTCTTTTCTAGGAAGTGGAAAAACCAGAACCTCAACTTGAACTGTAGGACCCTGCTAGGAATAAGAGGGCCTGCAGCTCCCCAGCTCCCCAGCTCCCCAGCTCCCCAGCTCCCCCTGTGCTGGGCCAGGCAGAGACACCCTGGGAGGATCCAATCCTCAAACTAAGGCCATTTTGCTTTTTAACTTCGGGGGATATGCACAGGATAATTTTCAGAGAGAAACAGATGCTGGTAAACTGATATCTCAGACCTTCAGTCAGAAATCTAGCATTCTCTGTGGTTGATTTTATGGTAATTCTGCCTACACAAGTTGGTAATTAACCTGTCTTCTGATAGGACCATCTGAGAGCAGTTTCACCTAAAGGAAGCCCACACTGGTTGGCTTTTTATCCGAGCTGCTCTTTCAACTGGCATAAATGTTTCTCCTATATCGTGAATCCTCATAATTTTCTTGCAACAATGATTAATATTGAGACAGTCACGTGTTATCACAGTTTCATAGACAAGAAAGAGACAATATGTGGAAGAAAGTACTGTGTCTGGAGACCCAACCTATTTTTATTTTATTTTTCTGAGAAGCAAAGCTCAGAAAAGAGGGGAGAGGGATTTATATTTTATTTATTTTTATTATTTACAGGGAAAAATACATTCCCTGCAAATAATAGAGAGAGAGAGCAAGAGAAAATCAGAGGATTTCCCATGTGCTGAGTATCCATTTTCCTTTCACACAGTCTTGCATGGGGTGCTGGGGAAGCACTGAGGACAGGCAGCTCATTTGGGGACATGGCCGGGATGACCTCTCTACCCTCATGGCCTGAGCACAGTTGTGGCCCCTGGGTGGGGGAGGGGTGGCTCCCAGACCTTCTTCTCACACTCTACCAGGGTTGTTTGGGATGGAATGACAAGGGTAACTTTACCCTTTAGAGAAGAGAGAATCTCACCTGGAATCAGGTTTCTGTTTTCATTTTTAACATTTCAAAAAATGCCCCTTGACATGAGTTGAACTAGACTAACAGATAATGCGGATTTACATAAATAGGACTTCCCATGTAGGAATGGACAGATGTTGTGAATGAGGTTGTCATGGTTAGTTAAAAGGGGAAGATTTCAGATAAGACACATTTGGAACCTTCTGGACAGCTCAGGATCCCCTAATAAGGATTGGCATACCAGGGGCAGAGCCTGATGCTCACATCGTGTTTAATAGCCTCTGCCTCCTTAAAGACTATCAGAGGTTCTGTGAAATGTCCAGGCAAAATTGCTTTCTTAGCAAGTGGAACATTTTTTTTTCTTCCTTAAGTAGAGGATTTGTTCTTTTAGTGGAAAAGACAAAATGTAGCAGGTTCTAATTAAAGCACAGATTGTGTTGTTTAAAGAAAATGTCCTTGGCAATACAGAAAAATAGAACATATTAGAAAAACCAGTAAACACTTAGCAATTTTGAGTACATAACTAGGGACTAAATTTTATTGAGTATTCTCAGTGCTTTTCAGATTAAAATCGGAATACTTGCAGCTGTTTTATAAATGAGTAACATTCGATTATTGTTATATATGTTTTTACAAATACTTTTTAGACACGTGTTTTTGAAGTGTTGATCATGTCCTTACCATGTGCTGGGTGCTTTGGAAAATGCAGAAGTTCTAGAACACACAACCTCTGTCCTCCAGGTGGTTGTCATCTGCCTGGGCAGGAAAACATCCCTAAGTGGCAGGAGGTGATAAAAGGCGGAATGCAGTTAGGTCCCGGAAGCGCTGTAGGAGCTGAGAGGAGATGGCGCTTTTGGAGCCTGGGATGGTTGTGCCATGACTGAGAAGGAGAGGAGAGGCTAGACTGTGCTGGGTTAAAGCCAGCCGGAGAATGGCACACTGCAGGTGTGGTGGGCAGAGATGGTCCCCAAGGATGCCCGTCTCCCGATCCTGAACTGTGGACACTGGACCTTAGGCAGCAAGAGCTTCTGCAGAGGTGGCTCAGTGAAGGCTCCTGGGGTGGAGACCTGGGATGATCCGGTGGCCCAGTGGGTCACGCGGGCCTTTACCGTAGGGGCAGGTTTTGTCAGCGTCCGAGGAGAGATGAGGAAGGAAGGAGAGGTTCCCGAGCGCCTCTAGCGGCTGGAGGAAGCAACGGACGATTCTCCCGCGAACTCTCAAAGGCGAGCAGCCCCTCTGACGCGTCGATTCCAGGATTCCGAGTTCCAGAGAGAGGATGTGTCTGCGTCTTTCAGCCACTGCCTGTGTGGTCCTTTGTCACAGCAGCTCTGGGAAACCAAGGGGAGGCTGTGGAGAGAGGCCTGGAGGACGGGAGGGTTGATGGGACCTCCGGAGATGAAGGGAGGCCTCCTAGGCAAGGACAGGGGTACTGAGAAGACTGAGGAGAAGGTTCTGGAGATGTGGAAGGGCGCAGCCTTGCCCGTCACCGGCGCTCTCCGCTCCATTTCCGCCCGACTCCGGGTCTGCACTCAGGATGACACCCGACTCGGCCTCTCCAGGCCTCTCGGCCGCCCAGATGCAGCTTCTTCCCGCGCTCAGCCTCGCCCTGCCCTGCCCGCCACAGCCCGCGCCTTCCCCCTCATCACCTCATGCGGAGCCTCCCGCCCCTTTGGCAGAACGCAGGCACATACTGACTTTCAGTTCCTTTAAGAAGTACGCATCTTGGCCGGGGGCGGTGGCTCCCGCCTGTAATCCCAGCACTTCGGGAGGCCGAGGCGGGCGGATCACGAGGTCAGGAGATCGAGACCACCCTGGCTAACACGGTGAAGCCCCGTCTCTACTAAAAATACAAAAAAATC
>NW_012103754.1:1643997-1681825 GCF_000951045.1 Mandrillus leucophaeus | reverse complement strand
AAAAGAAAAAGAAAAAAAGAAATACGCATCTATGCATCTTTCCCAGCCTGTAACATTGAGAGGAAACAAGGCTTTCTTGGGACATCATCAAGAGGTCACAGCAAAGACATGGGAGACGGAGGCGTGGACACCCAGGTGGGGAGACCCTTGGCCACCTGAGGCCCATGCTCAGATGTAATCGTGGAGCCACAACTATGATCAAGATTAGACACTCATGACCCCAGAAGTTGTGAGTCCATTGCAGTTAATCCCATCCCACCCCTCCTGGCCATACTGGCCTCTTCTGTGTCCCTATAGTTGTGCCTTTTCTAGATGTCAAATAAGTAGAATCTTACTATATGGAGTTTTGATTTTTTTGACTTCTTTTTTCAGGCTTCTTTGACTTATCACAGTGCTTCCAAAACTCACCTGTGAGGATGCGGGGTCAATAGGGTGTTATGCTGGGTTGAGGTGCCACAGTCTGCTCAGCCTTCTGCTGTGGACGGCACTTTGATTGCTTCCAGGTTTAGGCAGTTATGAATAAAGTGGCTGTGGACGTTCATATGTGGACTCTATAGACACGGATTTCCATTGCTCTTGGGTTAAGCTCCTGGGAGTGTGCCTGCTGGTCCTTATAAGAAGTATATTTGCAGTTTTATAGGAATTTTTTTTGCATTTTTATGTAAATGTAAAATCACTTTCTCCATTTCTACAAAAACACGTGGTGCTGTTTTAATTGTGATTTTATGTGTATATAGCTCAATTTGTGAAACATGTTAAAAATACTGAATTTTTCAATCTATGAACGTAATATATTTCTTATTTAGATCTCTGTCAAAATCTACCAGCCACGTTTTACAATTTTCATTGTATATGTCTTGCACATATTTTGTTAAGTTTATGACTAAATGTTCATATATTTTATTTTATTGTATTTTTTTAAGTTCAGTTTTCAAATATTTCCTGTTGTTACCATACGTAAATTCAACTGATTTTTGTTTACTTTCTTTGTGTCTTGTGACTGTCAAACTTGTTTACTAGTTTTGGTGGCTTTATTTTTAGATTATTCAACATTTTCTATGTAGGCAATCGTGTTATCTGGGATAAAGACAGTTTTACTTCTTTCTCCCTGACATAAGACTTCTTTTTTAATTTTTTCCTTCCATCTTGCATTGGCTAGGATCTCTAATGAAATGTTAAAAAGACATTTTATTAGGGGAGTATCCTAGTGGTGGTCCTGATTTCAGGGATAAATAGTCCCTTTTTCTCCATTAATTGTTACACTCAGTAGATTGTCGGTTTGAGAAGGTCCCCCTTTCCATTTCTGGTTTGCTGAGAGTTTTTATCCTAAATGTGTTGAATTTAGTGGAAAACTTGCTTTGCATCTATTGTGATGTTCATATGGTTTTAGTTTTGTAGTCTGATATGGTGTATCACATTGATTTTCAAATGTTTATGCAAACTTGCAATACTGGTATAACTATCAATAGGGATTATGTATTTTTCTTTTAATCCACTGCTGAAAATGATTGACTTCATTTTGTTAGATACTTGCAGTTAACTTTATGAGGCATATAATCCCCAATTTTCTCTCATAATATATTTACTTTTGATAGTAGGGTAATTCTGGCATTATGAAATGAGTTGGGACTTGTTCCCTCTCCTACTATATTTTAGAACATTTTGAAATAACCTAGCAGTAAAGCAACTTAAGACTAGACCCTTCTTTGTGGAAATAATGCAATTCTTTTATTAGATTTAGGGCAATTCAGGTTATCTGTATCTTCTCAAGTGAACTTTGGCTATTGGACTCTGTCAATGCCCTTGTTGTTTTAATCTAAGTTATGTAGTTTATTGCATACAGGAAGCCAAGGGGACCCTGCTGCATGGTCCAGGACAGGGGTGGCATCCAATCACGGCTCCACTCTGTGTCCTGCCCTGAGCACCTCCGGGAGCTGGGGAGCAGCTGCTGACCCCTTTGTGGTTATTCTGACTCAACACACAGCTTTATGCCTTTGCTAGCCTTTCACCTTTCTTTTAAAAATCTACTTTTATTGCCGCCATATTTTCCTTCTATTCTTTACTAAAGGCAAATAGCTCATGGGTTCTCACTGCCCTCAGAGGGGCTGGACATCCATGGCCATTCAGTTCCTCTGTTTGCCTGGAGCCTCCGCTCTGGAGCTGGCTCAGAGAGGCCTTGCTTTGTACTTTGCAGGTGCGAATCGGAGGAGGGGCTCCACCAGAGGCATCTCAGTCAGCTCAAGCCTCTGCAACCAATCCCACAGACCTGGTGGCTTCAACAGATTCTGGAGGCCAGAAATTCAAGATGAAGGTGTTGGTAGTTGGTAGCTTCAGTGTCTGATGAGGGCCTGCTTCTGGGTTCACGGACGGCTCCTTCTCACTGTGTCCTCACGTAGTGGGGGAGCTCTCCTGCCTCTTTCTCCTATTACGGGGGCACAGATCACATGAGTGAGATCTACCCCCATGACCTAATAATCTCTCAAAGACCCCACCTCCTGACACCATCACTTTGCAGATTAGAGCTTCAACATCACCTAGGAATTTTGGGAGGACACAGATATTCAGTCCATAACAACACTTATCTCAATTATAAATTGTGAACGTAATTTTTTGATCAGTTCTATGCATTGTCAATTTTGATGTGCACATTTTTATTGAACTTGGAGAAAAAGTACATTATTAAAATAAATCCAATAAAATTGGTATATAGTAACTCTTTTTATATCATTCCTAATTCTGGAAATGCCATCCTAAGTCACAGGGAAAAGTTGGCACCCTTTTCTTAGAAAAAAAAAGAATTAGAAAATTTACCTTTTAAAATGAAGTCATTAACTCTATTTTTGCAGGTTGGAAGGAGTATATTGTATTATTTTAAAAGGGAAATCTATATGCTTTTCTTTTTTTAGTCATGATTTACTGACCTTTCTTTCAATCTCCCATTTACTCATTAAGTACTTACCATCCTGAGACCAGTAAAAACCTTAAGATATGCTGATGGTATATGTCTGGTCACGCTACAGAGAGAACTTTCTCTTAATTTGCCTGTTTCTGCTGGTAATGAGAGGATTTAGTACCAGAGACAGAGAAAACCAGATGGCAGTTGTGTTGTTCCATAACTGTAGGGATTATAGCTAGCTCTTCCTGAAAGTCTATGTATTAATGTCTAATGGATTTCAAGGATGAATGCCACGACCTCAAAGAATGATTCAATTTCCTAAGTCTTGCCTCATTGTTAAAATAGTCAGTACATTAAATTGAAGTTATAGAGAAGGAGCTTATAAGTTATGTAATATTACACACACACACACAATTGTGACTTTAATTCTAGAATGACGAGGCAGGCTATAATGATTTATACACACAAACGGACCTTATCAGTTAGAGTATTTATAGTTAATACCTGACTAATTATCCTGGCTTATTCTGTTTTCCATAATCCTGTTATCGTTTTGCTGTAATACTCATGAGTTGGAATGTGAGGCATGTTTTTCACTCCAGGTAGCACTCAGGGCATCGGCCCTAGTTGGAGGCATGTGGCTGCTTGGAAAATGGCGAAGACAACACTGTCCGCAGGGATAGCATCTAGGGTTGATTGCCGGACAAGCATTTTCCCGGCCCAGGGAAGGCACAGCTGGTTCAGGTTTCCCAGGAATGAGTTCCCTGCACGTCATCCCGAGACCAGGCAGCAGTGGTGTCAGCAAATTCATTCTCAGTTCATTGTATTTATCAATAAATGATAAGAAATTTCATGAGAGATTGTTGCCCTTAAGCTTATATCTGGGAGAGAAATTAATTTTGTTCTGAAGCAGACTGGCAGGGAGCACTTGTAAGTGACGCCGTGCTCACCTGTTACTCAAGTCAAGAAACAAAAGTGACAGAAACGCTGACTCCACCACGACCCAGCATGCTCCTATAGTATCAGGCATGTGATGCAGTTAAAGGAAATAACACACCGTGGGCCAGCATGCACCTGCAGCATCAGGCATGCGAAGCAGATGAAGGAAATAACCTCAAATAGGATTTTCTTTTGAAAGAAACATATTTTATATAAATTATCAATACTGACTATGGAACTGGAAAGCACACATTTGATTATTTTGTAAAGCAAAAGTGCATTCACAGAATAGGAAACAGAAAAGAGATATTGGGGAAATTGAGTTAGTGATGTGGAGAAAATTACGCTAAGAAAACAAAAAAAAAGTAAAAATATGAGAAAGTGGATAATAGATACAGAGGACAAAACACATGATAAATATTCCTACTGAAGAAATTAAATGAAACAGACGTGATAATCAAATTACAACTACAAAACTTTCTTGATACAGTATTTAGTATTTATTTTTGGCACCCTCAGGGATACACTATTGACAAGAATTTCAAAAATAAATATTTAATAAAAGACTTCAAGAATCTTTGCAATACAAGATGAATGAATGAATGGATGAATGAATGGAATAGATTACCATTGGCTGACGCAAGTCTACCTTCTCTCAGACTTCATTTCTGAATAACTTTGGAATATCTTCCCAATTTACAAGAATGAGATTAGGACCAGGAATTCGCTCCGCTTCCACGTTGCATTTCATACGTGATGGTGCAGGGGGTCGTTTTATGACACTTAATTAAGTTTATGTTGAAAAGCGGCTGCCAACATATTGTCTCTGAGGCCATCACACAGTGGCCTGTCCAAATCTTTATTCCCAAAGCTGTCTTATTCTTTTATAGATGTATTAAGATACAGTTCACACACCATACTGTTCACCCAAAGTCTACAGTTGGGTGATTTGTAGTGTATTCACAGAGCTGTGCAGCCATCCCTGTAGTCCAATTTAAGAACTCTTGAGCACCCTTAATATAAAACCCCATTACCCCCTCCCCAAAACCTGGCAACACCAAAATCTACTTTATGTCTCTAAAGATTTGCCTTCTGTGGACATTTTACATAGTGTTGGTCATACAGTTGGTCTTTTGCAACTTCTTTTGCTTAGCATAATGATTTCAAGTTCCATCCACATTATGTATCAGACTGTTTTCTTGTTACTACCAGATATATTCCATTGTAGCACTTTTTGTTTATCCATTCATCAGTTGATAGACTTTGGGTTGTTCTGCTATTTGACTAATATAAATAATGATGCTGTAAATATTTATGAGATTTTGAATGGACCTGGTTTTCAGTTCTCTTATAAAGTATAAAACTATGAGTGGAATTACTGGCCACACTGTTTCCAATTCTATTTCATTATTTTCGAAACTCCTGAAATCAGTAGTGTCTCTGATGTGATAATACTGGATGAAGAAAATTGTACCACTTGACATCCCCACCAGCCGTGTATGAAGATTCCAGTTTCTGCATATTACTGCTAAAACTTTGTGTCTGTTTTTTTATTAAAATCACTCTAGTGAGTGTGAGCTGGTGGCTTTGATTTGCTTTTCCCTAATGATTAGTAATGTTAAGCATCTTCACGTATGATTATTTGCCATTTTTATATTTTCCAGTGTTTCCATTTTTAATTGGATTAGTTATCTTTTTCAGTTGTGAGTGTTTTAAAAAATAACTTTATGTTCTGGATACATGTAGGCATATGATTTACAAATATTTACTCTCATTTTGTTGGTTACCTTTTCATTTTCTTCAAAGTATCCTTTGTCATGGAAAGTTTTATATTTTGATGAAGTTCAGTTGATCTATTTTTACTTTTGCCATATGTTTGTTTTATTATTTTATCTAGCAAACAATTGTCTGACCCAGGATGATAAAGATATATGCCTGTGTTTTCCTTTGGACTTTTATAATTTTATTTCTTACTATTAGGTAAAGGGTCTGTTCTGAGCATATTTTTATATTTTTGTGTACTGTGTGAAGAACAAATATAAACGTATTTATTTTTAAAATGCAGATATCCAGAGATCCCAGCATATTTTCAGAAGTCTTTTCTTCTCCCCTTTGAATTGTCCTGGAAATCCTGTTGAAAATCAAATTATATAATACATGTGAGGGTTTGTTTCTGGATACTCATTCCCATTCCATTGATCCATATCTCTATTTTTATAAAGCTATATTAATATTTTCATGCTTATGCCAGCACCATACTACCTTGATTATTGTTCCTTGGTAGTTAGTTTTGAAATTAGGAAATGTGAACCCTCCAACTTTGTTCTTCTTCGTTAGGATTGTTTCTGACAATCCTGGGTTCCTGGAATTTCCATAAAATTTTAGAATTACCTTGTCAATTTCTGCAAATAAGTCAGCTGGGATTTTGATAGACATTGTATTGAATCTGTACATCAGAATTCTCCATCTTCACAATATTAAGACTTTATTAAATGTTAACCATATTGTCTTCAATCCATTAACATGGAATGTCTTTCTATTTATTTAGTTCTTCCATTTATTTAGTTCTTTCATTTTCATTAACAATGATATATAGGTTTCAGAGTTTTGCATTTCTCTTAATGAAATTATTCTTAGGGTTTTTATTCTTCAGTTTAACTCCTATAAATAGAATTATTTCCTTAATTTTATTTTTTAGAATGTTAATTGCAAACATATATAAATACAATTGACTTTTGCTTATTGATCTTGTATCCTGACACATTGCTAAACTCATTTATTAGTTCAAATAATTTTGAACAGATTTCTTAAAATTTTCTAAGTACAGGATCATGTTATCTGCAAATAGAGTAATTTTGCTTCTTAATTTCCTATCTAGATGAGTTTTAGTTCTTTTTTCTTCCTCATATTCCTTTGATAGGCACACCCAGTAAAATGTTAAATTGAAGTGGCAAGAATAAACATATTTGTCCCATTCTTTATTTTAGCAGAAAGACACTCAGACTTTCTTCCTGTGTATATTGTTTACTATGGATTTTCCACAGATAACTTGAACAGATTGAGGAAGTTCTGTTTTATACCTAGTTTGATGGACATCTTTACCATGAAAGGCTGTTGGATTTTATCTAATGCTTTTTCTGCATCTCTTGAGGTGATCATATGATTTTGTCTTTTATTTACTTCATATGGGATATTGGATAAATTCCTTTTAGATGTTAAACCAACCTTGCATTTCTGGTATAAATCCTACATAGACATGATGTATAATCTTTTAGAAATGTTGATGGATTTGATTGGCTTGTATTCTGTTTAGCATTTTGCATCTATGTTCATGAGGATTGTTATCTTGTAGTTTTCTTGTGATGTCTGGTCTGTGTTAGGGTAATATTTGTCCCATAGAATAAGTTGGAAATTATATCCTCTTGATGTTTTTAGAAGAGTTTGTTAATAATTTGTATTCATTATTATTTAAATATTTGGCAGAATTCACTAGAAACTACTATTTCGTTGCCCGTGTTTGCTGGATATGCATTCAGATTATGTATTTTTTCATTCAGCTTTGTTTATGCTTTCCTAGGAATGTGTCAGTTTCATTTAAGTTATGTAATTTTCCCAAAACTCTTTCACACCACACTTTCTTTGACTTATATTACTTCCTTCCTCTCTATGAAGAGCAGCACAACCTCCCCATAGTATGTAGAAAAGGAACACAATCAGGAAGAGAGATAGAATTAGTTGGCAAACAGCTCCAACTTTTGCTCCAAAAAGACATGGAAAAATAGAATTTCTGGTTTTAAAATTTTAACATATGACCTGAGCAGGTCCCAAAAGTCATTATTTAGTGGAAGTTATTTTTTGTTGTTTGCCTTGTTATGAGGAAACATTTTTATTGTTTTTCTTAACCTCTAGTGATGGCTAGATAGGTGTGACTGACCATAAGCAAACATACTCTCAACTTGTGATTGCACACAGGTGGCCTGAGGGTCATGGAGGTGTTTTGATTGTAGTTTTCTGGTCCATACTGGGTTAAAATAGATTAATTTAAATATTTGACAATTAGGTAGTTTTCACCTAAAAACCAAGAGAACTTTTCAAATACTTGCCTTTCCGGCAGCTTCGACTGCCAGAAATCATCTCAGAAGTGAGCAGCTTCTTTCCTCTTAGACTGTACCTTCAATTTCTAATTCAACAGAATTCCCAGGATTTCTGATTGTGCTTGTTCCTGAGCCTACTGTTTATTGTTGTGTTCCATAGACCTTGTAGAAAAATGGGTTGAGGAATAAATATAAACATTTCTTGTGACTTCATCTAAATCAAAAGTGGGAAAGTAAAATGTATATATAGGCTTATGCTGCCACAAACATTGTGTGTATATATCTACATATAGACATACATATATGTGTATCTGGATCTACATATGTGTGTGTGTGTATATATATATTGGTGGAAACTAGTTATCTTTGCTGATTTATATTGCTTGTATTTGAGTTACCCAGTTTATTTTTACTACCACTAGGTATTGATGAAAGCAACACAAGACAGACATTTTGGAGATGCTGCAGTACCTAAAAGTTTCCTCTGTTAACATGAGGGTTGCTCTGTAGCAGTGAATGAACAAAAGGAGCAAAGTTTGAAAATGTCTGATTCCTTCTGTTCCATCGTTTATTTAATATTATATTAATAATGTAAAATGTCAACAAAGCCAAAACTACTGGATAAGTTGCCTAAGGTTGTCAAGTGAGACTTTTTTTTTTTCTGTTTTGCCAGTACCAATACTCTATGTGTGTCTGGCCATCAACTCAGCAGCACTTTGTTTTGTGTCCACCTTGTAGCAGTCACTGTTCTGGATACCACTCTATGGGTACACAAGGTCTCATACTCACTGTACCTTACTTTTTTGGTGGAATCGGAAGAAGGCAAAGAAATAAGCAATTTCACAAATAAACAGAATAATTTTATTAAAATGTTAAGGGGTATGTAGGATATAGAGCAGAAGGATATGAGAACGTGTACTGGGTGCGTGACAAGCACTAGGTTAAGCTGGGCACCTTCTCTAAGCACGTGGCTTCTTAACGGAAGCCTGGATGTCAGCCGTGAGCCAGCCGTGAAGACCTGTAGGGAAGGACATGGTGAACACGTATGAGGGCTGAGAATGGACCATGATTTCCAGCCTGTTGACAGTGACTCGAGATGCAGGAAATGAAGTGAGAGATGTAGGATCATGCAGATATTGGCAATGGATTTGAATTTCATTCTGTCTGTGGTGAGAGCAACCAGGTTTTCAGCAGGAAAGTAGCATGATCTAATCCTCATTAAAGACTTCAGTCTGACTGTGCTGTGGGCCACAGAATGTGAGGATGGGAGCTGTGGCAGGAGCGCAGATGAGGTGGCCATGACAGAGACAGAACTGGATTGAGACCTCTTCCATCACTCACCTCAGCAGTTCTTGCATTTCTACTTAGTGGGGTCTGGCAGGCCTGCCCTTTCTAGCCAAACAGACCCCCGTCTGGGGCTGAGTAGGGAGCCCAGGCCACCAGGCATTCCAGAGACCAGCCCATTGCCTGAAGCACCAGAGAGCTTCTCTTGGTAAACAAAGGTTAAACATAAACCCTTGTGCTACCACCACAACCGGCTCTGACCTGCATATAGCACCCACTACCCTGGAGATGGAACTACACAACGCATTACAAAACCTGTTGACACAAGTGAACAGCACAAAGAAGCATAATGAGATTCTTGAGACCTCCGCCACTCTGTCTCTGCAAGAGGCTCTTAGCCTACTCACCTAACCAGTACATCACTCCTACACTCAGCACTTGAGAAAGCCATCATACAAAGGCTATCTATAGCTAAGGAATTCATACAGAATCTTTGCCATTGAAAGCACCTAAAACAAAAGCCAAATGACCCTACACAACACACATTATAGTCACATCCTCAAGGGTGAAAAAATTCATCCAAATGAAAGTAAATTCAAAAATAACAAGGAGACATAGTTTATCTAGATGAGACAGAACCAGAAATTCTGAAAGTATGAACAGAGTATTACAACAGCCCCCAAATATCACACTAATTCTCTAGCAGTATATCCTAACCAAAATGAAAACATGGAAATACAGATAGAGAATACCAAATATTGATTTTAGAGAAGCTTTTTGAGATTCAAGAGAAAATTGAAAACAGAAGGAAATCAGAAGGAAATCAAATTAGGACATTAAGGAAAAGTTTACCAAAGAGATAGATATTAAACAAATAAACAGAACTTCTAAGAATGAAAACTTCATTGAAGGAATTACAAAATACTGTCGAAGGCATTAACAATAGACTAGACCAAGCAGAAAAAAGAATCTCAAGAGTTTGAAGACCTGTCTTTCAAATTAACTCAGACAAACATAAAAGAAAAAAAAATTTAAACAAAGCCTTTAAAGAGTATGGGGTTATGTAAAATATCCACACCTACAAGTCATAGGTATCCTGAGGAAGAAGAAAAAGTAAAAAAGTTTGGAAAACACATCTGAGGAAATAATTGAAAAAAAAATTCCTTAGTTTTGCTAGAGATTTAGACCTCCAGATATAAGAGGCTCAGAGAACTCTAGAAAGATACAATGCAAAATAGACTTCAACAAGACCTATAATTATCACACTATCCAAAGACAGTGTGAAGAAAAAAACTTTGAATCATCAAGACAAAAGCATCTGATTACCTGTAAAGGAAAGTCCATCAAATTTCTAAGCCCATCAGTGGACTTACAAAGAGAAACTTCACAAACCAGAAGAGACTAAAGTTCTACTTTCAGACTTCTTAATGATAAAAACTGTCAACCACAAATTTTATATCTTGCTAAACTAAGCTTCATAAATGAGGAAGAAGTATAGTATTTCCCAGACAAGAAAACACTAAAGTAATTTTCACCAAGAGACTGGCCCTGCAACAAATGCTCCCAGGTGTTCTAAATGTGGAAACAAAATGTTGATGTTCACCATAATAAAAGCATACAAAGCAGAAAATTCACAGGTCTCATAAAACAATTACCCAAACGAGACTACAAAGCAACTAGGGAACAATTAACATTATGACAGGAACAACACCTCACATATCAATATTAACTTTGAATATAAATGGATTAAATATTTCACTTAAATGATACAGATTGGCTAAATTAATTTAAAACAACATTATTTAACCATATGCTGCTTACAAGAAACCCACCTGACTGGTAAGACATTACTAGGCTCAAGATAAAAATGTAGAAAAAGATGTTCCATGCAAATGACACCAAAAGCAATCATGAGTAGTTACACTAATATCAGATAAAACAGGCTTTAAATATAGAAACATAAAATGACAAGGAAGTTCATTATATAATGTTAAAGGTATCAATTCCACAAGAAGCTGTGTAACAATCATAAATATATATGCATCCAACATTGGAGCACCTAGATTCATAAAACAAATAGTACTAGCACTAAGAAAATAGCAATACAGTAATATTGGGGGACTTCAATACCCTACTGAGAGAACTAGACAAATCATTGAGATCGAAAATCAACTAAAAATTAGTGGGCTAAAATTTGACTGTGGACCAGATGGATCTAACAAACACATTGCATTCTACTCAACAACTGCAGATTATATACTCTTCTCTTCAGTGCCTAGAACATTCTCCAAGACAGACAACATGTAAGGACACAAAACAAATCTCAGTAAATTTTCAAAAATCAAAATTATATAAAGTACTTACTTTCTCAGACCATAGTGGAATAAAACTAGAAAACAATTCCAAGAGAAACTCCCCAAACTGTAACACATATGGAAATAAAACAGTCTGGTCCTGAAATGATCTTGGGGTGAAAAATGATACTAATATGGAAAATTTTTAAATTTTCTTTACCTGAATGAAAGTGGAGCTATGGCATACCAAAATATCTGGGATACAGAAAAATAAGTGCTGAAATGAAACTTTATAGCATTAAATTCCTGCATGAAAAAAGTAGAAATATTACAAATTAACAACCTAACATTGCACGTTAAGGAACCAGAAAAAGAAGAACAACCTAAAGCTAACAAGAAAATAAAGATAAAAGCAGAACCAAATAAAATTGAGACCAAAAAAATCATACAAAGGATCAACAAAACAAAAAGTTGTTTCTTTGAAAGGATAAACGAAATTGATAGACCACTAGCTATATTGACCAAGAAAAAAAGAGAGAAGATTTAAACAATCAGAAATGATAAATATGACAGTACAACTGATACCACAGAAATACAAAAGATCCTCAAAGACTACTGTGAACATTTCTGTTCACACAGACTAGGAAACCTAGAGGAAAAATATAAATTCCTGGAAATATACAACCTGTCAATACTGAACCAGGAAGAAATAGAAATCCTGAACAACCAAATAACAACTTATTAAATTGAATAAATGATTTAAAATTGTAACCAAAACAAGCCCAGGATCAGACAGCTTCACAGATAAATTATACCAGATGTACAAAGAAGAACTGGTACCAATCTTACTGAAATGATTTAAAAAAATGAGGAGGAAGGACTCATTTCTCACTCATTCTATGAAACCAGTATCAACATGATAACAAAACCTGGCAAGAACACAACAAAGAAAGCTATAGGCAAATATCCTAGATGAACATAAGTGCAAAATCCTCAAGAAAGTACTAGCAAATAACGTCTAGCAGCATGTCAAAAATGTGATCAAAAATTTATCATGATCAGATGAGTTTTAACTCCAGAAATACAATGATAGTTCAAGATATGCAAGTCAATAAATGTGATTCACCATGTAAACAAAAAGCAAGAACCAAAACCATATAATCATCTCAATAGATGCAGAAAAAGCATTCAGTAAATTCCAACATCCCTTCATAATAAAACCCTCAACAAACTAGGTATTGAAGGCACATACATAAAAATAATAGCCATATATGAGAAACGCACAGTCAACATCATACTGAATGGATAAACACCAAAAGCATGCTCCTAAGAACTAGAACAAGACAAGGATGTTCAGTCTCACCTCTCCTATTCAACATAGTACTGAAAGTTTTAGCCAGGTCAGTCAGGCAAGAGAAAGACATAAAAGGCATCCAAATTGGAAAAGAGGTCGTCAAATTATCTCTGTTTGCTGGTGATATGATCTTATACCTAGAAAATCCTTAAGACTCTTTCAAAAGACTTCTATATTTGAGAAATGAATTCAGTCAATAAAGTTGCAAGATAGAAATCAATGTACAACAATCAGTAGCATTTTTATACAACAATAACGATCAAGCTGAGAACCAAATCGGGAAGTCAATTTCATGTACAATAGCTACAAAAAGTAAAATACCTAGGATTATATTTAACCAAGGAGGTAAAAGAATTCTATAAGGAAAACTATGAAGCACTGAGAAAGAAGTCTTAGATGAAACAAACAAATGGAAAAACTTCCCTTGCTCATGGATTGAAAAAAATCAATATTATTAAAATAACCATACTACCCAAAGCAATCTAGAGATTCAGTTCAATTCTCACCAAACATTAATATCATTTTTTAAAATATTAGAAAAAAGTTCTAAAATCCATATGGAACTAAAAAAAGAGGCTGAAGGGCCAAGCGGTTCTATGTAAAAAGAACAAAGCTGGAGGTATCACGTTACCTGACTTCAAATTGTACTACAAGACTATAGTAACAAAAACAGCATGGTCCTGATATAAAAATAGGAACAGAAATAGAGAACCCAGAAATAAATCCACATACCTACAGGCAACTGATCTTTTACAAAGTCGATGAAAACACACACTAATGTAAGGATACCCTCTCCAAAAATGGTGCTGGGAAAATTGGATAGCCATATGCAGAAGAATTCAACTGGACCCATAGCTCTCACCATATAAAAAAGTTAAAATAAGTTAAAAAATATAACACCTGAAACTATAAAAAATCCAGAAGAAAATCTAGGAAAATCTCTTCTGGATATTGCCATGATCCAATAATGTATTACTAAGACCTCAAAAGCAAATGGAAAACATCCCAAAAATAGACAAATTGAACTAAAATGCTTCTGCACAGTGAAAGACAAAATCGACAGTGAACAGGTAACTTATAGAATGGGGGAAGATATTTGCAAACTGCATTTAGTGAATAACTAATACCCAGAATCTACACAAGGAATGCAAAAAACTCAATAACAGCAAAAACAACCACACTTAAAAGTAGGCAAAAGACATGAACAGACATTTTCCAAAAGACAAACAAATGTTTACAAGCATATGAATTAATGCTGAACAACACTGATCATCACAGAAATGCAAATTAAAACCACAATGAGATACTGCCTTGTACCAGTCAGAATGGCTATTATTAAACATTTTAAAAAGCAGATGTGTGTGAAGATGTGAAGAAAAGAAAACACCTCGTTGGTTGAAATATAAATAGTACAACCTCTATGAAAAAGGGTATGGATATTTCTAGAAAAAAACTAAAAAATAAAACTCCCATTCAATCCAGCAATCCCAATAAAGGATATATACCCACAGGGAAAAAAGTTATATCATTATATCAAAAAGATACTTGTACATTTACTGTGGCACTATTCACAATAGCAAATATCTGGAATCAATGTGTTCTTCAACGAATGAATGACTAGATAAAGAAAATGTTATATATATATATATATATTTATATAGTCACCCATAAAAAAGAATACAGTCTTGTCTTTTTCAGCAACATGGATGGAAGTGGAGGTCATTATCTTAAATGAATTAATTCAAAAACAACCAAATCCTGCGTGTCCCTGCATGTTTCCACTTCCAAGTGAGAGCTGAATAAAGTGTACACGTAACTGTAGAATGATAGACCTGGAGACTCAGAAAGTGGGGAGGGTGGCAAGAGATGAGAAATTACCTCATGGGCACAATGGAAACTATCTGGCTGATGGTTACACTAAAAGCCTGCATGCACCACTACATGGTATATCCATGTAGCAAAACTACACACGTACCCCCTAAATCTATAATTCAAAAAGAAAAAAATAATGGATTTGCACGAGTATGTGAATCGATTATGGGAGGATGACAGTGGATAGTCAAGAGTGTGGCCTGGAGTTGGGTGAGGTGAGGGAGGGAGGTTTGCAGAGTGCAAGTCTGGGTGACACAAGCCGGTGGCATCAGCTCAGGCAGCAGTGGTGTCAGCCCCCAAACTCTGGACCCAGTTGGAGGCTTCCATAATTAAGAAGGAACATCAAACATATTAACCAAGCCTTCGTCATGTTTAGACTTCATTACATATGCCATTATGATTTCTATTCTGTTGTGCTGGAGTCTAGAGAGAGGCCCAGGATTTCTGTACACATTTGGACAGGCTTCCTTCCTTCTGTCTTACCTTGGGCGCATTTGCCTGGCAGGTGACAGTGATTAGGCCAAGTGTTTCTGTCAGAAGCTGTTCCAATGATGTCCTAAGCAGCTGTGAGTTTTGAAAGGAGCTGCTGTGACGATCTATTAATAGATGTTCCCTAATGTAAATGCACTTTGAAGCATCACTCTATAGCTACTTGCTATTATTTCATTTTGAAATCTTTATTACTTCAGATTACACTTATGTAACATTGTCGAAACATATTTTTTTTGTACATAAACTTTTTATTATTTCTCAAAGAAGTAATTGTAATTTGCTAGGCTTCTCCCCTTTATTTATTCCTTAATATGGACTGCATTCTGGGGCTTCTGAAATCCCAATGCAAACTGAATGCTTAATTTATACCTGTCGTAACCTGAATTGCTTCATTTGGGAAGAGAGCTATTACAAAGCAGCTGTGTTAGAAAAGAGAATTTGCCGAATATTTATACCTATGCAGAATCCCCTAAACTGTGTGACCTACTTAGTTTTAATTCTATAAAAAAGTTATACCGTATTTTATTCTTAATGATAGTGCCTGACATGACTGTCCTGTGACAAAAACTAAATCATTAGTCCCTGTAACAGGAAGTCTATATTCATAAAACTCTTACAAGATAACACAGGAAAAGCCTAGATTATGTTGGATATGATGATGACTTTTGATATGACATCAAAAGTACAATCCATGAAAGAAATAACTGCTAACTTAAAACTGAAAAGTTCTGCTCTGCAAAAGACATTGTTAAGATAATGAAAACACAAGCCAAAGACTTGTAGAAAGTATTTAAAAAATAATCTCTGATAAATGGCTTGTATACAGGATATACAAAGAAATAAAAGTCAACTACAAAGCCTTGAAGAAACTGTTAAAACTTGGGCAAAACACTTGAACAGACACCTCACCCGTGTAGATCTGCAGATGGCAGAGAAGCATATGAGGATGCTTAATGTCAGATGTCAGGGAATCGCAAACTAAAGCAACAATGAGACAACCCTACACCGCTGTTAGATGGCTAAAATCCAAAACGCTGACAGCACCAGATGCTGGCAAGGGTGTGGAGCGATGGGGACTGTCCTTCATTGTGGGTGCAAATGCAAATATGGTGAAGTCACTTTAGAAGACACTTTGCTCGTTTCTTACAACGCTAAACATATTCTTAACACACAGTCTAGCAGTTGTGCTCTCTGGACTTTACCCAAATGATTCGAAAACTTATGTACCCACACAAAAAACATGCAGAGATGTTTACGAAAGCATTATTTATTTGTTTATTTTATAATTATATATAATTGCCAAAAACTGGAAGCAGCCAAGATGTCCTTCACACCGTGGAGAAATAAACTGTGGTTCATCCAGTCACTGTAATGTTATTCAACAGTAAAAAGAAATGAACTATCAAGCCACAAAAAACATGGAGGAAATTTCAATGCAAATTACTAAGTAAGAAGTCAATCTGAAAAGGCTGCAGACTGTATGTCACGCTGGAAAAGGCAGAACTCTGGAGACAGTAAAGAGATCATGGACTGTGGGGCGGGAAGGGTGAACAGGTGGAGTGCCGAGGATGTCAGGGCGGTGGAACTGAGTTATATGATCCTGTAGTGGTGAACAGGTGTCGTTGTCTGTCTGTCCAACTCCAGAGACGAGGATGTCAGGGCAGTGGAACTGAGTTGTGTGATCCTGTAGCGGTGGACAGGTGTCGTTGTCTGTCTGTCCAACTCCAGAGACGAGGATGTCAGGGCAGTGGAACTGAGTTGTGTGATCCTGTAGCGGTGGACAGGTGTCGTTGTCTGTCTGTCCAACTCCACAGCAGGTACAACACCCGGAGTGAACCTTGGTGTAAACCACGACTCTGGGTGACGAGGACACGTCCGCGTGGGTTCACCAGTGATAACAGGTGTGCCGCCTGGGGCGTGTTGATAGTGAAGGGGCTGTGCACGTGTGGGGGCAGTGGGGATACGTGAATTATCTGTTCTGCCCTCTCAGTTTCTCTGTGAATCTAAAACCCCTCTAAGAATGAAATCTATTTTAAAATATTAACGTTGGAGCCAGGCGTGGTGGCTCATGCCTGTAATCCCAGCACTTTGGGAGGCTGAGGCGAGTGGATTGCCTGAGGTCAGGAGTTCAAGACCAGCCTGACCAACGTGGAGAAACCTCGTCTCTACTAACAGTAGAAAAATTAGCCGGGTGTGGTGACACATGCCTGTAGTGCCAGCTACTCAGGAGGCTGAGGCAGGGGAATCGCTTGAGGCTGGGAGGTGGAGGTTGCAGTGAACTGAGACTGTACCTTTGCACTCCAGCCTGGGCAACAGAGCAAGACTCCATCTCAAAAATATATATATTAACATTGACATTGCTCTTGAGACTTTATTTTTATATTATTTAAACATTGGATGAAAAATTTTACATGCCAACTGAATTATGTGGAGGAAGCCAAGATAAATAATTAGCAATATATTCTTCAGGAACATATGAGCAGAATATTTGAAAACTCTGGAAGAAAATTCTGTTAAAACATATTTGGATGGCTAATCTTGTGTTTTGGTGAAAAATTCTTTTTTGAGCGGACCTCAATATTGTTATTTACTTAGAGAATTTACCATTGTCTACTTTTAGTTATACTTTTCTGTATAGACTTGGCCCTCCACATCCCTGGGTTCAACCAACTGTGGAAGGAATACATTTGAATAAAAAATGTGTCTGTACTTATGTATAGACTTTTTCCTTGTCATTATTCTCTAAATAATATATTGTAACAGTGTTGTTATGGCATTACATTGTGTTAGATAGAAGTAATCTGGAGAGATTTAAAGAATGAGGGAGGCCCAGGTGCGGTGGCTCACACCTGTAATGTCAGCAGTTTAGGAGCCTGAGATGAGTGGATCACCTGAGGTCAGGAGTTCGAGACAGCCTGACCATCATGGTGAAACGTCCTTTCTACTAAAAGTACAAAATTAGCTGGGCATGGTGATACATGCCTGTAATCCCAGCTGCTATTAGGGAGGCTGAGGCAGGAGAATCACTTGAACCTGGGAGGGGAAAGTTTCAGTGAGCCGAGATTGTGCCACTGCACCCCAGCCTTGGCGACAGAGTGAGTCTCCGTCTCAAAGAAAGAGAGAGATAGAGAGAGAGAAAGAGAGAGAGAGAAAGAAAGAAAGAAAAGAAAGAAAGTATGGCAGAGGAGGTACCTGGGTTTTTTGCAAAGACTGCACCATTTTATAACAGGGGCTTGAGCATGTGTGGGTTTGGGTATCTGAGGAGGTCCTGGAATCTACAGATCCCAAAGGACGCTACATGACTCACACACACCCTGATGAGAAGGACATTAGACAGGAGACCTGCGTTCTGTGTTTTGGCCAATTCCTGACCCACACGATCTTAGGTCATCATAAATCACATCTCTAAACTTGTTACCTCATCAGTGGAGACACCTGGGTGTTGCCAAGAGACGGAGCAAAGGTTTTGGTGTTAGATGGACTCACGTTTAGACCTGACTTGTCCTTTCCAGCTGAGGATGTTGGGCAGGAAACAAAACTTCCCCGAGCCTCAGTTTCTACAGCAAAAATGGCATTAATCATATGTGTTACACATTGTTGTGAAGATTGAAGATGATGTCTTCAAATCACCCACCACAAGGCATAGTAGACAAGGTGGGCAAGGACTTTTCTGAGTAAACGCAGCATTACCTGCTAAGGCTGCTTCTCTTAAATGATTTCCTAAAAATCATCATAAAATGATGTACTGTGTGTGAAAGCACTCAGTAAGCGTTCACCTCTATAGAAAAAGATGCACATCACTAGTATTGAGTTATAAACTCAGTGGGCAATATACCTTAGAAGATTGTTTGTTTGTTTCTGTTTTTGTTTGAGACAGTCTTACTCTGTCACCCAGGCTGGAGTGCAGTGGTGCGATCTTTTCGCTGCAACCTCCACCCCCCAGGTTCAAGTGATTCTCCTGCCTCAGCTTCCCGAGTAGTTGGAATTACAGGCACCTGCCACTGCACCTGACTAATTTTATTTTTAGTAGAGATGGGGTTTCACCATCTTGACCAGGCTGGTATTGAACTCCTGACCTCATGATCCATCTGCCTTGGCCTCCCAAAGTGCTGGAATTACAGGTCTGAGCCACCACACCAGGCCAGGTTACTTTTTTTATTTTTTATTTTTTTTAGTGGGGAGCATGTTATTTCTTGGCCTTACTGATCTTTGTATTTATGTAAAAGGCTTGATAGTAACTTATATTGAAGACACTGTTTTACATACAAATAGTACTTGTTTTCTACTTTTCTGTTCTATATCTTTCTCTGAAAACAGTTGACTGATCTGTGTTTTTGTAAACAAACAATTCTCTTTAGTTAGGGAACATTTAGAATGTGTGTTTATAACACTCACCATTTATAAGCAGATTCCAGTAATTTTACATCTATTTTGTTTCACATGAGCAAACCAGTATTATTTGTCTCCATTCTTGATTATTTTTAGTACTTCACAAAAATTATAGTCATTTCTATAATTGCTTTATCACTTTTTTTTGAGATATGCAAAAAATGGATGTTCAGGTAACCATCACATGACAATCATCACATACAGTATTTGGCCCTCTTACTGTGAACATTTTCCACTTAAAAAACAAAGTCTACTGCATTAAAAAACGCATGAATTTCAGACTAAATGCCTGCTTATCTACATCATCAGTTTTTATTTATTTATATTTATTAACACTACGGAAACTTGTAATGTCATAGAACTGGTGATAGATGATATAAATCTTTATTTGATGTTCTAGTTATAGTTTTGATTTTGGAAAAAAATACAGTAATGTAAAAGGGCATCTGATTTGGAGTAGATTTGGATAGTAATTGGTATTTTTGCATTTCTGTAAAAATAAATACAAGTTTATAAGTTACGTATATTTTCAATTGTTATTAAATTCAGGTTTCCCAGGTTGTGTACTCAATTTTCATTTCATTTTTTTCTGACAGGCCCTAGGTTACCTACTTTTGCATTTGACAGCAAGTGCTCTTTCAAATTACTGAACTTTGGTATGGCAAGAAAGAACTGTATGGCAACCTGAAATTGCATGAACATAATTGCCTTTCAAATTACAGCCCATTAGAAAGAAAATACGCCTTTTTTTAGAGCACCTAGGAAAATATTTTTTACAGAGAAACTCCTGGTATCAAACTCTCTAAAGCTGAGTGGGCAGCTGGCTCTAAAGGCAGTCACGTCTGGTCCTGGGTCGTGTGTGTGGCAGCCACACCTGTGCCCCCAGGAAGACAGGCTGGTTCTGATACTAATGCATCTCCCAACCACGTGGAACCGCGTGAATTCTCTCCTCATTTTCCCTCGCCTGATCTCAGCTTTATGATAGGGAATGAGATCTTCCCTTCCCTATGTTCCTATCGCCCCCATCTCTCTTCTCATCCTTTCATTTTTAAACAAATCAGAAGTCCTGACTTGTGGAAGAGATGCCCTACACAGGATTCTCTGCGTGTGCTCCTGATGTGCCTGATCAATTTCAGTCACTGGGGGAGGGAGCAGTACTTTTGCTGGTATCATTTACATTTGTGTTAACAGGTGAGACATTATCAGAACATGCTCTATTCACCTCTGATAATGAGATCTTTATAATATGTGATTCAAAGTAGTATGAACACCCTAAATGGAGCTTATGAGATGTCAGAAGGAGAGATAATGGGATGTCCATGGAGTGAGTAGAATGAGGCGTGAGCACTCAGGGGCTCACTAAAGATGGGACCCAGAACTCAGGCTGCAAAGGTGAAGGATAAAGAGTGAAGCTTATACAGTGGAAGTCAGCCTACTTTCATGTCCTGAAGGAATAGATAACATAAATCAGTTGTATATGCCAAGACTGGACCTGGTCTAGCCAGGTGTGAACCACACATGCAGAGGAGTGGCTGTTATAAATTAAGGGAGAGGAGACCCTGACAATCAGCCTCATGAGCGTGGTGTGTGGGATTGTGAATGAATCTCTGGTCAAAATCACTCAAGCATTTATCTGAGCATTTTGCTTGTAGGCATCCGAGCCAGACTATAATTAGAGAAGTTGAAATACGGCCAACAGGATGCCACAGGAAAGACTGAATGCTTGCAAAACACACGTTGCAAGAGACAAAATCTCTTCGTTGGAAGAGTGAACAGTCACACTTTTTTTCCGATAGTGCTTGGTTGTGGAAGAAAGGATTGTTAGAACATGACTAAAAGCCTGGCCAACTCCCTATACGCGGGGCTCTTCACCTTTGTCTCTGCTGCTCCCGGAGCCCTTGCTGACAGGGCTATGAATGACAGCTGTGCTCAATGCTGTGACCCCAGGCAGGGCCCAGGGGAGGGGCTCCCTCCCAGGCTGGGTCCAGAGCACTTCAGGCTAGAACACAGAAAGGGAAGCACTTACTGTCCTGGCCTAGAGTCTTCCGACTCTGGACAGAAAATGGAAAAGCGGAACTGAGTTAACTTTACAGCAAGGTGCAATGGTGTGTTCGTGGAAATGTTCCATCTCGGAGGCCTTTCTCAGTGCTCTGATAGGTTTTCTTTTGGTTTATTGAAGGGGAGACAGATTTAGTTATAAAAACATAATCAGCAAGTGTGAGCTCAGTCTGCCTCATGGTATCTGAAGTCCTAAGAAACCCTCATTCTGATCTAATCTCTGATGCGGTGTGGGGTGGCTGAGGGCCAGGTGGGAGCAGGGCGGGGCCTCAGCAGGCAGCACACTTGCATCTGAGCACTTTCTCAGCTGCTAGAGCCAACTTCCGGTTATACAGATAAGCTTTGGTGAAAGAATAGAACAATTCAAGACATGCCTTTTAATACATAAACACAATGGACCATTCTCCTTTAGCTGTTAAAAAAAAAAAACCCACTAAATAAATCTGATAATACCATCAGTACCCATATAATTTATTAGGTACAAATGTGGAGACAAGTTTCAGAAACAATATTTGATGAATGAGCTATGGTTCAGATTTTTAAAATCATACCGTATTTGCATTTTAGTTCTATTGTTATTTCTTTTTGGTTACTGGTGGCCATGTCTTGTGAGCAGCATAAAAAATGTGATTGCGATGTTGCTATTTCCGAGCGTGAGGAAAGTTTAAAATATATTTAATTTTCTGTGTATTAATATAATTGCAGGCTTTTGTTGTTGACATGACTTCAGGTTTCATATGAGGTCTGAAAATCTGGTGGTATGCATGAAGTATCATTTTCATTTGACTTTAATCAATTACTGAAGAGATAAATGCTTATCAACTAAAAAATTTTTGAAAAACACATTTTAATTATTAGTAGATGCATATTAGTAATTGTAGACCTAGCTGTTATTGAAACTCTGCATTACACTCATTAGGAAAAAATTTTGAAGTCTACTGGTATGTAGGCATGCATTCTCTAAGAAACTAAATATAGACAAAGATGGCATATTTCCAATATTGACTTCAGAAGCTTTCTTTTCCCCAGTGAATACCAAATAGTAAGATTCCTGGATCTTCCTCTAAACCAAGCAATCTCCAAATCATGAGCAAATTTCATTGGTATCAAGATAATAATCTGCCTCCTCTTCTCCCTGACAATCAACACAAGCAACGATCACAATGGTACCAGTGGAGAAGCCATAACAATACTAAGCGTGAGGAACTGTCAAGGCTGTCAGGTATGGGATGCCTGCACGTGCCAGGGACTTGCCATGGAGCTTCCATTAGATCCACAAAACAACATTTTGAAATACGTTGTTATTGTCCATTTCTGTTTCATGAGTTCTCTCATTACTTTCTGTTTCATTAGTTCATTAGTCCTAGGTGCAAGTGAATGTGTCCCCGTGTGGGAGGCCAGTGGTGAGCAGAACCCGGCAGTCTCTGCCCCCTTAGAACCTACAGCTGGGTGAGTGGGCAGCGAAACCTGCAGGCTTAATCAACAGTCACACTGAAAAGGGACAGCAGCGCCTGGGGGGTCTGGAGAGGGATTTATTTATAAGGGCAGAGAGAAGCGTGATCTGGAAAGGGATTTATAAGGGTGGAGAGAAGGGTGGTATGGAAAGGGATTTATAGGGGCAGAGGGAAGGGTGGTCTGGAAAGGGATTTATAGGGATCTGGAAAGGGATATATAAGGGTGGAGGGAAGCGTGGTCTGGAAAGGGATTTATAGGGGTGGAGAGAAGGGTGATCTGGAAAGGGATATATAAGGGTGGAGAGAAGGGTGGTCTGGAAAGGGATTTATAAGGGTGGAGAGAAGGGTGGTCTGGAAAGGGATTTATAGGGGCAGAGAGAGAAGGGTGGTCTGGAAAGGGATATATAAGGGTGGAGAGAAGGGTGGTCTGGAAAGGGATATATAAGGGTAGAGAGAAGGGTGGTCTGGAAAGGGATTAACAAGGGCAGAGAGACATGGAATTTGCCTCAGTGGCCACATCCGCATGAATCTCCGTGAGGTTTTGTCCTTGTGATGTGGTTGAGGGGACGGGTGGGAGTTGAGGAGATGGAGACCTGGCTAGAACCGGAGGGGCAGCCTTGAGGAGTGGAGAGGGAGCCTGAGGAAGCTGGGGGTCCGGGAGGGCGCTGGGCTGCCTGTGGCTGGGTAGGGCTGTGTCTCTATCCTAAGGAGTGAAAACCTCCGGGTAGTGGGCAGCGTGGGGCTGAGATGTAGGCGGGAAACACTTGGGATGTACATTTTGAAAACCCGAGTTGCCAGGAGGAGAAGAGATTGGAGCGTTAGCAGGTATCCTGGTCCTGCAGGCTTGTCCGGGGTAGAGATGTGGGCAGCTGCAACCAGGGTGGTGGCTGTTCAGATGCAAAGAAGTAAATGGATTCTGGAGCCTCACATGGACTCAGTGTCTAGATAAAGGCTTGGTAGAGGGGATTTTTAGATACCATTAAAAATGACAGTCTTAATCAGATTAAAAATTTGACCACGTTAAAATAAAGTATCCACACATATATATTATTTTTCAAAAAGACAACATAAACCAAGTTAACTGACAATACAAGCCGGAAGGACATGTGTTCTATTTCCGTGACTTAAAAGGGATTTGTTTCCGTATGAAGTAAAGATTTTTAAAATAATAAGGCAATATCATAAAAGGAAAAATATCCTGTGGTACAAACAGACAATCCAGCAAGTGGAAAGCTTTAAGTCTAGTGAACGTGAATGATGCTGAAGTTCACTTGTGATTGGAGAAATATAAATTTTCATCGATGGGGATGTCTTTTTCCCAGGTAGGAGACTGAAAAATAAAGCGTGTTAAACCCAAATGTTGCCTGGTTTAGTGGATTGCCAGAAACTCACATGCAGCTGTTTAAATCATTACAAATGTCTGTGAGGATCAGTTCTCTGGAAGAATTGAGGACGTGCCTTTAGATGCAGAGTTGCATATCTGGGTGCCCTAGAAATCCCTCCGCTCCCAGCAGGACGTCCCAGCATCATCTGTGTCTACTGCCCTGCAAGACAAGGACTTGCAAATGGCCCATGCAGCAGACAGTCCATGTTTATAAATGGTCAATATTACTTGTAACAGGAAGTAAAAATGGAAATAGCTCAAATAGAATACTATAGGGGGTTGTCTTAATACACTGTATACATGTGATATGCTTTGTTAATTTCATGCAGCGAAATATGTTACTGTTAAAATGGATGAATTGGGACTGTCTCCATCAACATATCTATATTGTATTATAGCTTTGGGAAAGGTAGTTACAGAGCATGGCATATAGTATGACCCCCTTCCTGTAATTAAAAAAATATATATGTGACTGTTGTCAACAAGGAATCCCATGGTTCATTAATTTGCAGACAACTTTATGTCTTATAAAGAGTTGCAGCCCTCAGGCTGGCCTTTCTGACAGGCTGGGATGTGCAGCCTCCAGCAGACACCAAAAGCAGGCACTTGAAGGAGGAAGGCTGAGACAGGAATTTATGCTGAACAGGTTGGCCAAATATACATATTCAGCAGGTGGGAGATGGAGCTATGCATATTCACGGAGTGGCTCTGAGACATTTGAATAAGCATGTATGTTATGTGTGACCCATGTTCACTTTGGGGTGTGGACTTAACATTAAAATGTAGCAAAATTAGGCTCTGTGTGTCGAAAGGTGAAGCTGGGACATGAATGCCCTCAGTGCACAGCCTCTGCAAAACCGGCCAGGACCAGACCATGGTGGGTGGTCTCTTATCAGGAGGAAGTTACTGGAATCATACTTTATCCAACTGGAGCTGCGGCTGTGGCTGGAAAGAGGTTCAGTTGGCCAGTGTCTCGGAGCTGGATGAACTATGAGTGTTTTAATCTTATCTCAGTGCTGGTTCAGCTGCTACAATTTTGTGGCGGTAAGCATGGTTTACTAAGTGCAGGGTGCACAACTCACCCTTTGCCTGGCACAGCCTTAGGTCTTGTTTGTAATTTGGTGCCTTATTGCCTCAAAGAATCTACTCTGTCAGTCTTATGATCTCTATTTTACTGCTGTACCATCTAGTATTAATTATTCTGTAAATGTGTCATAAAAGTTGAAAAACTTCATTAGAAAATGAAATTGACTCAGTAAAGCAAAAGGTATGTAATAAAAAAGGGGAATCCTCAAATATATCTTTTTAAAATTATATACACACATGCTGACACATGTATATACACATACACATGCAGGCATGCAGACACATGGAGCTATGTGTACACATGCAGACATGCAGACACATGCAATACAAACATGCAATGTACAAACATGCAAACAAATGCACATGCATGCACACATGCAGAGACACATATATGCACATGTACACTCAGAATATATGCATATCCACATGCAGGGATACACACACATATACACACATGCACACATACATGTATGTACATGTATTTATGGTGTAGGTTAAAATTGTATAAAGCTGGCGTTGAATATACAGATGCACACCATAGTGTTAAATTTTGCGTAAGTGCTCACGTATACATAAAATAAGTTTTTAAAAGAAGAGTTACAATATCTTATATAATTTACTTGGTTTCTGATCACAGATAAGCATTGCTAGACAGTTCTGTGACTCTGTCAGGTGAATGTTAAAGGGTTGTCGTGAGGGCAGTATTAGATGTGGTATGCATCAATAACTGTCAGGTTCAGAGCACACAGTGGGTGTTCTACAAATGGGGATGGTGTGAGGAGGTGACGTGTCGTGTCTGGTCAGCTCATACTTCCATATTTTTCTTTAGGCTCTTCCGCTTCAGAAAGTGCCCCACACCAACTCCAGTTGGGTTTTGTCCATCCCTTTTCCTCCAGGCCCTTTCATAATTTTGTGCATGTATCTGGCATCCATACATAAGAAATGTAAAGATACTTGTTGGTCATGGAGTTAGCAAAATATCTATGTTGCAGTATGCTAACGAGCCTTTGTTGACTCCCACTTCTTACTGGTAGGGATAAAATTTGAAAATGATTCATTCACAGTTCTTTTAAAAATCCCATTAAGGCTGGCTGATTTCTGAAGTAGCTCTTACGTTCTGTTCGGTGCATCAAAGCAAGGGAAACGCCGTCTTGCAGAAAGTAGTGAGGAGACAAGCAGCCCCGAGGAGCTGAAGGCGCGTTGCTGGTGGTCGGAGCATGTCTTCATTTACTGGCCACAATCCGCATGAGCTACTGCTTCTGAAAGATGCCCTCGAAATCTGGTCCCCACTCCTGAGACCGTGGTGGACTCCCCAGGAATCCCTGCTTTAATGTTCACTTACTTATGGCAAAAGATTGGGCCTTGGTGCCCAGAGCTGACTGGGTAGGCGGAGGCTGTGCAGTCAGGGAGGGGAGAGTGTGTGGTGGGCAGGGTTGGGGCAACCATCAGACCTGGAGAAACATCAATGAGAAAGCTTGGAAGAGGAGGAAGGAGCAGGAATGAGAGCTGTTTACACCCAGGGCGTGAACTTCTCACCTGGGTCAGCGTGTGCTCTGCAGGGAAGTATTCACAGCATGAATGATGCACAGAGCCAATGCATGCTCAAGTGGCTGGCAAAAAATAATAACATTAAATTAAATTAAATTATTGCATGATGTTTTGTAAAATGTTGGCAAAGGCCTGAGCACAACATGCTTTCACTTAATGGCCCATCATGTTACAGCCCCCGTTTGCTCTTAGAGGTGTTTTCTGAGCGCTGCTGGGCGTGGGATGCTGGTAGTTTCCAGGGTGTGAAGAGACGCCCATCGTCCTCCTCCTGTCCTGACAGGTTTCCCACGTGAGAAGAATACAGCATGCAGAGCTCTACAGTGCTGACAGCGCTGCATGTTTTACTAGAAGGACCTGGCATCAGCTCTTCGAGCAGGTGCTGTTAGAGTTGCAGCTGTGGAGGGTGTGAGTTGTGGACAGGCATTCTGAGCTGGGCTGCAGAGCACTGATGGAGGGACGTCATGCTGTGTATTGTGCATCAAACAGCCCCCTTTGGCTCAATTTCATGTGATGGGCGATGAAGTTGAAATCAGACAGGCCAGATATCATGTCTGAGAGTCTTGGAGGGTCTTGGAGAATGTGCTGTGAAGTTTTCCTTTTAATCCATCAATGAGTGTGTTTGGAGCAAGGGAGGGACTAGTGATTCTAAACTGGTGTTTCCTGATTTGTGTGGCAATGTTGTGCAGGGTTGAGTGGGAAGGGGACAAACTGGAGCTGTTTAGAAGATGGCTTTGTGAGTCTGAGTGAGTGTTGTGGGAACAGGCCACAGTGTGCTGGAAATGTGGAGGGAGTGACCAGGCGTGGTATCTAAGGGAAGAAATGGCAAGGAGGGTGGGGTCAAAGTGGCTCCAAGCTTTGGAGATTGCACTCTTCTGGAAAGAACGGAAATGGAAATTCATTGAAAAACTATAATGTCACAGCAGGCTGCTGAAACTGTTCAGGCATTGTCTAAGTTAATGATAGTTCCACTGGTAATTATGCTGCAGGATTAGGTGGTTTTAGCTGAGGTTTAACCACAGTGCTAGGAGGCTCATGTGAGGTGGGCAACTTGGTGTTAACATCAACACAGAGGTCTGTAATCCCGGCTACTTGGGAGGCTGAGGTAGGAAAATTGCTTGAACTCGGGAGGCAGAGGTTGCAGTGAGCTGAGATCGCACCACTGCACTCCAGCTTGGGGGACACAGCGAGACTCCATCTCAAAGAAAAACAACAACAGAAACACCACGGGCCACTGACAGTTATTCCCAATAGCCATTCAGGCATGAATCTTCCAATGGTGCATTTCAAATACACGAGCGGGTGATGAATAAAGTCCCATTTTACATACACGTGTGTGCTCTTCCAGCTTTCATAGATGTGGGGTGGATGGTGGAGGACTCCAGGGTGATGCTCAGTGGGTGAATGGCAGGGCCACTTCCCAAGGGCCCAGGCATCTGGGCTTGGGCCCAGCTCCCCTGGCTCCAGCATGAGTGCTTTTCCTCCCACTTCTGGCCCCTGGACTGGCCAGATGGTGAGTGAGGGAACCACTTACAACCATCAGCAGGCAGGCCACGGTGGAGCCTCAGAGGGACATCTGCAGAAGGACTTATTTTTACCAAAGAGCTGTTCTGAAAACCCACTCATCATTTGCACTGTCCAAATGGGATCTGATTGTGCTGGGTCTGTGTACTAATTCCTGCACTTCTCCAAATTTGTAGCAATGAATATTTTTTAAAACACAGAAAAGTTGGAAGAATAGTCTAATAATATATTCCTCATCCATATTCAATTACTAATATTTTAATAAGTTTTCTTTTTGTTTTTGCTGATCATTAAAAATCATTTGCAAAATTCATGAATTTTAATCTCAAACATGTCAAACTGTCTGCCACATCGGGCAGTCCCATTATTCATGAGCTCAGTTTTTCACTTAAGAGAGTAACTCAGACTTCTCTGTTTTTAACCATATGTATACATATATTTTTGCCAATAGTTAACTGTTGGACAGCATGAAAATACACTACCAACAATTTTTACTTAATAGCTTTAGCATTTAATGATAATCCTTCTGAGTCAATTATTTCATTGAACCTGGAAAAATGGTGATTTTTCTATTACATTTTTAATGACCTTTCTCCTAATAAGAATAGCTTTTCCTCATCAACTATAGAGACACTGCGGTTCCTCTTAAAATGAAAGGTCAATGATTAATTCTCTCTTGAATCGCCAATTTTCACAGTAAGGAATCATGTTTTGATCTCTTCCAGTGGGGCAATCAAGGCATGTTTGTCTCTTCCTCTCACTTGCTTTCTCTATAATTTTTTGAGTATTATTACATATACACGGTGCACTACAGTCAGTTACAGTAACTACTATCTTTGACAGTTAAATAGACCCAAATAGTAGGAAGTTCAAGCTGGTTTCTGTATCTTGTTGACCTGCACCCATAAAAGTCTGTTGATCAGTAGCTCCTTTTGTTTGATAATAAAAAATATCTCTGGCACACTCTCATAATAACTTTGCTGAATCCAGGAATGACATGCCCCATTTTCCAAGGAGATAGAATTGCTTTTTAAAATCCATCATTTTAATAGGATATTTGGAAACCAAAAGCTTGCAGGTACATTTTCTGGACACATCAAGCAAATATATTTTAAAATTTTGTTTAAATATATTTTTTAATATTTTACTCACATTTGATATAACTTATTTTTTGCCTTGACGTCTAGGAATTTTCTTTCTTTTTTTTTTTTCCTTTTGCTTTAGGGCCAGAGTCTGTCTGTGTCATCCAGACTTAAGTGCAACGGCATGATCATAATTCACTGCAGCCTCCACCTCCTGACACCTCCTGGCTCAAGCAATCCTCCCACGCCAGCCTCCTGAGTAGCTGGGACTATAGGAATGCACCACCATGGCCGGATTTATTATAATTATTATTATTATTTGTAAAGATGGGGGTCTCACTCTGATGCTCAGGCTGGTCTCAAACTCCTGGCCTCAAGTCATCCTCCTGCCTTGGCCTCCCAAAGTGCAGCGATTAAAAGTGTGAGCCACCATACCTGGCTTGAATTTTGTTTTATGTGCTTTTTTTAAATTTAGTGAAAGCACAAGGTAGTAATAACCCTATCATGCTAAATTATTGTATGTGTACATGATACATTTTCAAAATTTTAATATACTAGTTACACGTGAACTAGTATAGCCACTGTAGAGAAGAGTATGGAGGTTCCTCATAAAATTATGGATAGAACACAGAGGTAAACTGAAAACTATGAATTGACCCAGCATTCCCATCACCGGGCATTTATCCGAAGAAAAGGAAATCTTGCATTCCCGTGAATCCCTAGGTTCCTGCAAGTCCCTGATTTCCTGTTAGTCCCTGCGTTCCCATGAATCCCTTTGTTCCCATAAATTCCTTTGTTTTTGTGAGCCCTTGCGTTCCCCTGAATCGTTGTGCTCATGTGAACCCCCTGTATTCCCATGAACCCCTGTGTTCCTGTGAATCCCTGCATTCCCATGAGGCCCTGCGTTCTCAGGAGCCTCTGCGTTCTGGTGAGCCCCTGCATTGCCGTGAATCCCCGAGTTCCCATGATTGCCTGAGTTCCCGTGAGTCTTGCGTTCCGGTGAGTCCCTGAGTTCCCGTGAGTCTTGCGTTCCCGTGAGTCCCTGAGTTCCCGTGAGTCCCTGAGTTCCCGTGAGTCTCTGAGTTCCCGTGAGTCTCTGAGTTCCCGTGAGTCCCTGAGCTCCCGTGAGTCGCTGAGTTCTGTGATTCCCTGAGTTTCTGATTCCGTGTTCCTCTGAATCCCTGTATCCTCGAGTATTCCTGCATCCTTGTGAATCCCTGAGTTTTTGTGCATACTTGCCTAGTACATGGCAAGTGCTCAGGTACATTTTTTATTAATAAGGTATTGCTCTGGGATTGGTGATAATCAAAATGGGTCAGTGCTAAATAGTGAATTTTCCCTTTGTCATTTCTTCTTTCCCTCTTTATGAGAATCTCCCTCGTGTAGCTGGGAAGCTGCAGCTAACATTGTAGCATCTTGATAGCGAATATAAATCCACAGACCTTGAGAAACAAGGCCTAGGGATTGTCATCTGGCGAGTTAAGATTTACTTTAAGAAGACAAGAAAAGATAAAGGAGATAAATGGCTTCAGTCAGTTGGCCAGGGTAGGAGGATGTGAGACTGGCAGCAAATGGGTCTCCCAGGCACACAAGCCTCTGAGCTGCTACAAGTGGGAGAAACCAGAAAAGAGGATTTCTTAATGTGGTTCAAAAATAATTCCGTTTTGACTTTACATTTAACCCACTATCAGTAGATATTCACATAGGTTTTTTGTTTGTTTGTTTTTAAATTTTATTTTCTGGCCCATGTCTTGAGGAGAGGATTAGTCTGGGCCCATGTTATTTATCCTGTTTGAAATGAGGGATTTGAGTAATCACCCCCCAGTCTGGCCTGAACGGTCACTTGTCACTGTACTCTTGGACCTTCTCCTTCTCTTGGCAGCAGTAGAAGGATGTGGCTCCAAGATTGTGTTTTCTCCTGTAGTGTGAGGTGAGTGGCCATCACATTGGGCTGAATTGATGCTGTGTTGGAGACTGGATGGTGGTAAATCTATTTTTAAAGAAATTTTCTGCAGTCAGAATGTGCAAATAGTTGATGTTGTCTTTATTTTCCATCACAGAGATAAAAGGCCTGACTTATTTTGTTAAAGTGGAGGAACATAAGTTTTACACTTAAATGGGTAATAGGTTATTATTTTTATTTACGGTTTCATCATTGGATGTTTTTATATTGTGGACAGTGTCAATTCTTGCCTTTGTGGGCCCACTCAGACCTGCCTGGTCAGCCCTTGCAAGGGCACTTGCATTGCCAGCCCTGGCTCCGTCCCTGTACCTCTGTCAGCACATCTGCAACCTGTGTAGCCTGGGAGCATTTAGGCAGCTTTAGGCTCATCTGCAGCAGGGATAAGTGGATCCAGAACCTTGGCAGTCTGCAGGGAGAGCTGCGTGTGTGCGGTTGACGTCCACTTCCACTGGGTCAGGCTGCAGGCTGCTCTTGGACCTCCTTGCCCTTGACTGGGACTGAAGACAGCACACCCGAAAGCTTTCCACGGATGGGCAATGTTACATGGAGTATCCATTGACAGTGTGGAAAAACTAGCATGTGCTTCACACCAATAATAACTTATCTGGAACAGGGGCTGGCAAACTTTTCTGTGCAGTGTGAGATGGTGAATATTTATTTGTGATTCTATGGCAACAACAGTCCTGCCCTTGTGCGGGGGAAGTGGCTGCGGTAGACATGGGTGTGGAGTGGGTGGTGCCTGCCAGGGAAGCTTCCTGACACCACAGGGGCCTCCTAGATTCAGTCCATGGGCCACAGATTGAAAACAAAGCAGAAGAAGATGTTTACTTGAAAAATTGTAATACAGTTTTTACAATTGTAAAGTGAGGTACCAATATGAAGAAAACAAATATTTAAATAAATATAAAACCTTGACTAAGTCATATCATAACGTGATGTGATAGAAGATTATTACGTATTTATTTTTTCTATAAGTGAAGTTATACTTTAAATATATTCTAATAAAAACATGAAGACTAAGTTTTTTTAGAAAGGGTCTCCATCTGTTGCTCAGACGGGAGTGCAGTGGCATGATCATGGCTCACTGCAGCCTTGACCGCCTGGGCTCAAGTGGTCCTCCTGCTTCAGCTTCCTGAGTAGCTGGGACCATAGGCTCATGCCACCACACTTGGACAATTATTTTTTAAAATTGTTTATAGAGATGTGGTCTCATTATGTTGCTCAGGTTGTTCTTCAACTCCTGGGCTCAAGCGATTCTCATCCTCCGCAATGCTGGGATTAGAGGCATGAGCCACCATGCCCACCCAAGAATGTTTTTAATGAAAATATTGATTCTGAAATTTAGCTGCAGTAATGAAAAGATGAGAATTAATACCCAAGGCGTCTTTGAAGAATAAAGTAATAAAGCAGTGACTTGCGCTAGCAAATGTCAAAACATTGTCAAGCAAGGTGGCACTGAGGTGAAATAGGTAATACAGGTCCACATTGTGTACTCTACCAAGAAATAATAAGAAAGCAGAAACTAATACAATATGATTACTCGTTAGTGCAATCTATGGGATAATGAAATACATGGCAGGATATAATGTTAGTTATTTTGAAATATTGTCAAGGTCTGCTACATACACTCTACATGGATTAGAGAACTTATCTAAAAGATCAAAATATGAAACGCCCCCACTCACCCTGCCAAAACCAAACTGTGTCCCCACCAGAACACTGAAGGTATGTTGCAGAGCTTAATAGAAAGAGTAGATCCAAGTTCTCAACTCAGTGTTTTCCCCTAGGGATGAGGAGTAATGTGGGGTCTGAGCAGTGCTTGAGCAGGAAGAAGCAGCCATCCCAGCTGGGAGCAACTCGAAGAGACTCATGGAATAGAACAGGGCCCAGTTAGCCCAGGACGGGGTGAGAGTGGCAGGGGATATAGGTGCGTGGAATCCAGGCAGGGCAGCCACACGGGCACTTTGGCATGCAGGAGGTGGCTGTGGAACTGTGCGGCTCTTCTAGAATTCCCATGATGAGAAGAGCATGGGGGATTTGCTTCCCACGGCTGCTGGTTTTTACTGCAGAGCACAAGCTTAATATTTTATAGTTCTGGAGGTAGAAAGTCTAAAATGGGTTGCACTAGGCTAAAATCAAGGTAGCAGCAGGACTGCGTTCTTTCTGGAAATTCTGAAGGACGATCTGTTTCCTCTGGATTCTAGAGACTGCCTGTGCGCCTTGGCTCCTGGCTGCGTCCTCCATCTTCATACCGTCTTCACAGCCAGCGGTGCAGCATCTCTAAATCTCACTGTGACCCTGGCCCTCCTGCCCCCTCTCTGCCTTACGGAGGCCCCTGTGATGACACGGGGTCCTCTGGGTCATCCGGGACGACCCCCATCTCACAAGCCGGAGTCGCATCTGCAAAGTCGCCCTGCTGTGTGACATTCACAGGCTCTGCAGATGTGGATATTTTTGTGGGGACCTTTGCCTAACATAGACAGCATCATTCATTCATTCATTCATTCGACCCTGAGACTTGTCAACCACATTTGAGGGGTTTGAAAATTTGGGTTCTGCAGGTATAACTGACTTGCTAAAACTAGTTGTTAAGCCCAGGAGTTTTGATTTTTAAGTCAGTATTACAAACTAATTTGGCATTTTGTTTTGTTACATGTTTATAGAAGTTAAAATATATTCTTTAAAACCAGTCCAAATGTAATGAGTAATTTTAATATGAATTGTTAATCCATTTCTGGAAAAGCAAGCAGCTTTGTTCATTACTGGATAGTTAATTTTGAAAAGCTTTTGTTGTTGCTTTTCCCAGTGCTCCAACACCAGATGCACACACATGGCTTTTAATTGAACCCCACTCTAGCATTGTTTTATGGTAATTCAGGATTATTAATCAGACTCTCAGTTGGTGTTCCTCTCCAGCACTTCGCGTGAGCACTGAAGAACACGCAGGGGAGAGGACTTGTTCGCCTCCTTCCAAATTTTATGCAGTTTTCGGCATTAATTCAAAATCTGCTATTCAATACACAAAGAAATCATTAGAGTTATCAGTACAGGGACTTAGCCCTCTGACAATAGTTTTAGGAAATTATAAGATGTCTTTTGCCAACATCCAAAAACACAAATAAATAAAACTGCCAGGAAAAACAGGGAGGGAGGTATCATTGTATGGGCCAGAATTTTGAGATTAAATATTCAAGGGTGACTCTTCGTGTTTTCCTAGGCGTGAAATTGTTGACAGCCCTGCACTCACCCGGCGGCCTCGTTCTCCCGAGTAACCTTGTGCATGGAATGGAGCTCGGGAAACAACCCTCGGAATAACCTACTTGCTCTGCCTTTTAAAAACACCCCGATTCCACCTGTGTCTCCCATGGCAAATGGTCCGAGTGCCATCCGCTCTCACTGGGTGCATGCAGGAGCCCCCTCCTGCCTTTTGGCCTGCCCTTCCTCCTCCTGCTTGTGGCCTCCTGCTTTTACCTGTGGCCTCCCCCTGCCCTTGGCCTCCTTCTCTCCTGTCTTAGTGTCTGCACAGCAGCCTTGCTGATTTACTGTCTACACTCCTTAGCTTAGTGTCTGCACAGCAGAGTGGTTCTTCTATAGTAACTTGGCTCAGCCTCCATCGTGCTACCCTGGCTCCCTTGTGTGATGCTGGGAGCCCCTCCCTCCATCCTGACCCCTCTTGCTGCTGCACTTAGTTCTCCTGCGTCCCATGACTGTCTTCCATGTGCTTCTTGCACACCCTAGAAACAGCTCTCCCCTCCATCTGCTCATTGCTTGCACCCTGGAGAGACCAGGGATCTCGTCTGCTTGTTTCCTGGTGATGCTCCTGGGCCCACAGTGCTTTCTAGTCCCAGCAACTTCCTCATGCATCTCTGTTGAGTGAAGAGATAAGCAGGTGAATTATTGAAGGTACGTCTGACCCACAGACACTAAGCTCTGGCTGCACATCAGATGCTTACTGAACCTTTAAAGATACTTGGGTATTCACTGACCGCAGATACCCTGACGGGGTAGAGCCTGAATGGACATCTGTGGTGTTTAAAATCCCCACGCTGGTTCCGAATGCTGGCTGAGAAGCTTCCTTCCTCAGGTCAGGCTCATTTCCATCTAGACATGAGACCTGGTGTCAGTCACATAAAATGTCCAAACCTTCTCAGCTGCCTCTTCTTTGAAAGGTCCAGAAACCCTCTGCTGTCCCTTCATGTGGATCTGTCTTTCCTCATGCCTTACTCAAAGAGACTCTGGGTCTTACAACACTGAGGAGTTAGAACTCCACCCTGTTCCTGGTCCTCTCCACCTCTGCGTCTCTTTTCTAGGCAACCTCCTTTTTGTTTTTTTGTTTTGTTTTGTTTTGTTTTTAAATACTAATCACATTTGTATAAAAGCCAGGGATTCTTCTCACCCTGAGCTTCTAAGCAGGATGTGTACTGTTCCCTTTGTGTGCATTTTTGTGCCATATTACACGCTTTTACGATGAATTCGTATCTACTTTTTAATAGGACCAGACCAGTTCTAGAGTCTGGAGTTTTTAGTAATATGGTGTCCATGTTCATCTCCAAGAGCAAAGGCCCTGCCCCAGGCTCTTGGGAAATGTGGAGGGAAGCACCTTCTGTCCAGGCTGGAGTGTGGCTTCAGGCAGGATCAGGAGGGGCCCAGGTGGCCTGGACAGCAGGCCCCCATGTTTCTGGGCTTTCCAGCCACCCCAGCCTACTTACCTTTATCTCCCCAAAGCACATATCAAAAACCCCAGTTTATAGAAATCAATTTATTTTTACTTCTGTGTTTCAACGTAGAATTGGTACATTACCAAAAGTCTCAGCCAACTATAGGAGGCTAGTTTGATTTACAATTTTTAAATGACTAAGAGGAGCTGGCAATTAACACAAAATAGACTGATTTTCTTTGCAGGGGAGCGAGGTCAGGAAAATATATTGCAATGGTACAAGAAATATACTTGACACTTGATTAAACGAGCTATAACTTGTCTAAATAAATTCTCAGTGTCAGGTTTTGATTTATTGCATTATTGAATAATAGTATCTAAGAATAATAAGACCCCCTTGGTTATGCTGCTTGGTTACACTTGAATAATTCCTTTTTTAAAGAAATTAAGAAACGGAATTTGGTCATTGTAGATGTTTCCACTAGTCAGCAGTGTCGTCCTGATCAGTTGACACGTGAGACCTTCATAGTTCTGGCGTTTCACCCTGAGACCGTGCGTGACAGCATGACCTTACACGTTCTGGTCCCGTCTCATTCCTTCCAGACTTCAGCTGCTGTCACCGCCGAGGTGCACTCATTCCAGTGCCCCCTCAGTGCCCCCGTGCCATCTCATCCTCTGCTAAGTCAGCCCTGAGTCTTCTGAGGCCTTGACGCAAGTCGCTGGCAAGAGTCGCCTTTCCAGAACCCTCAGTGGTGACCTTTTCTCAGTCGTAAACCTACAATAGCCGCGTAAGTGACTCACACCTGACCTCTTTCTAGTGAAGTACTTGGGCTTTCCCCTGTTAGGCTTCATCTTACCTTTCACATCTTTGTTCCTGTATCATTTCCAGGGTTTTACACTCTCGCAAAATAGAAGCTGTGGATGCAGAGTGACTCAGCAGCCATTCCCTTTCCCCGGCATGCTGCCTCCTTCATCTCTTCTATCTTCTATCTCTTCTAACCTGCATGCAGGTTGGCTTAGGGATGCTTCCTTGCCGCTTTGGAAGTGACCTCTCCTTCTTTTGTACATTGATAATAAATAATTTGTAGCTCTCACTGCATGCACTGATTGTTGCTTTAGCTGTTTGTGTTTTTCTTGTCGCTGGCTGTATTCGATGCTGAACTTCTTGAGCAGTGCAGTCATGCTGGCTTCCACTGTGACCGGTGCAGCGCGTGTGGTGATGTGCCTCATGCTTAGAAAGGAGGGTTTCAGAGGAAACTGTGGGAGCCACTTGATCCCTGGGCCACATGATCTTAATTTCAAATGTTGCTTTGCTCAGACACAATTCAGTTAAAAAAAAGGGCCAGGGACACACACAGACACTTTGCCTGTGATGCATGGATGGTACAAACACACAAGATATACTTAGTGGAGGCTGCTCACACGTGTAGCTGTGACAAAACGACACCAAGCTGTCCACAC
>NW_012103754.1:1641458-1643461 GCF_000951045.1 Mandrillus leucophaeus | reverse complement strand
TCAGTCACACACCTATAATAGGTCAGGTGTACCTGTCAGGGACCTGGTGAAGGCTGCTGAGCACTGCTGTACACTGCTTTTCCAACTTCTAAAAAATCTACAATTATTTCAAAATAAATACAAATATGTTGGCAACATGTTATGTGTATTACATTGTAGGCACCTTCTGGAACGTTCTCAAGTGTGCCATAAATTGTGCACATATTGATTTCCTTTTTTCCCCGTTGACAAAGGAAGAAATCCATGGTTCTGCTACAGAAGAGCCACATGCACCGCTGACTATTCGTGTGACCCCAGATTCACTGATTTCCACTTTTATGAACTCGTTTAAGCTGCAGTTGTGAAATTCAAAGACACCAACGTGTTGTAAAGGTTATTCTTTGAGCAAGTGGTAGTTAGCTAGTTAGTTTAGACAGGTTCTTAAGTCAAAACGCCAGTAACTGCTTCTGTTCCAGTCTTGTATGGCAGAGTCTATGAAAGCAAAGAGGTTCTGAGAGGAATTCCAAATTAGTGAATTTACAGGCTCCAATATTGCTTGACACTGTGAAATTTAATAAGTTTTGACATGTGTACGTTAGGTAACAAATGTAAAGGCGGCCACCTGACTTCTGGAGATCCTTGGTTTTGTTTTTGTTGAGTGGACTTTACATGCAGAGGGTTGAGTTGTTGAGTTACACGGTTGGAGACAGGTCTGTTGCTGGCCTGTGCAGGGTTCCTCTCTGGTGTTTTCTATTCCTACTCCCATTTCCTCCCTTCTCAGGGAACAGTCCTCAGAGTGTCTGATGGGCACTCTCTAATTGTAGCTTCCTTCCAGTAACCCATTGCTATACGATGTGCTTTATTTTAATTGACGTGAGTAGACTTGTCTTATAGTCTCATGTGTTTTCTCATGGTTTTCACTCCGCAGTTTCAAAATTTTATGTGTTTGGCTCTTTGTATATATAGTTCAATGCTTTATATTTCTTTCTTTCTTTTTTTTTTTGAGACAAAGTCTCACTCCGTTGCCCAGGCTGGAGTGCAGTGGCGTCATCTCCGCCTCTCAGGTTCAAGCGATTCTCCTGCCTCCTCAGCCTCCTGAGTAATGGGGAGGGGACTAAAGGTGCCCGCCACCACACCCAGCTAATTTGTTTTACATTTCTATATAGTAATGAAGTACTGATACAAGCTACGATACAGATGAACCTTGAAAATATTCAAGAGAGAGAAGCCAGATGGAAAGACCTCATGTTGTGTGATCCCATTCATGTGAAATATCCCGCATAGGCCAATCCACAGAGACTGAAAGTAGATTTGCATTTCCTAGCGATGGGAAATTGGAACTGACTGCCAGTGCACACAGGGTTTCTTTCTGGGGTAATGGAAATGTTCTAAAATTAGCAGTGATGGTTGCATAACACTGTGAATATAGTAAAAATCTGTATTTTAAATTTAAAAATGGTGGGCTGCATAGTACGTGAATTATATATAATTAAAGTCATTGTTAGTAGAAGTAGTCACTGACAGCATTGCTTGTGATGGGTGAAAGGGTTATCTGAAATGAAGCGTCATCAACACCAAAGTGAAACAAGGGCAGGCAGGGTCCTAACAATGCTGCAGCAGGACCACGGGCTGGGACACAGGAGCACAGCATCTCGTGATTTTGATATAACTAAGAACTTCTTAAGCAAAACAGCAAAAGACAAATAAGTAGGCCAGGTTATACTGTACAGTGAAACACACAATGAATAAATGTAACAGAGAAATGACAGATTACAAGATGTTCCTAAAGTCTAAAAATGATAATGAAATCACACACACACACACACACACACACACACACCCCCCAGGAATCTGTAGCAAATCTACAAGATAAATGAATAAGCCCAAATTTTAGATGGTCCAAAAATATAAACAGGTATAGGCAAGGGAACTCAGATAATGGGTAATTAGGACACTTTCAATTCTTCCCTAACCTTATTTGATACAATTTAAATTCACATAATGATAAGATATCCTTTATGCCC
>NW_012103754.1:1640864-1641408 GCF_000951045.1 Mandrillus leucophaeus | reverse complement strand
TTTTGCCAATCTGCTGTCTTGCTTTTGTGGAGGTCTGGATTGACTTTGGAGTAGAAGTTCCTGTGGACCTGTGGACAGGCTTCTCATACCCAAGACTGAGATTCCTGTGTTGTAGGAAACACTCAGGCATTTTCACAAATGAACTCAAGATTGTTTGGCTTAGTTACTGGTCCGGCTTGTGCTCCCTGCGGTAACACATGAGTGTTTCCAGTTTCTTCCTAACCCCACCAGAAATTGATTTTTGTTAAGTGAATGGGCTAAGTATAGTGATTTTATAAAACTTGAAATATTACTTTCTTCTTTCTTGCTTTTTATTTCTCTTTCTTTATACAAAGTATATTTTTAACTTTTATGTTTGGAGGTACACGTGTAGGATTGTATGGAGGTAAACCCATGTCACAGGAGTTTGTTGTACAGATTTTACCCAGGTATTAAACCCAGTACCCAATAGCTATTTTTTTCCTGATATTCTCCCTTCTCTTACCCTCCACCTTCAAGTGAGCCCAGTGTCTTTGTGTTCATGTGTTCTCATCATTCAGCTCCC
>NW_012103754.1:1611770-1639289 GCF_000951045.1 Mandrillus leucophaeus | reverse complement strand
ATGTTGCTTGATAAAATCTCTTCTGATCACTGCTAGCCTTTGATCAACTTTTGGAGTCCCGAAAAAGTTGTGGTTAACAATTTTTGCCAATCTGCTGTCTTGCTTTTGTGGAGGTCTGGATTGACTTTGGAGTAGAAGTTCCTGTGGACCTGTGGACAGGCTTCTCATACCCAAGATTGAGATTCCTGTGTTGTAGGAAACACTCAGGCATTTTCACAAATGAACTCAAGATTGTTCGGCTTAGTTACTGGTCCGGCTTGTGCTCCCTGCAGTAACACATGAGTGTTTCCAGTTTCTTCCTAACCCCACCAGAAATTGACTTTTTTTAAATGAATGTGCTAAGTATAGTGATTTTATAAAACTTGAAATATTACTTTCTTCTTTCTTGTTTTTTATTTCTCTTTCTTTATACAAAGTATATTTTTAACTTTTATGTTTGGAGGTACACGTGTAGGATTGTATAGAGGTAAACCCATGTCACAGGAGTTTGTTGTACAGATTTTTACCCAGGTATTAAACCCAGTACCCAACAGCTATTTTTTTCCTGATATTCTCCCTTCTCTTACCCTCCACCTTCAAGTGAGCCCAGTGTCTTTGTGTTCATGTGTTCTCATCATTCAGCTCCCACTTATAAGTGGCCTTCTGTTCTTGGGTTCGTTTGCTTGGAATAATGGCCTCTAGCTCCATCCATATTCCTACAAAAAAACTTGATCTCATTCTTTTTTATGGCTGCATAGTATTCCATGGTGTATATGTACAACATTGTCTTTATCCAGTCTACCATTGATGGGTATTTGGTTGATTCCATGTCTTTGGTATTGTGAATAGTGCTGCGTTGAACATATGCATGCAAGCGTCTTTATAATAGAATGGTTTATATTTCTTTGGGTATATATCCAGTAATGCAATGGCTGGGTCAAACGGTAGTTCTGTTTTTCGATCTTTGAGGAATCACCACACTGCCTTCCACAATGGTTGAACTAATTAACACTTCCACTAACAGGGTATAAGTGTTCCCTTTTCTCTGCAACCTCACCAGCATCTGTTATTTTGTGAGTTTTTAATAGTAGCCATTCTGACTGGTGTGAGATGATATCTCATTGTGATTTTGATTTGCATTTCTCTGATGATCAGCAATCTTGAGCATTTTTTCATTAGAAACCTGCAAAGAGAGTTAGATTCCCACACAATAATAATGGGAGACTTCATTACTCCACTGACAGTATTAGATCATTGAGGCAGAAAATTAACAAAGACATGAAGGACCTGAATTTAGTACTGGACCAAATGGATCTGATGGACCTCTAAACAACTTTCCACCCAACCACAGCAGAATATTCTTCTCATCACCACGTGGTACGTACTCTAAAACTGACCACACAATCGGACATAAAACAATCCTCAGCAAATGCTAAACAACTGAAATCACACCAATCGCTTTCTCAACCACAGTGCAATAAAAATGGGAGCCAAGACTTAAAACATCACTCAAAGCCAGGCAATTACGTGGAAATTAAACAAACTACTCCTGAATGACTTTTGGGTAAATAATGAAATTAAGACAGAAAAGAAGAAGTTCTTTGAAACTAATGAGAACAAAGATACAACAATCCTTTATTTTCATTCAGTGCATAGCTTCCTTCTTATTGTTCCTCCAAGTCAAGGAACATTCAGTATTGTATTTGCTGAGTGTCTAAGGCTATTCTCTCATCAAGGAGTGGAATTCTGTTGCCCTGTGACAGGCGGGCAGAGTCTGTAACTGATCCTGGCAGTGCTCTGTGGTGCTCTAGAATGAGTATCATAAAACGTGTTGAGGGTTACTTTCAAGATCCTTAATCTTGTTATCTGAATCTTCAGCACCTCCACTTACTTCCCTCCATTTGTTCTGTCAAGAGATGGACCAAAAGGGACTGGAACCAACTCTCCAACTGCAATTCTATCATTGTGTACTTCAGCGGCCGGTTTTTTATTTGAAATACTTGCTGGGTTTGCATATGGTGTCGATTGCCATATCATCTTGATTTATTGTTCATTTAACGTGTTTAGTTGTTCTCATGGGTTTTGTTTTTGTTGCTGGAAAATCTATTTAAACAGTTTTAAATGGGCACGATCCTCCTTTTGGGGTTCATATTTGCCTACTTTATATATCTAAAGTCTTTTATTTTCAACTGTTGTATATTTGCATTTATCTTTAGTGTGTTTTTGTCTTTATTTTGTCTGCACATCTTATCTGAAGGGGATGGAGGTGGAACATGAGTATTTGTCCACTTGGGAAATCTGTTTTTTTCCACAGTAAACAATTACATTGTCTGCCAATAATGATAATTATTTTCCCTTCTTTACAAATCGTTAAACATCATAATTCTATTTCCTACCTTAATAGTTTGACTGGGATTTTTCCGTAACCATGTTAAATGGTAGTGATGATGGTGGAAATATGTTTAAACTTTTTGCTATTGTTAATAGGCTCATAAGATTTTTGTCTCTTGGTTTTCCTATGTGATTTTTAACTTACAGTTTATTAGCATCAGCTTCTGCTGACAACTCCTCATATATTTGGTGTTATTCTTTCATTGTACTTCTAAATTATATTTTCTTGGAGAGAAAGAGATATTCTACTTATATTAAAAAGGGAGATTTGTTCTTCATTTATTTATTTTCCATATTTGTCACATTTTTCTTTATTATTTTTTCAAATGTAGCAGGAATCCCTTCCTCTTATCTGTACTCTGATATTCTTTACAAGGCATAGTATTTTTTTCTCAAACGTTTCAAAGAACTCATCTATAATCAGTCTTCGCCTTGAGTCTAAAAATGACTCTGATAAATTTCTAAGATCTCATATTGTTTCAAAACCTACTTAAGTTTTGATAATTTAATTTTTCAAAGAAAATTGACACTTTAATTAAAATTGTACATAGCTAGTCACACTTCCCACTGTGGTTTTTAATTTGACTCTATGTTTCTGTGGCAGATTATTTTACCCATATTCCTTTCTGCCTGGGTGTATAGAAGTGACATTTCCTTAAGTGGTGTTACAACATTAAATTAGAAATGTAATAAAGTATTTTTAATAATGGTTTTTATTTGTTATAACTGTTGTGTGATTTTTCCAGCTGATCCCCCAGTTGTGCTAATTTTGCTGTTAAAATATGCACTGATGTAAATCTCACTGTCTGCAGTATTCCGCTTATCAGAGGTAAACGAGACCTTGCCTAGCGTTTGTCTTGGGCTTAGTTCTTTCAGAGATACCGTGTTTCTCTCTCTGCGTCTTATTAGCTTGGTGAGAACAGGGCATTCATCCTATAGTGTCTGTCACCATGTGAGAGACTCAGGAGCCTGGGTTGTGCCCACATCATGTACTACCAGACCTGGAGGTGAGGGCAGTGTGGGTGGACTCAGTTCCCAGGGGCACCCATGCCTTGCAGGTGCCTGCCTGAAGTTCCCTGGTCCATGGAGCACAAGCAAAGTAGAAACCCGCCAAGTCAGAGTGGCTCGCAGCTGCACACTGCCATTTCTGTGGCCAGGTGGGGACGTTCCACCAGCACTCAGGGCTCTCCATCTGCATTCTGCTTCTCTCTGTGACGTGGAACCCACAACAGGTCAAAACCCGACCCAGAGTCAGCTGAACCATATCTGGGTCCTTTGGGACAGCAAGGCAGTGAGGGCTAACACCCGAGGCTACTCCTCACCCCACGCCTCCCTGCCCATCCTCTGAAGGAGGAGTCCACATCCCCAGGCTATGCTGCCATAGCCCTGGCCCCCAGTTCTGAGCCAGACATGGATTTAAAAGGTGTGATTCAGTGTTTTTATTATATTCACAGAGTTGTGCAGCCTTTGGCACAATAGGTTTTAGATCATTTTCATCACCCCAGAAAGAAGCCATTTACACCCATTTTGCATGCTCCCTGCCCCAGTCCCTGGCCACCAGGGACCTGCTTTTTGCCTCTCTGGATTTGCAACTTCTGATGCTTTATATACACAGAATCCTAGGACGTCTGGTGCTTTATGTACATAGAATCATAAGACGTCTGGTCTTTTGTGTTTGGGTTCTTTTACTTTGTATCGTTTTTGGGATTCATTTATGTTGTTTGCATGAATCAGTTCTTCATTTCCTTTGATTGCTGAATAATATTCCATTTTATGGCTACAACATGTTATTTATCCACTCATCAGGGATGGACTTTCTGGTCATCTTTAAGCGTGGCCATTGTGAATCCTGAGGCAGTGGACGGTGGTGTTCCAGCTTTGGTGTGGACATGAGTTTCTGCTTCTCTTGGGTATGCACTCGGGTGGGCTTGCTGTGTCGCATGGTCACTCTGCTTCTCATCTGTGGAAGAGTTTTCAGACTGTTTTCCAGAACAACTGTGGTACCTCCCAGTGGTGTATGAAGGTTCTCACATGTCACAGCAATTATGTATCAGTTGTCAAAACCTGGCCCTGTTTTTGGTCAGAGGTGTTTGCTTAACTTTAGTTCCACTTGATCCATCTTTACAAATAAAATTCACGGCCTCATGACCAATTTCATACTTGGTTTTCTTTTAAAGCTGAACTGCCGTCAGTATTCAATGGGGAAGATATCTGTGTATTCTTTATTCCCATAATACATTTTGGGCAAGATTCATTTTCTGTAACCACATTCTCTTAGAATGAACCTGGGAGTTTCTACTTTCAGATTGGCAAAAATAAAGCCCACAGCTAATTGTGAGGGAAAATGTCATCCTGGAATATCTAAACTTGTATATGAAATAAACAGCGACTTCTCAAAGTGTTGTGTCATGGACCGGAGGAAGCTCCGTCTTCCTTGAAGTCATAGCCCCTCCCACAGTTCTCTTTGCCTTTTGTTCATGTTTGGCAGCATCCAGATTAACCTCTTCTGCCATTTTCCTTTTAAGTAAGTTAAAATTCAAAGAAATTCAACATGCATAAGATTGATCTTAGCTATTATTCGAGAGGATTTATCTTCTAAAGAACTTGCTTGTAGAATATTAACTGTATGATTGTTTTGACTCGTGGAACTCAAGTTCAGGTTCACCTTTGTAACAGTTTTGCAGATGGTTCGAGTGAGTGTGAAAAGCCTGGTAAATCAAGTAGCCAAAGTTTTTATTATTTAAAGGAAAGTTAGAAGCCTAGTCCTAATTTAATTTCACAGTCAAACGTGGCATCTAATGAAATATGTGGCACATTTGGAAGATTTAGATACATTGACTGTTTTTTCATCCTTTTCCACCTGCAGTTTATTCTTTCCAAATGAGCTCATATTGTTCTGTTCCTACCTTTTTTATAAGAACAAGATCTTTATTCAGAAACATGCATCTTGCCATATATTCCACTTTGCAAACCTGTAAGTTCATGTGGGGTGTGCATAAAGCTCCCACAGACTCATTTCTGAAGGTGATGGTGTTATCTATTATACAGTAATTAGGGTTTGTCTTTAATTCTGTGTTTTGAAATCAGTGATAAAAATTGCCAGTTAAGGTATATAAAGAAATGTTTTGACAACTTCAACAGTTGTTGTCTGAGTTACTGACAGTTGATTTTTAGTAAAATGATAAATAGCAATTCATTTATTTTGTTGTGATAGTTTGAATGCATTTTGTGACTCTGAAATATGTGTACAAGCCTTTCCTCCCATTTTTTCTCACAGTTAGACTGCATTTTAAATACAGTTTAAGCAGGTAGATGTCTATTTTAAATAACATCGAAATGCTTTCTGTGTGTCAGATTCAAGTTATTCAAATGTTATGCTATTTTGTTGAAAAGTCTTTTGATCTTTGTGACTCATTTCAGCATTCCATTTTTACAAAAATGGAAATCGTTCAACGGCGTGAAGTGCTACCGTTATTTTACTTTGAAAATGCTCCCTAAGTAGGTCATTATTGACTGGTCTTCCTTGTTTCGGGCCATCAATTTTGGGGGGATGGCAGAATCAATCTCTTTTTATCAGACACTGATATGGTACTGTGTGGTCATGACTGATGTTTGGCTCTCTACAAATTTTAAAGCCACATCATAAAAGACCTATTTATTGACTTTTTTTCTGGATTATGGAAAAATATAAGTGCTGCTCCTAATAACACCCTGGGAAGCTGTGTGCACAGCCTCACTTCAGGGCTGTCAGCCCTGCTCTGGGAGGGTTGCGGGGGACCTGTTCAACCTTCTCCATCTTTCTGCAGACAGGAGGCTGGCGGCTGTCCTGGGCACACTCTGTGAACCTCTGGGCTCCTTTTGGCCCTGAGCCGATGGGACACTCTGGGATTGAGTTGGCTGTTAGAGGGCTTCAGTAGTTGAAAGAGAAGGTCTTTGGGGTCAGGCATTCCTTATTCTTACCCCAGATCTGCGTTGCAGGGTTGGCCCGTACAGGTCACATGAGCATTCAGGCCTCTGTTCTCACCTGTAGCTCCTTTCCAGGCACCCTCGTGGTGGCTGCCACTTACGCCTGCATCATTCTCTTACCATCAATTGTTGTCAATTTCCCTGTCCCGCAGAACCACCTGCAGGCAGTGTACATTCCTGCACCCCACCCCAGTGACACCAGAGTCCCTGTGGGCGGGACCCAGGCATGGGACGTTTTGAAGCTTCCCAGGCCATTCCACTGGGGACCCCAGTTTGAGAACCCTTCTCTGGTCCTCACCTGCTCGCCTCCCTGTGGCCTAAACCTCTCCTCGGATTCCAGCTCCCATGGCCCTCTCTCTTCCTGTCTTTCCCCAGCTTTCCCCTTCCTGCCCCCATTGCTTTCAGCACTTTGCCCTCCCCAGTCCCACCTTTGCACTGACTGGCTCTAAGGCTCTGTGTTCCTGGCCTCCAGGGAAAGTCAGTAAGGTTCAGGGGTCCTTCTGGGTGGAGTTGCTGCGGGCCATTGCTGAAATCCACATTGATCTACCAAACACATTAACCTGTTGATAACAGAATAACTTTGCTTCCTGGAATAGGAATTTCGCTTTTTCATGCTTCAAACAAAAACCAATTTAGATATTTTTCCTTAACATCATACCTGATGGTATGAAGCATTTCAAAAGACGTGATGAAGAAACATCATTTCTGAAGAGGCTAAAATGCACACTGACAGCATAGGTAGCAGAATAACTAAATCCTCCTTGTCCTGCCACCCTTGAAGTTTGATGTTAATTATGCTTCAAGAATATGCCTGTGTGACGGAGCCCGGCTGTGCCGTCAGAGCGGCCGTTTGATTTCTGAGTTTGCTTCGTGTTCCGTTTGCTTTTTCTGTCCAGTGAAAGCAGTGAAGCCCTCAGTCCAGTGAATCCGACGACTTTTCGGTGGAGGCTAATGTTACATTCCGGGACTGGCAGAGAAAAGGGAATGCCTTTTGTCAGGCACATGCTACGGTGTGATTCCTCTTCGGAGGGAAGTGGCCTCTCTGCATCCGTCCCGCAGCATGTTACGTGTCCTGTACTTTCTAAGGCGAATTCTCGCTGACCGTGTGCGCTGCAGACAGTGTGATTTTAAACTGCACCTGCAGTTTCGTTTGTGTTGCTCTCGGCGCGGTGCTAAGTGTAAAGTACAGTTAACCGTAGTTGGATTTGTCAGCCTTTACCACATGGTGTTTGCTTTTTCTGCCTGCAAGGAAACTTTGCTAAGCTCCAACAGTCAGGAAGATATTTATTTTAAAAGCTTTCAACTTAAAGTCTTTAATATGTCTAGACTTCAGTAAGGATCCAATTTACTGGTTTTTGTTGTTGTTGTTGTTGTTGTTTCATGTGTATAATCAATTACCCCAGTACAGATCATTGTTATTCCTAGCCGATATAGTTGGATATTGGTCCCCGCCGCATCTCAAGTTGAATTGTGATCCGCAATGTTGGAGGAGGAGCCCGGTGACAGGTGTTTGGGTCACGGTCACGGATTCTTTGTGGCTTGGTGCTGTCCTCCTGGGAGTGAGTGAGTTCTCGCCAGATCTGGCTGGGTAAACGTGAGCAGCACCTCCCCTCCCACTGCCTCTCTCTTGCTCCTGCTCTGCCTTCGGCTTCTGCTGTGAGTCAGAGCTCCCTGAGGCCTCCCCAGAAGCCCGGCACCAAGCACAGCCTGCAGAGCTGTGGGCCGGTTAACTTCTTTTCCTTATAAACTACCCACTCTCAGGTGTTTCTTTACAGCAAGGCAAGAACAGCCTAACATGCTAGCCGTCAGCAGTACCTGTCAAGATCGAGTCTCCCTGGAATTGTGGGGCTGATGCGGGGCCCTCTGTTCTGTTCTTTTGGTTGATTTTCTAAGCCTGCACCATCTTTTTTCCAGAGTTCCAGTTATTATGACTTAATAATACCATATTTCTTCAGTTCTAAGATGCCATTTACATTTTCATACACCATTATTTTATGTAACACTACAAAGAACTAAGGCTACAAATGAAATTTGAAACATCTGTTGTAAGATAGAACTTGATTTCACAGATGGTGAATTATGAATACATATTGGAACTAATGACAGATATCAAATTTTCTTTTTTAAAATGGTGGATTAGCTCCTCATGGGACTTTTTATTTCCTTAAATTTTAGCACCTTTTTTGTCAAGTTTCAAATTAATTCATACTTTGATTGTAATTACGTTGTATCGATCAATTTTGGGACATTTGCCATCATTTTATTGCATCGTCTTATTCACAAATATTTCTCAGTTTAACTAGTCTTTCTTTAATGATCTTCTTTCTTTTCTTCCCAACTTTTATTTTAGGTTCGGGGCTGCGTGTGCAGTGTGTTAGAGGGGTAGGCTTTGTGTCATGGGGGTTTGGTGTGCAGTCTGTTTTGTCGCCCAGGTAATAATAGTACTCGGTAGGTAGGCTTTGATTCTTACCTTTCTCGCACTCCACCCTCAAGTAAGACCCATGCCTATTGTTCCCTTCTTTGTGTCCATATGTACTCAGTAATTAGCTCCCACTTGCAAGTGAGAATATCCAGTGTTTGGTTTTCTGTTCCTGTGTTAATTCACTTAGGATAATGGCCTCCAGCTCCATCCATGTGGCTTCACCACAGGATTTCATCATTTTCATGACTGCATAGTATTCCATGGTGTATATGGACCACATTATCTGCTCCACTGTTGATGGGCACCTAGGCTAATTTCACGTCTTTGCCATTGTGTATAGTGCTGGGCTAAGTATAGACATGCACGTGTCTTTATGGTGGAATGATTTCCCTTCCCTTGTGTATACACCTGGTAATGGGATTGCTGGGTTGAATGGTAATGTGATTTTAAGTTACTAGAGAAATCTACAGACTGCTTTCCACAGTTACTGAACTAATTTGGATTCCCACCAGCAGTGTGTACCTGTACCCTTTCCTCTGCAACTTTGCTAGCATCTATTGTTTTGTACCTTTTTCATAATAGCCATTCTGACAGCTGTGAGATGGTATCTTGCTGTGGTTTTGATTTGCATTTCTCTAATGATTAGTGATGCTGCCCATTGTTTCACATGCTTGTTGGCCACATATACATCTTTTATTGAGAAGTGTCTGTTTATGTCCTTTGCCCATTTTTAATGGGGTTGTTTCTTTTGTTAGGTTTGTCGAAGTTTCCTGTGGATTCTGGATATTCTACCCTCATTGGATGCATAGTTTGCAAATATTTTATCCCATTCTGTAGGTTGTCTGTTTACTCTGTTGATAGTTTCTTTTGCCCTGCAGACACTCTTTAGCTTAATTGGGTCCCATGTGTCAATTTTTGTTTCTGTTGCAATTGCATTTGGAGTTTTTGTAGTGAAGTCTTTGCTAGGCCCTATGTCCAGAATACTATTTCCAAGTTTCTTCTAGGATTTTTATAGTTTTAGGTTTTACATTTAAGTCTTTAATCCATCTTGAGTTGATTTTTGTATGTGGTGAAAGGAAGAGGTCCAGTTTCAATCTTCTGCATATGGCTAGTCAGTTATCCCGGCACCGTTTACTGAATAGGAAGTTCTTTCCCCATTGCTTGTTACTGTTGACTTTGTTGAAGATCAGATGCTTATAGATCGATGGCTTTATTTCTGGGTTCTCTACTTTGTCCCATTGGTCTGTGTGTCTGTTTTTGTAACAGTACTATGCTATTTTAGTTACTATCACCTTGTAGGATAGTTAGAAGTCAGGTCATGTGATGCCCCCAGGTTTGTTCTTCTTGCTTACAATTGCTTTGGCTATTTAGGCTTTATTTGGTTTCCTATGAATTTTATAATTGGTTTTTCTAATTCTGTGAAAAATATCATTGGTAGTTTGATGAGAATAACACTGAATCTGTAGATTGCTTTGGGCAGTATGGACATTTTAACAATAGTGATCCTTCTTATCCATGAGTAAAGAATCCTTTTTTATTTGTGTCATCTCTCATTTCCTTCAGCAGCGTTTTGTAATTCTTATTATAGGGAGCTTTCATACCCCTGGTTAGCTGTATTCCTAGGTATTTTATTGTTTTTGTGGCTGGTGTGAATTTGGTTCTCAGCTTGGACATACAATGCTGTATAGAAATGCTACTAATTTTGCGCATTGATTTTGTATTCTGAAACTTGGCTGAAGTTGTTTCTCAGATCTAGGAGCCTTTGGGCACAGACAATGAGATTTTCTAGATATAAAATCATATTATCTGTGAAAATAGACAGGTTGACTCTTGGAAGCCTTCTATTTCTTTCTCTTGCCTGTTTGCTTTGGCTAGGACTTCTAGTACTGTGTTGAAAGGAGTGGTGAGAGGGGCGTCCTTGACTTGTTCTACTTCTCAAGGGAAATGTTTCTGGCTTTTGCTTATTCAGTGTGTTGTTGACTGTGGTTTTGTCATAGATGGTTCTTATATTCTGGGACAATTTCCTTCAATGCCTAGTTTGTTGAGAGTTTTTAATAGGCAAAGATGTTGAATTTTATTGAAAGCTTTTTATTTGTTTATTGAGATGATTATATGCCTTTTGTTTTCAGTTATCTTCATGTGATGAATTATATCGATTTATTTGCACATGTTGAACCAGCCTTGCATCCCAGGGATAAAGCCTACTTGATAGTGGTGTATTACTTTTTTAATGTGCTGCTGGATTTAGTTTGCTAGTATTTTGTTGGGGATTTTTTCATCTGTGTTCATCAGGGATATTGGCATGACGTTTTCTTTTTTTTGTTGTTGTGTCACTGAGAGGTTTTGGTATGATGTTGGCTTCACAATATGAGTTAGGAATCCCTCCTCCTCAATTTTTTGGAATAGTTTCCATAGGATTGGTACCAGCTCTTATTTATACATCTGTTACAAGTAGGCTGTGAATATTTCTTATCCAGTGCTTTTTCTGGTCAGTGTTTTTTTTTTTTTTTTTTTTTTTATTAATACGAATCCAATTTTGGAACCTAATATTGGTCTGTTCAGGGTTTCAGTTTCTTCCTGGTTCAATCTTGATAGGTTGCATGTTTCCAGGAATGTATTAATTTCTTCAGGGTTTTCTAGTTTGTGTGCATAGAGGTGTTCATAGCAGTTTTGAAGGGTTTTTTGTATTTCTGTGGAGATAGTGGTAATGTCCCCGTAGTCATTTCTGATTGTGTTTGTTTGGGTCTTCTCTCTTACTTCTTTATTAGTCTATCTAGTGGTCTAACAACTTTATTTATTTATAAAAACAACTTTTGGTTTCATTGATCTCCTATGGATTTTCACATCTCAGTTTCATTCAGTTCAGCTCTGATTTTGCTTCTTTTTTCCTGCTAGCTTTGGGGCTTGTTTGCTCTTTCTTTTTTTGTTTTTCTAGGTATGATATTAGGTTCTTACTGTGAGATCTTTCTAACTTTTTGATTTGGGTGTTTAGCACCATAAGCTTTGGTCTTCACACTGCTTTAGCTTTGTGCCTGATTCTAGTATGTTATATCTTAGTTTTCATTAGTTTCAAAGAATTTCTTGATTTCTGACTTAATTTCATTATTTGCCCAAAAGCCATTCGGGGCAGATTTTTTAATTTCAGTGTAAGTGTATGATTTTGAGACATCTTGTTTATGTTGATTTCTACTTTTATTGTGCTGTAGTATGAGAGTGTGGATGGTATGCTTCAGGTTTTTTGAATTTGTTGAGAATTGCCTTAAGGCTGAGCATGTGGTTAATTTTAGAGTCTGTGCCATGTCCATATGAGGAGAATGTATTTTTGTTGTTGTGTGAAGTGTTTTGTAGATGTCTATTTGGTCAAGTGTTGAGTTTAAATCCTGAATATATTTGTTAGTATTCTGCCTCATTGATCTAATACTGTCAGTGGGGTGTTGAAAATATCCCCATATTATTCTGTAGTTATCTGAGCCTCTCTGTGAGTCTCTAAGAACTTACTTTATGAATCTGGGTCCTTGAGTATTGGGTACATATATATATATATATTTAGGTAGTTAAGTCATCTTACTGAATTGAACCCTTCATTATTATGTAATGCCCTTCTTATAACTTTTCGATCATTGTTATTTTAAAGTCTGCTTTGTCTGAAATAAGAATAGAAAACCCTGAAGTTTTCTGCTTGCTTCATAGATCTTTCTATATTCATTTACTCTGAGCCTCTGGATGTCCTTGAATGTGAGATGGGTTTCTTGAAGACTGCATTTGTTTGGGTGTTGCTTTTATCCAACTTGCCACTCTGTGCATTTTTAATGGGACATTGGCCTGTTTATGTTGAGGTTTGATATTGATACATGCTGGTTGATCCCGTCATCGTGTTATTAGGTAGTTGTTATGTAGATTTTATTGAATAGTTGCTTTATAGTTCAGTGGTCTATGTATTTCAGTGTGTTTTTGTGGTGGCCAGTAACAACCTTTTGTTCCCATGTTTTGTACTTTTTTAAGGACCTCTTGTAAAGTAGGTCTGGTGGTAACAGATTCCCTTAGCATTTGCTTTTCTGAAAAGGATTTTATTTCCCCTTCACTTATGAAGCTTAGTGTTGCTGGATATGAAATTTTTAGTTGTAATTTATTTTTTCTAATGATGTTGAATATAGGTCCCCAATGTCTTCTTACTTGTAGGGTTTCTGCTGAAAGGTCTGCTGTTAGCCTGATGAGATTCCCTTCGTAGGGGATCTTCCCCTTCTCTCTCTCTGCATTTAACATTTTTTCTTTTGTATTGACCTTGGAGAACCTGATGACTATATGTCTTTGGAGTTGGTGATCTTTTATAGTATCTCTCAGGGGTTGTCTGAATTTCCTAAATTTGAATGTTGACCCTTCCAGCAAGAATGGGGAAATTTTTGTTGTTATTTTCCTTCAATATGTTTTCAGAGTTGCTTGTTGTCTTTTCTTCTCTTTCAGGAATGCCAGTCATTCATAGGTTTTGTCTCTTTACATGGTCTCATATTCCTTGGAGATGTTCTTCGGTTTTTTTCTTTATTTTGGTCTCACTGTGTTAATTCAAAGAATTGGTCTTCGAGGTCTGGGATTTGTTCCCCAGCTTGGTACATTCTGCTGTTAATACCCCGGATTGTGTTGTGAAATTCTTGTAGTGAGTTTTTCAGCTCTATCAGATCAGTTTGGTTCTTTTTTAAAATGGGTATTTCACCTCTAATCTCTTGGATAGTTTTGCTGGATTCCATAAATTCTTTGGCTTGGGCTTCAACTTTCTCCTGAATCCTGATGATCTTCCTTGCCATCCAGATTCTGAATTCTACTTCTGTCATTTCAGCCATTTCATTCTGGTTAAGAACCATTGCTGGGAAATCTCATGTGGGGCTTTAGAGGCAAGAATACACTTTGGCTTTTAGGGTTGCCAGAGTTCTTGTGCTGGTTCTTTCTCATCCATGTGGTGAGATGTGTGCTGACTACAACTGTGTGGTGTAATTTGAGTATAGTCAGTTGGCTTCGTTTCTGGATGTTTTCAGAGGGCCACGGCTTAGTGCTGGGTCTTCATTTGTAGCTGACCTCTTGCCTCTTGTTTCACATGGGAGTAAATTCACCAAGTATTTTGGTGTTGCAGTTTGGGCTTCAGTCCAGTAGGTGGCGATTAAGTGTCGTTGCTGATTGGTGGGTTCTTGCTCAGACGCTTGGTGGTTCCTCTTCATTTCCTCACGTTTGCAGCCCTCTTGCTTTCAGTGATCTGAGAGCAGGGGCTCCTCTCCCATTCACGTGCTGGCTGCGTATCTCAGCTTGACACTTTTTTTTTAATCTTATGGTAGACTAAGGTACACACACAAAAAATGCTGAATGCCAGCATAAAAGCAGAGATTTTAAAGTGTCACCACTTAGAATAATGTTTATTGCAGGGGTTTTAACCAGGTGCTCTTCGACATATATAGGAAATTCCTATCCCTACTTTGCAAGGAAATTTTTATCATAATTATTTCTCCATATATTTAGATTTTTAATTTTTTTACTTCTGAACATTTTAATGTTCTTTATTTTAATGTATAAATTTATTCCTTATAATCTTCATCCCTACTTCGATTATTTCCTTCACCTCATAATCATTCACTTTGTCTCTTTCTATTGATATATTTCTACAAAATGCCTACTTTTTGTATACACATGCATTATTTAAGCAGTGTTTTACTGATATACAATATGCAAAGGGAAAAGTGTCCAAATCGTATGAATAGCTCAATGAATTTTCACTAAGACCTCATGTGGCCAGCACTCATACCCTGACATCCAGCACTCACACCCCGACGTCTGGTCAGTCACTACCAGTCAAGAGTGAATTAGTGAATGACTTCTAACTTCACTATGATAATTTTCCCTGATTCCAAACTCTCTCCGTAGATAGATAGATACACACACACACATATATATATCACATAATATTTCATGGTGTATATCCACACTTTGCTTGTAGTTGCACTTTGTATATTGTATTCACTGTGTGAGGATGCCAACACTTGTCTGTTCTACTTGTTGTTGGATACTGGTGCTGTTATGTGGTCTCAGTTGTAGTAGATGACATTTTAAGCATCCTTTCACATGTCTTTAGATGGACGTGTTTGTGCAGCTCTGTTGGGTGAAAACCTGAGAGTGGAATTGCAGCTTGAGTATGCACATGTTCAGCTTTTGTAGAAACTGACAAGCAGTTTTCCAAAGTGGTTGCACCATCATAAACCCAGAAACTGTAAATGAGAATTGTGACTGTACCACACCTTCTGTAAACTTTGATATTCATTCACCCTCTTTGATTTTGTTCATTCTTTTGTGAGGTAATGTTTTATTGTGGATCTGGTTTGCATTCTCTGCTGATTAAATCATGCTGAGCACCTTTCCATTTGTCATCAGTCATTCATGTAGCCTTTTTATTTTGAGTATTATACATTTTAATATACTTTATTTTTTATAGAGTTTTAGGTTTACAGCAAAATGGGACATAAAATATAGAGATTTCCTATGTACTCCCAGTTCGCCTTCCCCACACAGCCTCCCACACTATCAGCATCTCACACCAGAAGCTTCTTTTGTTATAATCAATGAACCTCCATTGACAAGTCATTGTCACCCAAGTCTGGAGTTCAAATGAGGGTGCACTCTTGGTATTGTACAATCTGTGAGTCTGGACAAACCTGTAATGACAAGCAGGTATCCACCATTATAGTTTCATACAGAGTCACTTCACTGCCCTAAAATTTCTGTGCTCCACCTGCCCTGACAGCCACTGATCTCTTAACTATCTCCATAGTGTGCCTTTTCCAGGTCAGACAGTTGGAGTCACACAATATGGAGCCTTCACAGACTGGCTCTTTCACTTACTAACGTGAATTTAAGCTTTGTTCGTGTCTTTATGTGGCTTGCTCTCCTTCTGTTTTAATGCTAAATCATATTGTCTGGATAAATCACTGATTGTTTCTTCATTCACCTTCATATTGGTTGATTCCAAGTTTTTGCAATTGTGAATAAAGCTGCTATAAACATTCCTGTGCAGGCTTTTGTGTGGACATGTTTTCAGCTCCTTTGGGTAAATAGCAAAAAGCATGGCTGCTGGATGATACGGTGAAACTGTGTTTAGGTTTGTGAGAGACTGCCACACTGTCTTCCAACATGGCCGCACCATTTTGCATTCTCACCAGCAATGAATGAGAGTTCCTGTTGCTCTTCATCTTCACCAGCATTTGGTGTTGTCAGTGTTTTGAATTCCAGCCGTTCTAATTGGTGTGTGCTAGAATCCCATTGCTGTTTTAATTGGCAGTTCCCCAGTGACATATGTTATTGAGTATCTTCTCATATGCCTATCTGCCATCTTTACGAATCATTTGATGAGAAATCTATTCAGATCTTTGCACACTTTGAAACTGGATTGTCTTATTCTCTTTTTTTCAATTGCATACTTGGGTCCTTGCCAGTGTTTCTCCTGGGTTGTTTTTTGTTCTTATTTTTACTGATTTAGGAGTTCTTTACATGTTATATGTATGAGTCTTTATCAAACGTATGAGACACAAACATCTTTCACTCTATGGATTCCCTTTTACTCTCTTGGTAATACTCATTGAAAAGAATTTTTTCCTTTTAATGTAGACTTAGTTTATCAGTTGCTAATTTACAGTGACAACTTTTCCCCTTCTTTTCAAGAAATCTTTACTCCAGAGTCATGAAATTAGTTTCATTTGTTTTCTTTTAAACACTTTATTGATTTACCTTTTAAATTTAGATCAAAATTCCAGCTAGAGTTTTTTTCTGTATGCTCTGAATTAGGGTTCAAAGTTTAGTTTTCTTCCTATTTATTGTAGAGATTATTCTTTCCAAACTTGACTGTAATACCACATTTATCACAAATGTGGAGTTGTGTGTGTGGATTTTTTTTTTTTTTGGACTTTGTATTCTCTGTACTCCATTGGGCTAGTTTCCTTGAGCAAATTTTCTATTGATTGAATTGCTCTAAGTTTATAATAGTTCCTGATATCTGGCAATATGAATCTTAAACTTGTTTTCTTCCAGGATTTCCTTGATTATAGTTGGCCCTTTGCATTTCTGTCTAAAATTTAGAGCCCCTTTATCAATTTCTATGACTCATTCTAGGATTATTATTAAACAGCTTTCAATAACAATTATTGTTTTGAATATGTAGATTACTTAGGGGAGAAGTGACAACTTGAAAATAATTCATCAAATCCATAAACAGGATCTAGTCTGTAATTCATTTAGGTCTTCTTAAACTCCTCCCAATAATGTTTTATAGTTTTTATCATAGAAATTTTGCGCATCTTTCATTAGATTTATTTCTAGGTATGTTTAATGCTACTGTAAATTGCATGTTTTTATTTCAACTATTATTTGTTGCTGATATGTTGAGACATACTTTAAAAATATTGACATAATAAACTGATATTTTTATTAATTTCGAAGGTTAATTGCTTATCTATTTTCATACCATATGTGTAGATACTTTCAGATTATCTCCATGCTCAATAATACCATCTATGAAAAATGCTAGTTTAATTTTTTCTTTCCAATGTTTACACATTTCCTTCCCCCCTCTCTCTCCCCCTTCCTTCCTCCCTACCTCCCTACCTCCCTGTTTCCCTCCATCCCTTCCTCCCTTCCTCCCTTCTTCCCTTCCTGTTTGCTTTATTATTGTATTGGCTGGGAGCTGCAGTACCATGCCATATTGAAGTGGTGCTGTTGAGCACCCTTTCCTCATTCCTTTCCTCAGGAATTTTCAAGGCTTCACCCTGAGTGTGACATGTGCTGTAAGTCTTTTGTAGACGTCTCTAACCAGCTGTGGAAGTTCTCTTATTAAAAGGCTTTAGGTGACAACATTTGTCAACACTGTTTTTGAGATTAATCAATGATCATATAAGTTATTTGTTCATATGGTATGGTTGCAAGCCTGGAGGAAGGCACCTGGTATTCACGCCCCTGTGTAACCCATCTGTTGTACTCTGGGTGGCCTCTGTGTCATGGTGTATCACATATCTGATGATGTGCCATTCCTGATAGTGGGCTATAAAGTCAGCAGCTTCTGTGCTGGGGGCAAGCATTTTTCCTCCTGCATCATTCTTTCCAGTATATGCCATGTTGTGAACTACCCATTGGAGAGGCCCATGTGGCGAGACACTAAGGCCTCCAGGAGCCACCACAGGAGAGATCTGGAAGCAGATCTGCCGGCCACACTTGAGCCTTCAAAGACGGCAGCACCCCCAGCAACTGGGCTGCAGCCTCTGCAGGACCTGGAGCCAGAAGCACTCAGCTGGGCTCTCCCAGAATCCTGGCAGTCAGAGGCTGTTGGTTGTTGGATATTTTATTATACAACATCAGAGAACTGTTCCATGTTATGAATTACACCGATTTTCAAATGGTAAACTACCCTTACATTTTTTATTGTAGTTGCTTTAGAAGTATTTTGCTTTTTGTATTTTTGGATTAGATTTCAGAATATTTTATTTAGGATTTTTTCATTTATATTCATGAGGGTAATTGATATGTAATTTTACTTTATTATAACCTTCTTGTTAGGTTCTGGTCTGCAGCTTAGGTTGGTTGTATAAATGAGTTTACTGGGAGTCATTGTTTTTCTATTCTTTGGAAAAGTTTGTATAGTATCCATGTTACTTATGAAATATTTAGAGGAATTCACTGGACCCAGAGTTTACTTTGTGAAATAATTTTAATACTAAATTCAACTTTTAAGTTACATACAGGAATATTTTATATTTTTATTTAATATATCTGTTTTAGTAAATTGCGTGTTTTAAAGAGTTCATCCTTTGTACACAAATCACAAACTGTATGGTAAAACATTCTTGCTGTTTTCTTGTGTACTTTTCATATCTGCGGGACTCATAGTGGCTTCCCCCTTCCTTTCCTCATCTTGCTGCTTCTGTGTGTTCTCTCCTTGTTTCTCATTTCTTCCAGAGAACTGTTCTTTGGCTTTGTTCAATTAGTTGATTTGTCTTCTGTTTCAGGTATTTCTGCTCTTATTTCCTTTATTCTCTTTCCTTTTTCTTGCTTTGTTTTTGGAAACTAAAATCAGAGGTCTCCAAAGTGTTTTGAAAGCCACATGGTGTCTTAGGCTCACTGGCCATGTCATCCTTTACAGGCAGACACTCAACTCTGCCATCCTTGCATGGAAGCAGGTGAAGGGCTGTGGCTGCGTTCCAATAAAACTTTATTGACAGACACAGGTGGTGGGCCTGAATGCTGGGTGGCCTACTCTGGGATGAGGTCACTGATTTCCACCCTTAGTTTCTGCATGCATTCCAGCTGCAAATTATTCAGTTGCAGCTGCACTTCACATATTTCGAAAGTCGTAAGTTCATCATCTGTTCAGAACATGTTCCAATTTCCACTGCGAGTCCCCTCCTGGATCTATGGTGATTTGTGAGTATGTTGCTGAGCTTTTCAGGAGAGGAGATTTTCTGTGATCTTTTTCTGGTAGTTTTCCATTGCCACATATGTGAAAATAACATACTCTGACTTCAGTCCTTTGAGATTTTTGAGGTTTTCTTTATGACCCTGCGTTTTGTCCACGTAGGAAGGAAAGTGCTCTGCTGTTGGTGAGCACAGGGTTCACCAGACATCAGTCAGCTTCCGTCCCTTCGCTGTGCTGTTCAGATCAATGTTGATCTGTTCATGCTTCTGAAATCTAGGTAAGCAGGCTTATTTTTAATTCCCGAATTTTTCATTATATGCTATGATTCTAGAAATGCATTAAAAGTTGTTTTTATTGAAGATGAAAATTACTTTGGCAGAAATATCAATTTTACATAATTACTGTAAACTTTAAAATCATATAATTTTATTGTTCCTTTATTCTTAAGATCTAGCTACTCCAGGAGGATGTGTTCTGGTGTTGACTGTTGATCAGTATCACTCCATCCCTGCCACCCCCCAGCCCTTTGCAGCTAAGTTGTGTCCCCTTGATGGCAGATGTCAGTTTCACGGAAATGCAGTTGTTTACAGGAGTATTATTTCTATGCCTTTTTATTTTTTTCCACTTTGGAAACATGAGTTACATGCTAGGTGTCCAGGTCGTGTTCACTTGGCTTACATCTCTGTCGTCCTCTGTCCTCTCCATATCACCATTTCCCACCTCATTTGTGTGATGCATTTAGGCCTCCATGTGGTGACTCTGGTTCTTGATTGTTTTCATTTGATTGTATTGCATTTTGTTGTGGCTTTGGTTCTGATTACTTTAACCCGCATTCACCTTCCTTAGCCTTTTTCTCCATTCTTTTCTGAGCTGATGACTTCCTTTCAGGTAATTCTGTTTCCATGGTCCCTCCTTCTCACCTCCTCTTCTCCCTTCCTCCCTCCCTTTGTCTCCTCCTCTCCTCCCTCCCTCCTTCCTCCTGCCCCCTCTTGCTTCCATATGAGTGGGAGTGGGAGACCTCGTGTTCCCTCCTCCCTCTGCAGGCCCTGTGAGGTGCAGGATTACAGGGATTTAACCTGCATGTCTTGCCCTTCTTGTTTGTACAGCCCTCTAAGTGCTGCACCAGCATGAGAGGCACTGCACCTGCCACCTGCACATGTCTGCTGGGGCACTGCAGACCTGTGCCCTTGCCACCCTGATTCAGATGAGCGGGACTGAACCTTTGGTTGTTTCCCGTGGTGCGGCTCGGGGGTGCCCTGCCACCTTGTCAGGTGGTGGAAATTGGCCCTTTCTCCTGCATCCCTAAGCATCAGGCCTCAGTTGTTCCCACCCAAGGAGAGAGGCTGCCCACACCTGGGCTGTGGCTGGAGCATCTTCAGGGGACTAGGAGTTCATTCTTCTTCATGCCAAGGAATTGGTTAATTCTTCTATGGTCCAGCATTTTTAATTATCTAACTCTAATAAGGGGTTTACTTAGAGGACTTCGCAGATTTTCAGTATGGCTCTCATTTTGACTGAGTTTGAAGGATTCCTGAAAGGAAATCCCAGGCTCCTACAGTGGTTTTGTCACTTTTCCTAGCAGGTTTAGGACGCAGTCCTACATGGCTAGAGATGTTAGAGAAGGTCTCAGTAATATCCCCGTGAACCCCACAGAGCCGCCCTGGTGATTCTGGGAGCCCCTGGAGGTGACACATTCCTGAGACACCCCAGGGTACACAGCAATAGCATAATTAAGCCCCGTGCTAATTAAGTCTTTTCCCCAGACCGTAGATCAGAATATCACTTTTTATATTATCTGAAGTTATGTTCATATATTTTTGGATTTTCAAAGAGGTACATTTTCAAATGAAAAAATCTAAATTAGGAAAATGAAAAAAGTAAAACAGAATAATGTAATTGTAATTAGGGTCTACCATTACACTTGTAATATATGAGATGAAAATTGGCCATTTTAGAAGTTAAAAATATTGCCAGGGTGATTTTTTGTTTGTTTGTTTGTTTTTGTTTTTGTTTTTTCTTTCCCCTACTGATTCCTTTGGTCTTTATTTCATTCAGAAAACAATTGCCTCTCACCTCCTTGGTCCAGCCTGCATCAGGTACTGTCGTGTGATACTATAAATGTTCTCACCTCCTCTATCCAGCCTGCGTCAGGTGCTGCCGTGTGGTGCTGTAAATGCTGTTACCTCCTCTGTGCAGCCCACATCAGGTATGTTGTGTGATGCTATAAATGCTGTCACTCTGCACTCACATTGTAGACGTGGCCCTGACCGCAGGGAGCCAAGACAGAAGAGTGTGGCTTCATGTTGGCAGGAGACGGGCTGTGCGAGAGGAGTGTGAATGTGAGCTCCGCCACGGCCCGGGCCGTCTGCCTGCATGTGTGCCTGGCTGTGCACTTCATGGCTTGGGGCCGTTCCACTTGGAGCTTCTTTCTGTAAGTTTTTCATTTTGCGTAGGTGACTCTTTCCAGTGCTGTTGCCTAGATGAGCCCACACGGAAAGAATGCATTTCCACCCACTGTGGAGGCTCACGACCTGCCTTGTGTGGGTCAGGATTTTTCATGGATGTCACTAGATCAGTGTGCTGAAATGCCCGTCAGAGACAAAAATACTAATTTTGAGTCAGTGTGATCTTCAGATTTTCAGTGCCAGAAATGTTTTTATCAAGTAGCAGGTACAACTATTGACCAGTTTTAATATGAAAATGTTAGTCATTCATAGAGATCAAACCATGTTGCAGAAATTCAGATTTGGAGGAAACCCGGAACAATAATTGATCTTATCCATTCTCCTCGGGTTACCATGAAGGATTTGATGTAACAGTGCGAACACTTCCGTTTTCTAAGGTGACCGTGCCTTTATTTAGACGGCTCTGAATTGTAATTTCCATTCGGTTGCAGCACCAGCCCTCCGTTGCTGTGCGGAATGACCAGGTGTCTTTAGGAGTGAGGCTGGGGCAGGACGCCACAGAGCTGGGTGGGGTCAGCAGGAGTCCTCCATGCTCCGTGTTACCTGCTGAGTGCAAATTAACCCTTGCCTAGACAGGAGACAGTCTCATCTCATCAGAGGTATTTCCTAGAGGGTCTGATCTGTCCCGGACACGCAGTGGGTCCCGGGGGCTGCAGCTTCATCTCTCAGACAGCTGCCTGTCCCCACTGTTTCCTGGTGGACACAGGGAGGAGGGGCGAGGCAGCTGGGACCCAGGGCTGCGCTGGCTCCCACGTTGGTGGGAAGCTGGTGCACACCACCGTGAACACAGGGAGGACTCCCTGAGGATGGGCTCCAGCTTGCTTCTGAAGGAAGGAGTTGAATAAGTTAAGCGAAGTGGTTAAGAGGGAGAGTGCATGGGGGAGGGAGAGCGCCTCGCTGTGGGGAGGGAGTGCGCGGCGCCTCGCTGTGGGGAGGGAGGGAGGGAGGGAGGGAGTGCACGACGCCTCGCTGTGGGGAGGGAGGGAGAGCGCTGTGCTGCCAGAGCGATGCGTGCAGCTTCCTCCAGGACCTGGGAGTGCAGGGTTGGACGGGGCCTTCTGAGCATGCGAGCTGGGGCCAGGCCTGTCCTGCAAGCAACTGGCCTATTTCTGCTGGAAGCTGTGAATTACAGCTGTAATTTATTTATTCTGAGGACTAACCTAGCACTATTCATAAAAGACTGTGTTAATATTTGCACTGTACTGTCTGTAATTATACCTCATCAACTTCTTTTTGATCTCTATTCTGGCTGTATTTCATCTTCCTGATTCTCTTCTGTGTGCCTGAAAGGAGAGTTGGTGTATTAGTCAGGGTTCTCTAGAGGGACAGAATTAATAGGATAGATACATATATGTAAAGGGGAGCATATTAAGTAGCAGTAACTCACACGATCGCAGATTCTCACAATAGGCCGTCTGCAAGCTGAGGGGCAAGGAAGCCAGTTCTAGCCCCAAAGCTGGAGTCTTTGGGGCTAGAACTGTGCGAGGGCAGGAAGCATCCAGCGCGGGAGAAAGATACTAAGCCATTCTAGCCATTATATTCTGGCTATGCTGGCAGCTGATTAGATGGTGCCCACTGAGATTAAGGGTGGGTCTGTTTTTCCCAGTCCACTGACTCAAATGTTAATCTCCTTTGGCAACACCCTCACAGACACGCCCAGGATCAATACTTTGCATCCTTCAGTCCAGTCAAGTTGACACTCAGTATTAACCATCGCAAGTGGCAAAATATAAATACCTCTGAATGTGCACAGGATCTTTCTATATTTAAACAGTTACCATAAATTTGCATTATCAAAAAAATCTTCCAGCTGGACAACATGGTGAGACCCCATCTCTACAAAAAATTTAAAAAACTAAAATTGGCGCACACCTGTAGTCCCAGCTATTCAGGAGATTGGGACAGGAGAATCGTTTAAGCCCTGGGGGTCGAGGCTGCAGTGAGCTGGGATGGCACCACTGCACTCCAGCTTGGGTGACAGAGGGAGACACTATCTCAAAAAGACAAAAATTAAAAAACTTTGAAAAATTATATTTGAATCAATATAAATAACTTACATTTGTATCGGCATTCTTTTCTGCTGTTATTTTCCTTGTTCTTCATCTATTGTTGCTGACTGAGAGATAGGATTATGTGTCAAAAATTAATATTCTTCTACTAACATGTAAATTTGGAGTACAGGATTTAAAAAAAAAAAAAGAATGAATGGGGAGATGAATGTCTTCTCAATAGGGTCGTGTTTCTGTCTTGTCTCTGACCTTTGTGTCCACAGCATGTGGGGAAAGTACAGGCAGAGTCGGCACTGGATATTTTTTTTAAAAGCAAGCAACACACCAGTCGTGTTAAATGAATAAAAGACACTGGAAGTTATGTGACATTATTTCTTTGAAATTCTCCCTGTTTTCATTTTACATAATGTTGGTTTTAGTGGGTTTATTGGCAGTATTTTAATTTGCTCCATGTTGGATTATGGATAAATACATTGCTTTCCATATAATTCCACAATACCTGTTACCACATAGATGCAAAAATCCTCATGTCTCCTCAGCTGCTGTTCACACTGATGCTTTTGTCTGATTAAAGTTTGGTTGAGCACAGGGTGAACCCTGGTTGCTATTTACAGTGTCCCCTGCATTGGGGACCTGCATGGGAATAGCATCATCCTTGGCTATGGGTGGAGTTTTTGTCAGAAGTTACCAACTTGTCTCTGTAGGTGCTCGTGGTTCATCTCAAGCACCATCAAAAGCATCTGGTTGTACCTAACTAATGGCACCTGTTTGTGCCACACAAGCCTGTGGTCCCTAATGAAAGTCAGATGAACTGAGCTTCCATGTGCCAGAGCCCTTCTTGAAGGCTCTTATCACTGTCACTGGTCCGGTGCCCTCTCCGAGATGGGCTACTGTACAACTGTCTCCCCAGGAGGGAGAGCAGGATGGCAGCCATGGGACCACACCTGCGTTCCGTCTTTAAATGTCGCCGTTTGTCTTCTAGCTAGGCTCACTTTTGGGCAGCATTTCCTTCCTTGTCTCAGTTGCTTTCAGAAAAACCGGAAAACAAATGCATCTTTCCCCTTCGTCTTTGAACTGTCTTACCTCTTGCACTGCCCTTTGCTTAGCTTTGCCGTCTGCAAGTTCATCTGCGAGACTGAGGAAAGTGCGTTCCTGGCAATGGACTCCTGGCGCCTTCTGCCATCTCTTAGAGCTGGAGTGAATATTCTACAACCTGTTTTTAGATTTAATCTTGAGTAGGAATGTAGGAGTTTCCTAGGAAAGCCAAATAACACAAGTCGTTCTTCTCCTGGACTAAGAGTTTTCAGCTGCAAAAGGGCAAAAATAATAATAATAAGAATCAGTCAAGATATCTATGTAAACATTTGGATGATGAAGCTTATACAATGTGAAGTTTACTAGAAGGATTCTGCAGGTTTTATAAATATAAGTGTGTTCTGAGATTCTAATGGAAACTTGGAGTCACAATTGGATTTGAATATTTTTTAGAACTTTAATCTTTTGGATATATAATTTGTAATCTTTACTATTTCATTTAAATAACTTTTTTATTTTATAAATTTCTCTTTTGTAGAATTTTGAAGTGTAAGGAAAACCGTGACAATGGAAATGTAAAACTCCCTCAACCCTCTTTCTCAGAGGGCATAACATGAATAATCTTAGACAAAAGTTGTTAAAATTTTATTTGCTTAGAGACCATTTTAAAAAACAATCTAAAATATGCTAAAGCTTAAAGATCCAAAACAAGCTGAGACATTTCTGAAATAGTGCTGGGAAGCTAGATTTTTCCATTTAATTACTACAAACATACCATGAATCTATATAAACTAAGACAGAGTCATACTGGTTCAGGGGTACAAAAGTTCAATTGAATCAAATATAGGGCTCAGAAATAGGAGATACATAACAAAAGTGGCATGGCTGATCACTGTGGAAATAAAATATTTTATATAAAGAGATGGAAAGAATGGTTAGCCACATGAAGTAGGATTACATTTTATCCCTACTTTACATCATGTCAAAAAATAATACAAACTGGAATGTACTCTTATCTGCAGGCCTTAGTGTAGGAAAGATGTTTAATGCCAAGACTAAAATACTTTAGGGATAAATGAAACATTTGATAAATGTAATTACAGTAAAATAAAACATTTGAATTAAAGTAAGTAAAAAGTTACAAACTGAAAATTACACAGAAGAAACCAAAGGTTCATTTTCAAGAAATGAAAGATACCAGTGTGAACTCAGTTGTTTAATATTGATAACTATCTAATGGATATGTAGGTATTAATACACTTGTGTATGTGTGTACTGTGTGTGTTTTTGGAGAGAGAGGGGTGCATAGATATGGAGATAGAAGTGTCCTGCCGTGGAGCACTGAGCAGTCCTGAAACCGAAGACACCCTCTAGCATGAGAATCCCAGCTCCTGGCTTAGGATTCTAAACGCCCTTCTTCTTCACTAAAGGGAACCAGGGCCCCTGAGGACAGTCTGGCTCCAGCACTGGGTTGAGTATAAGGTTCATCTGAAAGAGTGACAGGTGTGAAGGGCAGAAAAGTCAGCTTGAAAGTGTCCCGTGGGCCAAGCCTGGAATAATTCAAATGTGAACCTAAAAATGATACTAACGAATTACAAGTATTTGAATGAAATAAGAAATAGTGGGTTTATACTGAAATAAATGAGTAAATAAATGGAAAAGAAGAAAAAGGTGTACTTGTAGTTAGATGCCAACTAATAAATCAAGAACAAATGCTGAAGTTATAATAAAAGCTGTCAATGGATTTAAACCCAGTGGGTGAAGTCAGACCAGGAGCAAGATATGTTCACAGTCCTGATGTGTCCTCCCATGAATTACTTAGAAATTACAAAGGAAAAAATGGTAACAGTAGAGTGGAGAAACTTGTGGGTCCACAACTTAACCAAGTGATCAAAATTAACACCACAAATGAGAAGGACAACAGTGATAGAAATGTAAACTTGTGGTATTCCTGCAAAAAAGGCGCATCCTGAACCTGTTTAACCCTCACACAATCTCGCAAACTTCAGTTGAGGAACATTCCACAAAATAACTGACCCATGTTTCCAAAAAAAGAAAAAAAAGTCAAGATCAAGAACGGTAAACAAAGGGTGAAAAGGTAAAAGAGACGTGACAACATAGAGCCGCGTGGTCCTGGGTTGGATGCTGGAGTGGAAAGAATGATAATAGACATTGTTAAGGCAATTAACAAAAATGGAGTATGTGTATCAGATATTAGAAAGGTATTGTGAGATCATGATCAATGGGGTCACATTTCTGCACAACTTGTGTGCAGAAGTGCTGATTGCCTTTGTTCCAGACCACCTTTTCAAGGATGTTTGTACAGTAAACAGCTTTCCGAGGTTGAGGTAGTGTTTTGCCTCTGATAAAAGGGCAGGCATGCTTATTGAACATAGTTAAAGTTTCAGTTTCCTACGTTCAGGGTTTCTCTTCGGTAACACAACCCACTGGGTATACAACTGCCAATCATCTGGCCCTCTTGGTGCTTCATGGGATATCAGGCTCAAGAAATCGTAAAGGAAATTGTGAGTGTTCTGTGTCCTACTTGTTTCTGAGTAACAAAGCCCTTTAGTCCTTTGTCTCCAAGCCAGGCGTCTCATGTCTTCTGCCAGCATCCATGCGCTGTTGCTGGATAACGGGTTAGCTTGAACTTAGGTAAAATCTTAAAACCCTCATAGTTCTTGTCAGGTGTCAATGATCAGTTTTCTGAACTTCATCCTTGGAATGGAGCAATACAAAAATATTCCATTATTCTTGGGTATTACTTGGTAGTATTTAAGAGCAGAGATAAAGAAAACAATTACTCAAGAAAAAAATGAA
>NW_012103754.1:1609160-1611280 GCF_000951045.1 Mandrillus leucophaeus | reverse complement strand
AGAAAAGAAAAATAAGAGATGTAATATTGTATCTCCAAAGTATAACAAAATTAATGGTCATTCTTCAAATAAGAAAACATATTGGGCACCAGCTCTACCTTATGACTCTTCTGTGGTACATAAAATGTTGAGTTAAGCATGATTTTAAGTTGATTTTTGCATGTACACATTTTCCCTTGATTTTTGTGAGTTATAGAATACTTCCCCTTAAAAGGAAATGTGATGACATTGAGCTTGAAAATTAGGCTTAATAAATGTCAACCTACACTTCATGGTGTATTAGTAAGTGATTTATTATATAAAATGGAAAAAAATGTGTGTGTGCATACACACTCACAAACACATATACATACACATATATACACACATATACATACATATACAGCTTGGTGACAATGCATATTTTTGTTTCTTTGCTTAGCAAAAGATCTACCACATTGTACATACCAAATAGATATTTCTACTGTTAGTTGATATGAAATAACTGTAAAAATCTTAGTTGTCCTCACACTTTGTGTTTAGATGTGGAAAGTAGCAGGAGACTGTAGTATCCACTGTAAACCATGACTACACGTAGATAAACTCTCATATCTTTAAAATCTCTCAGTTACTTCTGTGAAAGGCCTCTTATGTCTGATTCCATTTTTCTGATGTATCACTTGCGTTTTTATTGTGATACATATTTGTTATAGATTTATAGTATACATTCATTTTTTTCTTTGGTAATTGTTTTCTTTATCTCTGCTCTTAAATACTACCAAGTAATACCCAAGAATAATGGAATATTTTTGTATTGCTCCATTCCAAGGACGAAGTTCAGAAAACTGATCATTGACACCTGACAATCTATGCAAGAGCTTTCTAAAAAAGAAACATACATTTTTTAAAAATTCGTAAAGTATAAGCCCTTCCAGAGGAGCAGATACCCACCGGTGATGCTGCCGGCCTCCTCACAGATGAGCTAAGGAGAAACCAACTGGACGTTCCACAAAACTTTGAAAAGCTGCATTTAGCTGGGTGGGGTGCACAGACTTCCCAGGAGTTGCAACCAAGAGCATTTGCCCACCAGCCCTTCAAAGAAGCAGGAGGCATTTGCGGAAGCCTGGGAGTGGGGCAGCAGGGCTGAGAGAAGAGTTCCCTCTCAGGCACAGCTGACTCTCCCCAAAAGCACCAGAAAGCAAAGCTTTCAGCAGGACAGCAAAATGCGGTGTGAGAGTAGGAGACCCAGGGATGACCCTGACGTCGGAGTGCTGCTGAAGGGAGTGGAAAATAACTATGAATCACATGTGTGATTTCGCAAACAGAAAGTACAAACAATTCAAGCAGAAAGGTTATTAATGAAAAACATGTCAGAAATGAATAATTATATCATTGGGCTTAACTGAAGAGTGGACGTAACAAAATACTGAAATTGAAGATCAATCACATAATTCAACTGAAACACATGGGGGAAAAGGCATTGAATTAAAGGTGTATTAAACAAAAATCATCCACATTTATGAGATAATAGCAGAGTCTAACTTAAGTAGATTCCCAGAAGAATGGAACAGAAGGGATATTTGAACATACAATGGCCAAGAATTTATGAAATCAGTGAGAGTTATCAATACATGTCCTGAAAAGTTCACTGGACCCCAAACAGCATAAAATTAAAAGAAAATCATTTTTAAAAGCATACGATAATCAAACTGCTGAAAGTGAGAGTAAATAGAAAAATCTTAAAAACAGAAGATTAAAAAGATAAAATACTTATGTAGAAATAATTTTAAAAGACAGCCAGCTTCTTAGAAACAACAGGGGCCAGAAGAAAATAGAACCATATCTTCACAGTGCTAAAATAAAAAGATAATGAACCTAGAATTCTGTATCTGTGAAAGTATTCTTCAACAATGAGCGTGTATTAAAGACCCATTCAGTCAGAAGTAAAATAAAAAGATTAAACCCTTCAACAGCCTTGCACTGCAAAAAATGTTAAAAGATGTACTTCAGACTGAAAGGAAATGAAAGCAGATAGAAATGTGAACCGCAGGGTGAAATATAAAGCACCTGAAATTAAATATAAAAAGCACATATCCACATATGTAATTTATGTATGTTTTAATGCATTTATGTATACTTAA
>NW_012103754.1:1567727-1608725 GCF_000951045.1 Mandrillus leucophaeus | reverse complement strand
TCAGACATGGTGGATTGTGGGAAGGAGATTTTATGAGAAAAGTGTGAAAATCGCCAGCTTATTTTCACTCAGTCCATTGGTTACACGTCACCTGGAACTGCGTAGCTGGAGGCACACAGCCATGTGGGATGTGGGGGTGTCAGTCCAGCATGAGCTTGAGGAACAGGCAGTCTTCATGGAGATCTGAGGCCCCTGCCCACTGACTTACCGGGCACTGTGCTCTGTGGCCACCTGCTTTCCCAGGATGCCTGTATTCAGACCCTCCACCACAAGGCATCTGACATAGTGACTGCCCTCTGTTCTAGCTGGGTGGCCATATAGTTAATTGTCTAAACCATGAATAGCACAAGGAGCATATTTATGATTACATTGAGATAAGGGGCATAATTGGAATCGTCCCTGGCAACTGAAAGGTGGCATCCCCCTCACCTACCCCAGCACACCCTCTGAGAGTGTTTTGAATGTGGTCAAACGAGTAAATTTCCCAAATATTACCAACTGGATGTTTGCTTACTGCTTATCTTACGTAGCACACATTGTATTACGAGATAATGTTTGTTATATATGTTCACAGTTTAAATGTTCAGATTATTTTCAAAGGAGGCATTTTTGTTTTTGTTAAAAAATTGTATTTAGCAATGCGTTGCAAATCATGAACTTTATTCCTAATACTGTTTTATGATACTCTGCTCAGCTTTATATATTTGAAATTTGCAGTTATTTTTTATATGTCTTTCAGCTAAATGGCCATATTAAATAGATGTTCTGGAAAGAGTCTTGTGTTGTGGGATTGGTGGCTTTGAATTCCATGTAGATTTTGGCCTCTGCAGAGCCACTGACAAGATGTTTGGATTTTGGTGAGAAGCTCACCTTCTTTTGACTTTGGTGGCTTTCATTTCCAAATGAAGATGACTTACAGGTTACAAAAATAATCAAATGAGATTATCTGAAAGGCTTTGTATAGCAGTCACTTATAAAACTGTAGCCATAATGATTTCATTATTAGGTTGGTGCAAAAGAAATTGTGGTTTCAGACCATGAAATTCAAATCATAACTAGGCTCACACACATTTCTATTGATCAAAATAGGAACCATTACAAGCAACACATTTTTGCCAATGAGAAATAAGTTTGTTTATTCCTGTGGCATAAAAATCCACGCTTCAGGATTCGATGAACTCTCGGAAAAAGCATTTTCTGCATCCTGCTGGGTGTGGAAGTGTTTTCCCTGCAAAACGTTCTCAAGATGCTTGAAGAAGTAGTTGGTTGGCGAGAGGTCAGGTGAATATGGCAAATGAGGCAAAACTTCACAGCCCAGTTCATTCAACTTTTGAAGCATTGGTTGTGCAGTGTGCAGTCACGTGTTGTTGTGAAGAAGAACTGGACCCTTCCTGTTGATCAGTGCTGGCTGCCGGCGTTGGGTCCTCGGTGCGTCTCATCGACTTGCCAAGCCCACTTCTGAGATGGGATGATTTTGCCGGGATTCAGAAAGCTGTAGTGGATCAGACCGGCACGGACCCCCAGACAGCGACCAGGACCTTTTCTCGGTGCAAGTTTGGCTTTGGGAAGTGCTTTGGAGCTTCTTCTTGATCCACCCACTGAGCTGGTCATCACTGGTTGTCATATAAAATCCACTTTTTGTTGCACATCACAATCTGATTGAGAAGTGCTTCATTGTTGCGTAGAATAGAGAAGATGATGCTTCAAAACGATGATGTTTTTGATTTTCGCTCAGCTCCTGGGACACCCACTTATCTAGCTTTCTCACCTTTCCAGTTTGCTTCAAATGCTGAACGACCATAGAATGGTCATCTTTGAGTTCTTCGGCAGCTTCTCGTGTGGTTGTAAGAGGATTGGCTTCCATGATTGCTCTCTGTTGGTCGTTGTCAACTTCCAGTGGCCAGTTGCTACGCTTCTCATCTTCAAAGCTCTCATCTCCTCTGCAAAACTTCTTGACCCAGCACTGCCCTGTATGTTTCCTAACTGTTCCTGGGCCAAATGCATTGTTGATGTTGCAAGTTGTCTACTCTCCTTTATGACCCATTTTGAACCCAAGAAAATCGCTCGAATTTACTTTTTGTCTCACATCATTTCCATAGTCTAAAATAAATATAAAACAAACAGCAAGTAGTAAGTCACTAGCAAAAAAATTGCGAGGAATGTGCATGAAAATGATGTGTAATGTAACCACATTTACTTAAGAATGTATTCCAATATCAAATGGCAAATTCCAACAATGCAAAAACTGTTATTACTTTTGCAATAATGGGTAATGAGATAAAATTGCTTCTGTTTAATGTTTATAACATCACCAGTTTATCACTGTGCCATAATTAATACTTGACATATTCTATACACCATACATTGCAAAAACATATGTTTATACTTTTTATTTGGGAGGAGCTGGTTTTCATGGATCACTTATGGTTCTGTGGAACTAAGCATTCACAATCATGGAAAGGATAAAATACAAATTTTTTCTAAAATCAGTTAACATTTTAGGGAAACCTAATACCTTTTTCCTTCGATGTTCTGAAGCCTGTTTTTTAATCTCCTTGATGTTTCTAAAGGGAGTCAGAGAATGAGTTTGTGAAGGTTGGGCTCAAAGAGAGCAAGATGACGCATGACGTAGTCTGTCAACATTCTCTTTTCTTGGAGCAGCACCCATCTCAGTATAGAATCAGAGGTAGAATTTTAGCACTGGAACTAAGTTATCCAACTATGGAAGGGCACCTGTTTATTTTTCAGATGCAGAAACCGAGGCTAAGGAAATTCGAGTGAGGTTATATAGCAGATCAAATGACCTCACCCGTAAATCATGCCTGGGTGCAACACAGGCTTCTCTACGCAAACCCCAGGGACAGTTCTTCACTTTCCCGGGAGGAAGTGCAGGCTTATGGGTCCCGTAGTCCTTGGACTCCCAGACCTCAGGAGTGGAGCTGGAGCTTTGGGGTGACCCTCTGATCCTCTGCATGGTCAGGACAGAAGTAGCCTCTGATTGAGTCGGTCCTCCAGGAATCAGCAGGCATTCCCCAGGTTCAGTCTGCTGTGTCAACCTGAGCTTATCCTCATTTCTGCTAAGAGGTCCTATTGCCCTGCTTTCAACTAAAAATTATTTTGCCCGTATCTTTTTCAAGAGTGGTCAGGCACCAGGTATGCAGTAGCTAGTGGGTAACCCAATAAAACAGGAAGGGAGAGTCACTTTCCCACAGATCCTCACATAGCAGGGCACCCGTAGCTGTGTTGGCAGGCCTTATTTTAAAAATTTTCCTGAAAATTGAGGTTCAAGTAGATATAGATAGAATAAAATATTCCTCGGTTCCCTTGCGTTTTCTCCTAATATCAGGTATTCAATAGGTTGTAGAAACATGAAGCAAATTAACACGGTTTCCACAGTCGAGATGGTAACAGTGGAATGGCAGAGCCCAGTAATCAGGGGCTACGATCTGTTATTGCTGCTGCTGGCCCTGCATCCTTCACGGCATGGTTTTTCCCTACAGGCATATTCTTAAAAATATGAGTGATAAAATGCTTAAGAAAATCAGAAATACATTAAAATGCAATTAGACAGATGTTCTCATTTTTATAGCCATTTGATATTTTGTACTGTCATCTATTGTTGGATTTTAGCTTCAATATTAATAACAAAAGCTCTTTTCACAGTTGCTTAAAAATCCATTACATTTCATCTTAAATTCGTATGCTGAAAGCACTGATGGAACACACAGCACAGAACTTTCATGATTTTGTTTTATATATTCAGAATGGCATAAGGATAGCAATGATCAGTCTTCTCTAATTGGCTTGGACGTACTATGTTTACAGTAATTAAAAAGGACATTCAGCTTACTTTCTAATCATTCAGATAAATGTCACTTATGTGCCAGCGGTTTGTCACTGTGTCTTTGCCATGGCAGAACCATACTCATCCACTGGAAATGCCAGTTTTTGCCTCGACGCTGCTTAGAACAAAGCTTCTAGTTAAAAGGCTGAGTAAAAATGTGCATTTGAAAGACAGAATTTGTAATAACATCTCTCAAACACATGTCAGTGTCATTGTATCTGTTTCCAGTCACAGTGAGGAATGTGCTGTACATGGTTTATGATGGAAGGTGTTTATTATCCCGAGTCATAAACCACAAGTCTATTTTTTGAACTTATCTCTGATATTTTATAAGATGCTAAGCACCTTAACACAAAAGTAATGTCTTAAAGATTCATCCTTGTAGGATGTGCTGTGCTGCTTTATTCTAAGCTGAACTCAGGCAAATATGCCAAAATATATGAAATGGGGCATTAAAATAGCCCAGGCCTCTCTCATATAAATGAAGAAAATTCTTATATACATGGAAAAAAAAAAAAAACAAAAAACCTCTTGTCTTCTGATTTACGTTCTGAAAGTAGTGTAACCGGTACGTGAAACTGAGCAATATTCTCATTAAAATTCTGGTCTAAAGCAATGCACGTGGATTATGGAGCAGGGAAAGAAAATATCCACTGAGGCTAGGGGAAAAAAACAAAAAAAACAAGCCGGGCGCGGTGGCTCACGCCTGTAATCTCAGCACTTTGGGAGACCGAGGCGGGCGGATCGAGATCCGGAGATTGAGACCATCCTGGTTAACACGGTGAAACCCCATCTCTATTAAAAATAGAAAAACTAGCTGGGCGATCTCTATTAAAAATAGAAAAACTACCCGGGCGCGGTGGTGGCGCCTGTGGTCCCAGCTCCTTGGGAGGCTGAGGCGGGAGAATGGCGGGAACCCGGGGGGCGGAGCTTGCAGGGAGCCAAGATGGCGCCGCTCACTCCAGCCTGGACGACAGGGCCAGACTCCGTCTCAAAAACAAACAAACAAAACACACCACAAACAACCCTAGAGAGCTGTCTAATTGATAACTCAGCTCAAAAGATGTCCCTGGGAAGCCCGGCCCCTTCAGCACCTCACCCAGGGGTCTCGGGACGCCCGCTCCTCGCCGCCCCGGTTCCCTGGACACTCGTTCCCACAGCCGCTGTTTCTCCCTCCAGGTCATTTCACAGCCCGCGGCCCCCGCGTGTGTCTGCAGTGACGTCGGTGTGCAGAGGGTGGAGTAAAGCCAGTCGCCACCTTGGAGCTTTTTGCGAGACCATCAGTGTCAGTGAAGCGATGTTGGCAATTTCTGCCAGTCGGTCTGAGGGGTGGGGGGCCAAGAGGACGGGAGAGCGGGGCGGGAATTGCCCTGAGCCCACCGGAGACCCCACCTGACTCTGTCCTTCACTCACTCTTAGCTGAGATGATGCGTTTCTCCCCTGACCTTTTTTTTTGACCTAAATATACTAAGGTAAGCCTGCTAAAGGGACACACTCCTGGAAAACTGGAAGGAAGGAAGTGATGTGGTTGAGTGCACAGTTTTCAGGAATACAAAATCTTAATTAAAACAGGTAGAATAAACAGTGGTCTTTACATTGAGGGAGAATTTTCCTAAGTTTTAAGAAATTTGATAAAGGTATTGTTAAGTAATCAGCATTTCAATTCTATAAAATGAAAAGATAAGACTATTTTGTAATTTGTTGCATTTTACCTGATGAATTTAATTCATTCACCCCTAAGATTCAAAGCTTACTCTGTATCTGACATTAAACATACCTCCTACAATTTATACACCTTATAACTTTCTCAGGAACTGGTTCCCTAGGAGTAAAGTATTAAATTACAAAGCAACTCAAGGGAAATTATCAAATGTTGAATTAGCAGAACCTAAAAAAATGTAATGATTATGATAGTCTTGAGTTATTTTTTAGACAAGTCTATGTTGAGTAACACTATCCTAAGAGAAACCGTAGTTTTTAGGAATGTATCCTTTTGATTCATATGGCTCTGTGAAGTTTTTGGATCAGTTTTGTATGTGTAATCTAATTTAATTATTATTTCATTGCTATGTTGGTCCAAGAATCAGATTTTATCATTTTAAGTAAAAAAAATCAATAAAATAATCATGGAATCATATATGACTATACAGAATGGACCATAGAGATCCAATATTCTCATCGTTATAGGTGCCAAGAATAATGCACATAAAAGAGTAATAACCTAGCCAAAGTCACATTACTAAGAAAGATGGATCAGATGAGCGTTGGAGCATAATTAGACGCATGTGTGTGTGTTTTTAAGTTGAGAAGTGTTCACTGAGTCCCCAGCCTGTCCTAGGCCCTGTTGTTCTCTTGGGGTGCAAAGTGAGTGGGGATAACCTAAGTGGCAGCTCCTATGTCCTTCGCAGCTGCCACACATTGCAGGACTGAGCTGTGGCCACCAGCAAGTCTCAGCCAAAGACCGTGCTTTTATGGGGACTTCATTTCATGTCCTAAACTTCAAACTCTAACTTTGATGGGCAGAATATTATCCATTTTTCCAATGGAAAGTGTCATCGTTCATTGGTAGAAAATGAATGTTTAGGTTTCTGCTTTCATTTAACCTTCCAAGGGCAGCAGTAGTTGTTTCCGTGTAGATTTTAGTGGGACGCTGGCTGATTGGTGTTCGTTTTTCTTCTTATCTGAATTGTTTTGGTTTATATCTAAAACTAGGAGTGTGGATTTTCCTTACTCAAATGATGTTTGTGATAGATTACTCGCTGATGTCTTCATTTTTTCGGTTTGTTTGATATGCTGCTGGATTGACAGAGTTTATTTTTCTTTCTTGTGCCAAAAATGGTTTCATTTTTACTGACATGAAAATATCCATAAAGATAACCTTCCAGAAAAAGACTGAATTATAGTGGACCACTGCTGTTCTCTGACAGGTTCTCTGTTAGGAGCGTTCACAAATACCATCTCGTTTCCCCATTCATGTGTCTGAGTAAAGCTGCAATTATCTGCTTTTACAGTGACGTGGGTTCACAGCCCTCACTGTTTAGTGGCTGCTGTGACATCACAGTGGATTTTATGTTTTCATGTTTCTGTGTAGCAGGTCCTCTTCTCTGCAGCTGTCTTTATTTCATTAAAGATCACGAAGCAGAGGCTCAGAGCAGTGAGGCAGATTGTGCACCTGTGTGTAGGGACAATGTGGCAGACGTCGTCAGACGCGTCTGTGGCTCGCTCCACCTCCTCCGGGGGCTCATGTTCTACATATGACCAAAGTCATTGGTGACACAAACATCTTCAAGGCCAGTTATACCACCAGTATATGGATGTATATCCACACAATCTTTAATCTTTGGTAAACCCAGTCAACCAAGTCAAAAGGCACAGTATTAGAACTTTAGAATTCTTGATAACCAAGCACTTCTGACAGCTCCCTTAGCTGTCAGCTTCTAAAAACTGGGCTAAATTGGAAGTCTGTTGCTTCCTGCCGCCCCGTATGGCCCAGTAACTTATGTGGTTAGTGTCTCTTCCCCTGTGACTCTTCATGGCTTTTTACGCTTCTTTCAGCAGCTGATATGTATTTGCTAATTATCTTAATGTCAACAACTCAGGGAAGGAAATATATTTACTTCTGGATAACCAAGGGGCAATGCTTTATAACAACTTGTATACGTTTTTATCACACTTTGAATCTATAGATAGCAATAATTATTTGATGAGTGTTATGCTGTGTGGTACTTTATATCAAGTATGTTCTATTTTAGAATAGCCTTCTCTGTTTTAATCTGCGAGAAGGCGTCAGTGTGCTGTGCTTCCAACAAAGACATTCATGAATGATCTCAGGAGAGATGCACTCGGCTGCATAAATAAATTAAAAAGCAGTAAAATAGCTAAATTTAGTATTTATGATTTTTCTAAATTATTAAGAGACTCACCTTGAATTTTATGGAGGTAAATCAACTTTAGCAACAAAAGTCAGGACTTAATAAAAAATTGACCTTCATAGATTTAAGTAATCAATAATAAATGATGCATTTTCATAATTTTAAAATTATAAGCATTTGCGTAAAATATTAATGTTTTGAAACCCTGTTCTTCTAAGTCTTCTCCATGCTGTATTTACATCTATGTATGTGCATAATTCTTAAGAGTTACTATCATACTCTTCTGCTTTTCACACATGCTTGTTATTTCTGGACTCTTGCTTATCCACAGATGCTGAAATAAATTATTTTTAGCAGCTTCTCAGTATCACCTATAAATCATAATGCACTTTAAAAGTGAAAGGTGTGAAATGAGCACCTTGCCCACCACTCTCAGCGCCAAGTCTGATTGTTTATTTTAGGATGAATTCTTAGAAGTAAAAATGCCACATTAAAACCTAGTGCTAGTCAACGTTCACATCTGTTTCTGAGCGTTTTCTGGGAACATGCTGTGCACTCACACACCTGCCAACACCATACGGACGTCCATGTCTGCACATCTTCGCTGATGCGAGGTGTTGCTATCCCTTTTACACATTTACCTGCCTGGTAGTTTAAAAATCTGAAATCAATGTTGTAGTGACTGTGATTTTTTGATGACTAGTGAGGTTGCATGTATTTTCACATTTATAATTCAGTTTCTTTTATTCCTTCTTTTGGGAATTATTTTTATATTCCTTGCTCAATTTTAACAGGATGCTCATGTTTCCATCCTTATTTGTGAGGCTGTATGAAACTAGTGTCTACAGCATGCATTTATTTTTGAATATGGTATTTTTGTTATAGAAAGGTTTTTTATGCCTATATAATGAATCCTTTACTCAAGAAGTTCTGGCTTTTGAGTCACTCTAACCCAATATGCTTGCACACATCCCCACACATAAACACACATACTGATATTTCCTTCACAGGTTTTTATTTTGTTTTTCTACATCCTTATGACTGTTGATCTCTCTGGAACTACTTTGTGAAATGAGGCATATGAGACCCATATTTACAATTATGGAAGCATTACTACGTTAAGCAATAAAGATCTTTCTTTGCAGGAACTTTTTTTTTTTTTTTCTCTCCGGGGATGTGTCATACACCCCACATGTACCTGAGACCACCCGGTGCTGACACGGGTTCACGGCCCTCACTGTTCGGTGGCTGCTGTGACATCACAGTGGATTTTATGTTTTCATGTTTCTGTGTAGCGGGTCCTCTTCTCTGCAGCTGTCTTTATTTCATTAAACATATTGTTAGAATTGTAAGGCTACATTTCAAAGTTGTCTGGATTGGGTTTTTATTGGAATTGCATGGATAAAGTTATAAGGTGAAAGCAGGCTTCCTGTTGCATTCCGTTTGAGAACTGTCTTGTGCCCCTAGGATATGCCAGACTGCACTGTAGGAACTGGTCCTTCTGAAGTGGAGAAGGTAGAGACGACCCTTCCATCATGGAACTCACGTTCTGTTGTCGAGCAGCACACAGGTTCTGAAAAGTGCTAGGGAGAAAGATAAAGCTGGAAAGAGGTATGAAGAGCAATGGGGGATGGCGGAGTTCTGATTTTAACTGGCCGGTTAGGGAAGCTGCCGAGGTGGGGGCTCTCAGCCCAGACCCCAGGAGATGAGGATGCTGGGGAGAGGAGTGGGTGGGGTGGGTGGACAGATCCTGGGCAGGCATGGCGGGGTTGCAGGACAGCTGGACAGGGCAGGTGGATGGACCCTGGGCAGGCACAGCAGGGTTGCAGGACAGCTGGGCAGGGCAGGTGGATGGACCCTGGGCAGGCACAGCAGGGTTGCAGGACAGCTGGGCAGGGCAGGCGGATGGACCCCGGGCAGGGCAGGCGGATGGACCCCAGGCAGGCATGACGGGGTTGCAGGACAGCTGGGCAGGGCAGGCAGATGGACCCCAGGCAGACACAATGGGGTTGCAGGACAGCTGGGCAGGGCAGGTGGACGGATCCCGGGCAGACACAATGGTGTTGCAGGACAGCTGGGCCAGGGACAGGGAGAGACTGCAGATGCCGGCCTCACAGGGCATCGCTGGACACTGGCTTTTCCTTTGAGAAATGGCAAACTTTGGGGAGATTTTGTTCAGAGAAATGATGTTACCTGAACGATATTTTATCAGGGCCGCCCAGCTGTGACTTTAAGAATACACTGAACTGGGGCAAGGCTGGAAACAGGTAGGTATTTTATGATGTCAGTGAAGCAGCTTTGAAGGCGGCTGAACCCTGTGACCCCAGGCAGAAGGGGAGACATTTCAGGGGATTTGCTGGTGAGTTGGACACCGAGGGTCAGGAGGGAGGAAGGTCACGGAACTGAGGGGCTTCAACCGAGACACAGGGGTGATGCCATTGCCACCCACTGGGGTGGGGGGATCATTGGATGAGAAGGGGTTTTACTTTTGTTAGTTTTTAAATATTTTTATTTGTTTTGAATGGGAAAGACTGAAAGTTTACTTTTGAAGAAGTTGAGTTGGAATAACTATTTTATTTCCAAGAAATGTGTCAAGGAGATGCATTCAATTAGCTCATTAAATACCCAGAATTCCTTAAGCAATGGGAAATGTGGGCCTTGGAGAGGGCAGGACCCAGTGGAACCCGCGTCCCCTCCCTCTGCCTTTATTCCTCCTGCTGAGTGACCTGCTTTTATCTCAGCAACTCCGTGCTCAGGCTGTTCACAGAGGTTTCTCTGGAGGGCTACAGGTCATGTCTCCAGGGCACAGGAAGGGGCACAGAAAGCAGTGCCCGGAGGGCATATTACCGCACATTACTGCAAATAATTCTCTCTGGCAAACTAAGGCCAATTTGACAGAACGTGTGTTGTTATAGAAGAAAGTGATTAGCATAAATTGCAACTGTGATTTGGAATGCCTAATTACCTCTAATTTGGTTGTGTTCCTGACTTTAATTTTTTAACATTTTGAGCAGAAGTTAGGTTTATTTCAGATAGCGTCATCTGGTTCAGACGGCGTCACAGAGCAACAGATGATTCATTAGAGGTCTTTGTTGAATCTTATTTGCTTTCCTTAGCTAGCATTTAAAATTTTATGTATTTAAAATATTCTGTTTTGTTTGTTAAAGCTCGGCACACCCTTCCCTTGGCCTCTGTCGTGGAAACTGTTCTCTGTGGACACTAAGTTCAGTGTTTTCTATTACTAGAGTCCCTGGGTTGCAGGCAGTATCCTCACCAGGACAGTTAACCAGTAGCAATGGTGAGCGGTCAGCGTGATGATTAGTTGGAAATTAATATTCTATGTGAGTGTGGACTTTACATCCAGATATAACATCGACCAATATCGCATCGTTTTGATGCAAACTAAAAACTGTTCTCGTCCTGAATAACGAGCAGAGCAAGCCCTTCCTCCGAAGGCGGCTGCACTGCCTCGGCTTCTCTGGGGATGGCCCACTGCTCACTGTGGCCGCTCCTTACCACGCATCTGCCGCTCGGGGTCCCTGCACCCCGTTCCGGGTCCTGCTGCTTATTAGTGCCGCCCCTGAGGTCCTCCCCAAGAGCCCCGCAGGTCCCCCCTGGCGGTGGCGAGGGGGCCTGTCCTGGGCAGTGGTGTGGCTGGGGGACACGCGATGGCTCAGTGAAAGTCTGCAGCAAGAATGTGCTCAGATGCGTCGGTCACTGGGGGATCTGGAGAAGTCAGGCTAGCCAGAGCTCCCATTGCCAGGGAGATTCCTAGGCCATCGTGGAGAAAGCCTGTTTAGCAGGATGATACGCCCTCTAGCCTCCTTCCAAACACTGCCTGTGACTTATTTTTATAGGAATTTGACTTTTACTTTGAGTTTTGGGTTCCAACTTTACAACTCCAGGCTTGGTCTGTATCAGCTAAAACTTTTATTCCTGTCCTGACCTCAGCATATTGATACATGTGCTCTGCTGTGGTGTGTATGTGCCTATGTGTCTGTGTGTGCATGCATTTGTGTGTGTCTGTGTGTGTCTGCGTTTGTGTGTGTGTGTGCATGCATCCCTGTATGTGTGTGCATGAGTTTTTGTGCACATGTGTGGAAGCATGCGTGTGTGCATGAGTTTTTGTGCACATGTGTGGAGGCATGCATATGAGCCATGTGTGTTGTATGGGTGTGTGTGTGTCTGTATGCCTGTGTTTGTGTCTGTGTGTATGCATGCATCCCTGTATGTGTGTGCATGAGTTTTCAGGAGTTTTTGTGTGCAGGTGTGGAGGCATGCATGTGGGCCATGTGCGTTGCATGGGAGTGTGTGTGTGTTTGTGTCTGTGTGTGTGTGTACATGCATCCCTGTGTGTGTGTGCGCATGACTTTTTGTGTGCATGTGTGGAGGCATGCATGCGGGCCAAGTGTGTTGCATGGGGGTGTGTGTGCAGGTGGTTTCTAGGATGTGGGAGGGGAGGTTGGAAGGGAATGTAAGTGCCGGCAGCTCCCTGCCTGACTTTGATGTGTGTTCTCACCACACCTGTGAGGATATCTCACCATTGCCTCCTGCATTTACTCTCGCACAGAGAGAAGGGAAGGCGGAAGAGGCACGGCTGCTTCCTGGGTGGCATGAGAAAGGTCTGGACCGTGTAAGAGCAGTAGGCATTTGTGTTTTGGGGTGGCCTCGGTCAACAATTAAGGAAATGCCTCTGAGCTCCATCCTGCAGGAATCATTACCGAGAACCCTGGTGGCCCTTCCTTGTCTTTGAGCCTGAGAGCTGTCAGTCATAGTGACTGGCAGGGAGGGTGAGAACCATGGCCCCAGGAGAAGCAAGGAGAGAGGCTGGGACCTGGGGCCTCTCCCAAGCCAGGCAAGCAGGACCACTTTCTGGCTTCCACGGGCTGCGATGTCCTGAGGAAGCCTCATCGCTCAGCTCCTCCCATTGTCAAGCCCACACGCCTGGGCTCGGGGCTCAGTGCTTGCTGCCCTGTGGCAGAGCTGGCCCTGCTTCCCTCTGTGTGCAGCGGAGTGGGGGATGCCCACCTGTCATCAGGCACCCATGTGTGAGAGTAAGTGCAGGAGGCAATGGTGAGATATCCTCGCAGGTGTGGTGAGAACGCACATCAAAGTCAGGCAGGGAGCTGCAGGCACTTACATTTCATCCTGTTTCACGCTGGTTAGCTAGAATTCTGTGTTCCCAATCGGTGTTCACTTATAAGAGTTACACGTTACACACGCTCATGGGGAAAATACTGAGGAGGGTCTTCCTGCCCTTAGGGACACGTCTGCATTTCTTCATCTCTCCAATGAGCTTAGCCCGCGGTCAGGCAAGCCTAAGGGTCAAGCTGCAAAGGGCCAGGGGGCCTGGGTCCAGCCATAACTGGGCTTCCTTCCCAGCTGCCCTTGGTGCCTCCACAGGCACTGCCCCTTACAGAGACCTGGTGGATCCCCAGATGGCCCGTGAGCTCCCAGAGCCACAGCAGCACTCCCAGTTCCAGCGCCCACCTGGTCTGGCAGTCTCATCCATGTACAGCCCCCTGGGGTCGGCGAAGTGGGTGGGAGCACACAGCGCCCACAGGGATGGGAAGAAACCATTAGAGTTTCCGCTGGGTGCAGTTTTACTTATGCTGGTGAGGTGTGGATTGTAGTGGCCGGTCCCTGGGCTGCCGGCCAGATGGTCACGTGTGACAGTGTGTGCGAGCACAGTCCTGCATGTGTGGTTGTTAAATTAACAGATGCAATGCAGTGGGGCACACACTCTTTTTTGTGCTGTGTTGATTGAAAGCAAGAGGAAACCACTCGGAACCCTCCTGAAACTCTCCTGCGCGTGGGGATCAGCTGAGGATGATGGGAGGAGCAGATTCTGGCTTGGTTGGCAGCTTCCCTTGGCGAGGGTCTCTGTTTCCCGTGAGTGCTGAGGAGGCCTCCACTGTGGAAACAAGCCCAGCAAACCCTTCCTACCCATCCGTGCTACTTAATAGAGGCGTTTGATGAGTTGGTTTTTAAAAATCCTTTTGCTCAACCTGGGTCTCACCTGGTGAACTCCAGATCTCTGGGGCAGACGCAGGCGCTGGGGCTCCTTGGACCCCCTGTTTGGTTCTCACGGCAGCTGAGTTGTAGAGCTGCAGGGTCCTATGTGGCCATGGCCTCATCCTTCACCCGCGGGGACCTCCCTGTCCGTGGGCCAGGCTCTGCCCTCATGTGTGGCTCTGAATATGAGGGTTGATCAGCACCGGGGCTCTAGGCAGTGAGGATGGTGGGGTCTCAGCCCTCCTTGCTGGGCCACTGGCCTCCAGATGTGCCTGTCCCACTCCCCTGCCACGTGGCGCGAGGACTAAGTGCCCTGGCTCTCGCCCCTGCTCCTGCACTCTGGAGGCTGGGTCCTGACAAGGCACTGGGCATGCGGCTGGGCATAACCGCTATCCTGTGGGATGCCCAAGCCCTGTACCTGGCCAGTGGTCTGCTCTGGATCCCCCAGGGCAGCTTTCCCTGACTCTCCCCGAGGAGGTGGCGACGTTTCTAATGACCCAAAGGTGTCTTTCTGAACTGTGCCTCCTTCATCTGTTAACAGAGCTGATAGGTTTATCTTCTATGACTAATTACATGTCCCTCCTGATCAGTACTTCCCAGCAATTCCACACTGTGTTGCTTGCTGTCCGGGAACAACAGGCCAGGCCCATTCCGCAGCTCCCAGAACACAGCGGCAGCCCCTGCAGGAGCTTGGGCCACGCCCACCTGCCCACTTCTGAGAAGGCCGCTTCCTCCTGGGCTGTGGTTATTCCCAGTGTGTTCCTTTCCTACTCCAGGCCAACAAACCTTCATACAGATATTTTGTGAATCTTAAAAACTATCATTTTTATTGAAATAACTTTAGTTAAACTAAAAAATATGTATATTTTTGGAAGTGGGAAAAACTGATTAAAATACTATAGAACCTTTCAAGTTAAAAAAAAAAATGCTGGGCTAATTTTCTTTTAAAAACACACCTTATATAAATCCCACAAAAACTGCTCAGGAACAATTATTCAACACTTTATTATTTTTTGCATAAATGAATCAAATCCTTATCGGTCGAGCACAGATTTCCTCTGCACACGTGAGCGCTACACGTGCGTTTTAGGAAGAGTCTGGAGCAGGAGGCTTGCGTCACCCGTCCCCACCCCGGCTCCTGCCCTCACACCATTCTTTGTCTTTCCACTTTGTCCCTACAGACGAAAACCGCTGTTGCTCTGTTGTACGATGAAGAGTCTGAAAATGCCTATGACGTCCGGCTGAAGCTGACGAAAGAGGTGCTGACAATTCAGAAGCAAGACGTCGTCTGTGTGGGCGGAAGCCACCAGGGCAGGAATGTAAGTGCCGCCACTTCAGGGAAGTCTCGGAGTGTTTCAGAGGAGCCCCATGAAGGGTCTTTGAAAAGTGTGGTTCAGGAATGATTGCTGAGCAAAAGCTGTTGCCTGTTATGTAAATATCCACAACTACTGGCTTTGACTGTGTCACAAAATAAAATACAGTTTTTAAGGTTGGATTATTTACTCTCTCCCTGACTTTCTTATTTGCTAATACATTTTCCGTGTAAAGCTTATGTGAAAAATATCCCCAATCCTGGCGCGTACCTGTAATCCCAGCTCTTCAGAAGGCTGAGGCAGGAGAATTGCTTGAACCCGGGAGGCGGAGGTTTCCGTGAGCCGAGATCCTGCCACTGCACTTCGGCCTGGGCGACAGAGCGAGACTCCATCTAAAAAAAAAAAAAAAGCCCCGAATGCCCCCCTGTGAGATGTGGAATCTTCTCCCTGGAAACCAGAGGGGAGCCACAGGGTGACTGGTGTGCGTGCCGGAAGCACAGAAGCCCCAGGGTTTCCGTCTACAATGGCCGTGAAAGGCAAGGCGGTGGGTGTTCCGGCATTTGGGGCCACCTTGGTCGCCGTGTATCTGTGGATGGAAATGTGAATTTTGATGCTAAAACAAGGTCCTTCTTGGCTGCAATTATATTCCCAACTGACAGATGAAATTTCCTTAAGGGTAAGAAATGTATTTATCAGATGCGGCAGAATACTGACTATTGGGGATTTTGTTTTGTTTTGTTTTTGCAACTTTTATTTGAAAGAGGACTACTGCAAATCAAACATACTGCATTGAAACTGCAATCATTTTGTCAGTTCCTAATTTTCTTTCTAGTAGGGGTAAATAATTTTAGATATATGTAGTGTCATCTTTAGTCAGAAACCTTTCGTTGCTGTCCTTTAAATACATCCATTAGCTGCAAAAACTGATGTTCAAGAATCATGTAGTTGAAAAGAGGTTCTTTTCAGTGTGTTCTTGAAAATATTCCCCAAACCATTTCCATTCCTATGTTCTAGGCTGGCCCTTTCTGGGGGCACAGGCTTAGGAGACCCTGTGTTTATTTGGTTTTCTCAGTCCTCCTGTCCTTTACCTTGGAAATAAAATGAGGTGGACAGGTCCCCCCGCCCCGACTCACAATCCTGTGATAAGTGTTTCCTAAGAGGTGCAGATGTTAGCAAAGTGTGACGGGTTTCCCGAGAAGGTCCACAAAGATCCCACCGTAAACCGTTCTGGTGTAGATGTGTATCGTGTACAAGTGCCCCTGTGAGCATCCTGGCCCACACCTTCTGTTTGGAGCCCCTCCTTCTGTGGCTGGCACCCAGTCCACCCTCCTGCTCCCCCACATGTCCCCTGTGGCTCAAGGAGGCGAAGGTTCTGGGATGGGGGGGCAGGGTCCCCCTTTCGGTTGCTCTTCCCTGGAACCCCAGCCCCAGCACCACATCCCAACATATGCCCTCTTCATACTGCCTCCAGGACTGCATGTCTTTGTCCGTTTGAGTTACTGTAACAAAATGCCTGAGCTGGGTAATTTACAAAGAACAGAAATGCATTGCTCACAGTTCTGGAGGCTCAGAGCACAGGATCAAGGTGCCTGCAGATTGGGTGGTCTGGTGAGGGTCTGCTCTCTTTCCAGACGGTGCCTTGAACGCTGCATCTTCCAGAGAGGACGATCACTGTGTCCTTGTGTGGCAGGAGGCGGAAGGGGTGAGATTTTTCAGCCAAGCTTTTGTGTGAAGGCACCTGACCCCATTCATGAGCTCACAGCCCTCATGGCTCGGTCACCTCCCACAGCCCACACCCCAGCACCACTGCCCTGGGTAGGAAGTTTCCACGTGAGCTTTGGAGGAGACAGACATTCTAACCCTGGCCTCTGCGTTCCAGAAGCCATGGTCGGTCTTCATGGGCTCATGCAAGAGTCCCACAATTCTGAGACTTTCTTCTTCCCGAAGTGTAGATAAATCTCCTGTCTGCCTTTATGTAGTCTAATCACTAACCGTTATGTTTTTTCCTCCACTTGTTCTAAATACCTAATAAGAGTGGGCTTCAGCAAAGAAAAAAATCAAGGAAGGTTTTGTAATCATTTTAAACTTACCCTGCTTAGTAGAGATTTTTATAGAAAATCTCAAAGTAAAAACACTAAATGTGTTTATGCTGTATTGGCTAGAAAAAAATAAATTACATTTTAAAAGTCTATAGCATCAGATTCTCTACCAAAAGTTAGGTTATTGGTGAACATGAAAGACTGCTTAAGAAAAATGGGCGTATGCTCGTACATGTAGACTTATGCATACAGTTTTATACAATTTTAGGTGAATTATTGACACCTAAAAAGCCCGTGGATCTAATGTTAAGATCCCTGCTCTACGAGAAGTGGGGCCATCAGAACACTCAGGTGCCTGGTCCATTTCTCAGTGATCTTTGCTGCTTCCACATGACACCCTCCTCCTTAGAGATGAAGCGAACACGTTTGTGAAAACACATGCGCACCTGGGCTGGATAATTGAGGGGAAATACCTGGGCTGGAAAATTGAGGGGAAAGGGTTTATGGGAAAAGTATATACCCAGAAACTGAGGTCAGGATTTTTTTTCTTCTTGCTTTTTGAGACGGGGTCTCGCTCTGTCACCCAGGCTGGAGTGCAGTGGCTCGACCTTGGCTCACCGTAACGTCTGCCTCCCGGGCTCAGGCGACTCTCAGATTTCTTTTAGGTACAGAATTTCAGGGTTTCTGTCCCAGGCAGAAAATCATATTGGGATCAACCCCATTAGTTTGAGGGATAACTGAAATCCTGCACCTTCCGTTGATTATGAAAATAAAGCCATTTTACCATGAGAAGTTATCAGGTGTTTGGAGATTGGGAAGGCCTGCTTTTAACAAAGGTCACAGCTGTTTCTAGAATTAGAAGCAGAGCACCGCGGGCGGCCTCAGAGCCCGGTGACAACCCTTTCGTCCACATCAGGAAGGGTTTCCCACGTTGGCCCCCAGCGAACCTGACTGAGAACAGACGTTTTCCGTTTAAAATAATTTTGAAGAGCAGAACTGGAAGAGCTAATCATTGCACACTTGATTCACAGAGAAACCTAAGTGGGGGATTTTTATCTCATGGACTATGGAGTCCCTGCGTGGAACCCAGGAGGTGAAAAATTCATCATCAGATTCAGCTCAGCATAGATTTATTGAGTACACAAGATAGGTATTAAAGTCAAGCGTATCCGAAACCCTAGATAATATTACTAGTAAAAATAGTTACAAATATGAATTATTTTATTACCACATGCCGTTACTTTTCTAAGCATATTTCATATTGTAATTCGCTTAAAACCTCCACATCCTGATGCAGTAGACACCCCTACGGGCCCCCTGGTACAGTGACTTAGCCTAAGGCTGAGGCTCTTACCCTGAAGGGACCCTGAGGTTGGTAGCTTGCTCATTCGGCCCCTAGGATTGCTGGTGTGTCTGCCACTGACTCCGCGTCCTGGAGAAGACGCCTGCTGAGTCTGCATGTTACTTTGAATGTCCTCACTGAACTCGCACGTACAGTTCCGACTGGCATTTTAATTTTCAGATTGTTTTTTTCTTTATAGCAACTAATAGTTAATTTATACGCTCTGAGCCCTGTTTTCAGTGGGAGGTTCACTCTCACTTCAGCACCTGCTCTGCAGATGGGCTTGGAAGGAGTTTGGGTCTCCTGAAGGCTACCCCAACATTCCCACTGAACTCCAAACCTCTGGTTACGTTTGTGTTCTCACCTGAACATTGGAGAAGACAAAATTAACGGGTAGATGTGTGTTTTGTTTTCTTGAACCTGCTGAAAATAGAACCACATTATCCATTAGTGATAGACGACCATAGAAGGAAAAGAGCAAAACTAGTTTTACCTTTAACAAAGCCAAGAGGTCTCTAAGTTCTGCCCGTGTATCCTGCAGCAGGGAATCTGAATCGATGTACTGTTTTACTTCCTGCCCCTTTATATTGACATGAAGTGTGGATGCCCAAGAGTCTCAGGATTCCGTCTCCTGGAGACAGTGTGGGCTTTCAGGAGGGGAGAGCCGGCTTCCCCTTCCCTTTCAGAATTCCCATTTGGATTGCTTTATTTTTCTATAATTGTCGTTGTGCGTTGGATGTTCTTTTAATTGATATGTCTATGGTGGTACTTTTAATTAATGTGGTGGGACGCTGTGCATTAAACTTGGTACGTTAGGTCATGGTAGATTCACAGTTGGAAAGTATTTTAGAAAATTTTACTTCTTCATTTTACTATGTAGGAAATTAAGATTCAGGAAGAAGGAGGTGTGGTTCTAATAGTACAAAGTTACCCACAGAGTTAAGACGGCACTGGGCACAACTCTGCTCATTTACAATCTAAGGGATGCGCTCTGATAAATTAGTGAAGACTGCACAAGAAACCGGCAACCACAAGCAGCGCCAACACAAACAGTGTTGGGTGACATTTAAAATCACAGTTCTGAACTGTGATTTTAGAACTGTGATTTTAATTTGGAATGAAGAATTTAAAGTCTCTCAGATTGTTGAATGGATCACGACACTTGCAAACATGTAGGAGTTTATGATAAATTCTATATACAATATACAAAATTCTACACTTGTTTCTCATAAAGTCAATATTTCATGACTACTTTAATTTATCTAAATTTATATCTGTATTTCCCAAGTTGCTTCTTATTCTTTGGGTGCAAAATCAGGAGTAGACATCACTTCTGTTTTACTTTTTTTTATTCTAACCTTAATCGTTATTATTTTATGTCCTTAAATTTAGACAAATGACCAATTCCCCTTACAATACTTTATAATTCAGCCAAAATACAAGTAATTTAGTAGCAATCCTTTTAAGCTAATCTGACACTTTATCAGCATTATATATTTTTTCTGTTGATAACTTTATTGACAAACATTTATTAGTTTGTTAACTCTTCCATTTTTCTCAGATCCCAACACAAAATGTATTTCTTTACAGTTTCTGAAAACCAGTCTCTGTGCTGCTTCATGCTGAGTCAGCTCTGACGCCTGTGTGCATCGCCTCACCGGTCTCTCTTGGTTGGGTCAGATCCCACTCCGCCCGGCACCAGGTCCTGCTCAGGGCCTGTGAGCTCTCATTAGTCCATTAGGGGAAGGTCTGCTGGACGCCTCGGCCTGTCCTCCACAGAGCTCATCAGTGTAGGGCAAACATGCATGTTTACAAATGAAATACTGCATAAGAAGAATTGGCTACTGTTCCTAGAAACTAGAAAACAGAAAGCAAAACAACTGCATTCGGAGCTTTCATTTGTCGGTGACTCGCCCACTGGTGGAAGAATCATATAAGCTCATTAGAGTGTGTCCATAGTCAAACTGTAATATGAATTCTTCTCTCATTATGTTCTATCCCAGGGTAAATCAGATGTCCTTGCTGATTGCCTGGCTGGCTTTAAGTGGGAGGATATCCTTCTTACGAAAATCACTAACTTCTACAAGGCATCCATTCTTGTTTGAAATTGATTTCTCTTGTGTTTAAAATGGCCCCGGCCTTTTTCTTCGATGAATTTATTTCCAAAAGATTTGTCTCCACAGAGGAGGATGGCATGGCGAGGCAGTATAACTGGAACATAAACAAACTGTAAGACACAAAGTGCCGGGAGAAGTGCAGGTAAATTTGGAAGCAAGCGATTTGTGAAATTTCACAGGTACGGGGCCGAAGGCTGCAAGGATGAACCAGGACTTTGAAATTCATACCTTCAGGAGAAAAGTGGACAGTCTTGCTGAAAAGGCTTCCGAAACAATTAACAAAATGCAGTCGTCAGCAAAACATCTAGAATTTTTTCTGTCATCACTTGGATAGTGGCTGACTCTTGCAAAATTCACCTTCACCTTAGTTTTCAAAACTATTGAGTTAGCTCGTTAAAATGTTATTTAATGGTACCTAGAATACAGTTCACTTTAATAAGGAAAGTTCTGGTTTAAAGAATATGAAAACCTTAAAATAATGAACAGTTTGGCCATATTCATTATGAAAGTTTACACCAAGGTTTAGTTAAAAATAATAATTTACACTTTGGGAGGCTGAGGTGGGAAGATCACGAGGTCAGGAGTTTGAGACTAGCTTGACCAACATGGTGAAACCCCATCTCTACTAAAAATACAAAAATTAGTTGGACGTGGTGGCAGGTCCCTGTAATCTCAGCTACTCGAGGCTGAGGCAGGAGAATCGCTTGAACCCAAGAGGTAGAGGTTGCCATGAGCCGAGATTGCACCACTGCACTCCAGCCTGGGCGACAGAGTGAAACTCTGTCTCAAAAAAAAAAAAAATAGTTTACATATGTTTGTGTATGAGGGTGTGTGCATGCAGCAGCACACTTTATAAAGAAATCAAATAGAAAGTGCGTCACTCAAATAGAACTTTCAATATAACTAAAATCTAACAGCAAAGACAGTTGTATAATCTGCCAAACATTTTTTTAAGTATATAATTTTTTAAACCTAAAAAATTTGAAGTGAGCAAACAGAACCCCATGCAATTATTATTAATATTTATTATATGCCGACATAGCACTAGATTGCTTTGGCTCTGTCTATGTTTTGAAGAGTGAAGTACGCCTCCACAGCTGGAGCCTGACTGCCTCCTCACCGGCCCTTCGGTACTGATGCTCCTACCGACTGTTCATTTACATTTTTAAATTCTTCCCTCATACGCATTTTTCCACAGACAACATATTTTTTGTGTGTTTTTCAATTGTAGATAAATGGAATGCCATTAGGTGCTCATTTTGCAAACATGCTTTTTAAATGGATCTACAATGCATGAAGATAAAACCTGCTGCATGTAGATCTACTTAGTCCATCCCTTTAAGGACTGTGAGTTGTTGCATGAACTGTCCAAAGTTGATTGATAAGTTTTCTGCACATTCTTAATTGGGTGTAAGTCCCTGCAAGAAAAATTTAGATTTTCAATATTGTCAACATATTTGTTTTAATAAGCCTAACTTTGCAATGATGTGTACATTCTCTAGAAGTTATTTGGGGCTCATATGTGGTGAGTTCTTGTTACCAGCTGTGAATCCACAAGGGTCTGCAGCAAACTCGATTCTTGCTTCCTTGGAGGAAAGAATTGGGTTGAGGGGCAGAAAGAGGTTTAAGGCAGAGGGAGGTTTAAGGCAGAAAGAGGTTTAAGGCAGACTGAGGCCAGTTTTAGAGCAGGGGTGAACGTTTATTAAAAAGTTTTAGAGCAGGAATGAAAGGAAGTGAAGGACACTTGTAAGACAGCCAGTGGGTGACTTGAGAGACCAAGAGCCCCGTCCAGCCCTTGACTTGGGGTTTTCTCCATTGTCATGGTTCCAAGGTTTGCAGCCCCCTTCCCCTGTTCTTCCTTGGGGGTGGGCTGTCTGCATATGCAGAGCCGGCCAGCATTTGAGGGGGCTGCATGCACCGTGTGTTTCCTGGGGCTGTGCACATGTTCACTTGAGGTGTTTTTCCCTCACCAATTGAGTCCACCCAGAGGAAAGTCATAGACCAGTTAAAAACCACCCTTTTGTCTTGAAGCGCTTGTGCTTGAGGCCACTGCCCAGCTCCTGAGATCTTATTGGGAAGCTGCTGATCACCAGCTTTCGGTGTTTTCTATCTACCTGGAGACTGCCTTTTCCTGGTACTGGCTGTGCCCAGTTATCATTTTAGAGAGAAAGTGTAACAACCACCTGACCACCACCTGCTGGTCGCCTGATGTCCTGGGGCTGGGGCCCGTCTCCTGCCCTGCTCGTGTCTGCTCTGTGTTACGGTTGTGAAGAGCGAAGTCGAAGGGCAATGACAGGCCCATTTGCATCCATGACTAATCGTGGTGGGTGCCCAGTTGACTGGCAGGAGCAGTGCTGCCAGGTGTGAAGCTGGCGGGTGAGAGGCAGCTGACATGGACGGACACCTCTGCTCCTCATCACCTGCCCTGGTAGTGCAGGCCAGGCTGACCAGGAAAGCTGCCAGCTCCAGTTCCCTGGACCACTTGGGAGAGCTCCCCTGGAGGGCCAGGCCCGTCAGCACAGGGGCTGGGGGAAGAGAGCTAAGGATGGAAAAGCCCTGGAAGCTAATTCAGAGGAGAAGAGCGTCTTCAGGTTCCTCCTGTACCCCGTCAGGGATTGAGGCAGAGGCTCCGGATGGACCAGAGACTCCAAGGCCAGGATGCAAACGTCATAAGGTCATGGTGGCCGGGAGCCTGGTTCCTGTCTGTGGTTCCCAGAGACCCCAGTGTATTGTCCTGGCATCAGGTCGGGGCTGGGGGGGCTGCTCCCCCATGACACCCGCCAAGGACAGCCTTTGTCATTCCTGGCCTGTGCTCAGACCTGATGAAACTCATACTCAGAGCTTTAGGTGTGAGAAGCCAGATCCAACTCCTCAAGAAGGTGGATTACTATGGAATCACTGAATTTTTAAAATTTAGGAGTTATCATGCACTTTTCAAAACTCTAATCCCAGGATATTGAAATCCTTCTAATAAGGATTTAACATCCAAATTAGGCAAATATGCACAAGAGTTTTCAAATAACTCTTCTTAGTTTGAAATCATTGCATCCAGACACTGAGAAATAGTTTACTTACTTCAGATGGCAAATCCAGGCTCCCGCAGTCTATTTAGGAAATTTTATTTGAGTGAATTATTTTTAAAAAGTAGAGAGAGATTCAATACCCCATTCTGAAGGATGCCTTACAGAGCGTTTCCTAAAGCAAAGGGAATGTCCAACTCTGTGGAAGAAACAATGCCTCGTGACTCAACACCCTGTCACATAGCCCCAGGGTGAAGTCTGTTAGCACGTTGTTTTCTGAAAACTATGAGTATTTTTGAAAGTATCTTTCATGTGTGGGTGTGAAATAGAATACTTCAGAATTGTTTTGCTGTAAATTTCTAATTTTTAAAGTTTAACTTTCAAACCCTTCAAGTATAGAGAAAAAAAAAAAAACAAAAAACCTTATTTTCTAGGTCCGTGGCCTTTCCCACATCTCCATTCTCTTCTTACAAGAGTGAGGCCAGGCCTGTGTGAGGAGTAAGACCACCAGGGAAGGGAAGGGGATTGACGAGGACCTGGGGAGAGAGCAGGGGGATTAACGCCCCAGGTCATCCTGTCCTCGCCACAAGAAGGGTTTTGAGCTGAACAAACCTGGGGGTAGGACCCTGGCTGGTGACCACAATACAGCATTTTACTTGTAGAAATGATTGAAATATTTCTGGAAATTGCAGTATTCACATCTGAACATGAGTTTGCAGCCATAACAAATTTAAATTTAGTGTTAAGTCCACAGTTTAAATATCTGAAGTAGAATTGTGAGGCCCATTCATACATGTAATTCAGTAATAACTTGAAGAACAATGTTTTAGAAGACCAGAATGAGAAATCTGATCTTACATACCCCCAAACCATTTTTTTGATGAGAAATGTATAATTGATAAGTTATCTGTGTCATAGAAAACTGCTCCTTCTTAAAATATGTGGTCAGAAGATAATGTGGAGATAGCTATGTCCTATTATTGATATAATGATGCTGCTACCAAGATGTGAACATAAATTAAATGTCATAACATAGTTTGAGATTAAATGAGAAAATGCAGAATAGTATTTTATGAAAGCTTTTATCTGATATGTTTGTGAAAAGAAAAGCAGGATTGAATTGGAAAATAATTTATTGAACAATTACCTTAGATTTCAACCTCAGTTCTGTAGAGGTTTTATGATACATTTGATTCTATTCAGAATTTGTTCCTTTGGTGAGTCCCTGCAGTCCCTGAATATAGGAAGCGAGGAGGCCGTGATTATGGGCGAATGCATGGAATAGGGGAGTCAGGCCATAAATTAGATTTATAATGAGCCTTGGGGCAGCTTACGATCCATACCTGCTTGTGGGTCCTTGACTTTAAGGGGTATGTATTAGGAGAGGAATGAAACAGCGGACTGTTTTGGTTGCATTAGAAATGCTTTTTGATGGCATTAGTTTGTCTAGATATCAGTTAACAGAGCACTATGAAAATGCTACCTAGAACCTTAAATTAAAGTGATCAGCTCTGGATTGACTCTGGGGTCATAAAATAATTAGGACGCAGGAGGCAGAATAAGTTCAGCCAGGCTGCTGTGTGAAAAGTTCCATTAGAAGCTGCAGAAGTTTTCCCATTTACTTTTTATCATCCAGTAAGTTTTATAAATCTTGGTTTGAAAATTAAAGTTCCTATATATGCTAATGTTAAGATGTTAGGGGCTTCATAATTATATAATGGTCATTTATAAATGTGTGGAAGCACAAATTGGCTGAGCCTTTTCTCTCAACTTTAGCACACTGAAGTCCTTGGTGTTTGAATGAGGTGTTTTTTTTGTTTTGTTTTGTTTTGTTTTGTTTTGAGACGGAGTCTCGCTCTGTCGCCCAGGCTGGAGTGCAGTGGCCAGATCTCAGCTCACTGCAAGCTCCGCCTCCTGGGTTTCAGCCTCCTGAGTAGCTGGGACTACAGGCACCCGCCACCTCGCCCGGCTAGTTTTTTTGTATTTTTTAGTAGAGACGGGGTTTCACCATGTTAGCCCATGTTGGGATGGTCTCGATCTCCTGACCTCGTGATCCGCCCGTCTCGGCCTCCCAAAGTGCTGGGATTACAGGCTTGAGCCACCGCGCCCGGCCATGAGGTGGTTTTAAAACAACAATTTTTCATGGAGAGAACTAACCACCGTGGTAGTTTTGTTAAATCTGATGGTCTATAAGGTGCTTTCCACAGTGATTGTCCTTGACTCCTGTCGAGGCAACTTGGACTCCACGGTAACAAGGAACCATAGGTGGGCTGACTTGGGCAGCAGGGACTCCCTTCTCACCGTTCTGGGAGGTGGAAGTCCAACACCAAGGTGCTGTGGGTTTGGTTACTGGCAAGGGCCGGCTTCCTGGTTTGCAGGTGGCAGCCTTATAGGTGTGTCCTCACATGGTAGAGACAGTGAGATGGGGGTGGGGAGAGAAAGAACAAGAGAGAGAGAGAAAAAGAGGAAAAAGAAAGAGAGAGAGCGCGCTGTATCTGCTGTCTTTTCCTGTTCCTTTAAGGACACCAATCCTATCAGATAGGGCCCCCTTGAATGACCTCATCTGACCTTAGTTACTTCCTACAGGCTCTACCTCCAGTGCAGTCACACTGGGGGTCAGGACTTCAACATGGATTTTAGGGGGACAGGGTCCCATTCCCAGCACTTCCTGTTAGGGCTCACAGTACAGCTCTCACTTTCCAGATGCAGAAACTTGATTTTAGAGAGATTTAGAGACCTAAATACCTAAATGGCTGGTTCAAACGTACACAGAAAGGAACATTTCAGGAGACTGCACAAAGCTGATATGAAATGAATATTATTTCGGCTTAGCTAAAATCGTAAAGAACAAGCTCAAGTTCTAGTAAACAAATGTTTATGTTGGTTGTTCAAGTTGTAATTTTTTCTTGCCTATCTTCTTATTAGTCCAGATTTTACCACAGGTGATCAGTTTCTTGATGTTTCCTTTGAAATATCAAGGATATTTTAGGATATTTCAGGATATCTTCCTGACATGTATAAGTGAGTCAAATGACAGCTTTAAAATGTCATTCTTTGGCAGTCTGTCGAGGCAGAAACTAACTTGTTTCTTCTCAAAATGTGTTTTCTCTCATCTTGTACTTGCTTGCTTGCTTGCATGAGTTTCAAATACTTACATTAACAGCTAAAATTTTAAAATGTTGTAGAGCATTTTCAGAAATTCCATACAGAGAGGCCTCCAGTTACTATGACATAGATAATTCAATGTGCTCATCTTCCGTAGACAGAAAAGTTCTTAGAAGCGTGAGGCTGTTTGCTGTGTCACACAGAGGAGCAGCTAGTAGGTGGACGGACGCCTTTCTCCCCACTCCCTCACTGGGCCATGAACACTGCAGAATTTACCGTCTACTGAGGGAGGGAATGAACCCCCGCTGTGTTCTGCAGTTCACGCTCACCGCGAGATGCATTCTGGCCTGCAAAGTCGACGGTCCTCGTGTTGAAGAGGAAAACCGTGTACTTCCCACATGCAGGAGTAACTCCCTGTCCCTCCTCTGTAGAGGATACCCTTGGAAACGCACTGTCCACACAATGGCATTTATTTATTCAGCTTTATTGAGCTGTGACTAATAAAAATTATACGTGCTTAAGGTGTGCAGGGTATGTTCTCATGGGCATATAATGAAATGCACACTACAAGCAAGCTAATTAACACATATATCACCTCTTACGGTTACCTTTGTTTTTTGTGGTGAGGACACATAAGGTTTATTCTCTTAGCAGATTTCAGGGAAATACGGTATTATTAACCATAGTCACCATGCTTTCCATTGGAGCCGCAGAACTTGTTCACCTTACAGCTGAAACGTTGCACCCTTTGGCCTGCGTCTCCGCGCCGCCCCCCACCCCGAAACCCCTGGTAACCACGGTTCTACTCTCTGCCTCTGCGTTCAACATTCTTAGATTCCACGTGCAGGAGAGACCGTGTGGTATGTGTCTTTCTGTGCCTGGCTGATTCCACTCAGCCCAGTGACCTCCAGGCTCATCCGCGTTGTTCCAGATGGCAGGACTTCCCTCTTTATGGCTGAAGGATGCTCCATTCGGGGGATCCACTGTGTTTTCTTTGTTCTCGCATCTGCTGGTGGACACTTGGGTTGTATCCGTATCTTGGCTGTTGTCAGTAATGCTTTGATGGGATTTAAGAGCCCGTCTGTTACTCTGTCCACGGGTGCAGTGTGACTGGGAAGCATCTGTGGCGTTTCAGGTAAATACTGAGAATGCGGATGTGATAAGAGCCCACGGTATGGACGTCCCAGGGTGGCTCTGACTTTGCTGTTCACAGCATCTGGAACGCAGCCTACGACCAAGAAAAAGTCAACACGATCACTCTGTAGCAAGATCCCTGAAATACAGCTCTTTTTCTGTGTGTAAAATTATTTTTGTCAGTTAAAAATATATGCGCAAAAAAATTTAACGCAGGTATATTTGCTCTAATTTGTGGTTTCTTTCCTTTGAGTTTATAAAGTATTCCCCCTAAGAAGGACATTCCTGGGGTGTCTCAGGCTGTGGAAGTCCTCACAGCAGCCTTCCTGCATCTGCACCTGCACCGCTGTCCAGGGTGGGAGCTCCCAGGTGCCCCCTTCGGCATGAGCTCTGCCACCGTCTTACTTCTTCGTCCTTGCTTTGCACAACAGATTCCTTTCAGAGCCATTCAGCCTGAACATGCTCATGTTTCCACCTAGAACTCAAAGAATGTCTGTCACTTCTGTTTTTCCTGTAGTGTCTTTTTGAGGTAAAGGCACCCTTTGGCCACTGTCCATCTACTCCAGGCCACCTCGTGCACCCCTCAGAGCGCACCAGTCACCCGTGTCTACCTGAATTTGGCAACAGTCGCATTCATCAGATTAGCAAACACAGGTGCATGGCTTAGTGCGCAAGGGATTTGGAGATTTTTACCATTTCACTAGCCAGTTAAGGGCCTATTGTGCATTTAGCTTTTTATCACAACGTACCCTTAAATATCCCAGGCACCTGTGGTCAGAGGACGTGAAAAAATTGATCATTCTTAAATTAATATTGGTTGAAGATTGTCCTAAACACGGCTGACTTCAGCAGAGGTGCACAGTGAAGAGGGAGCCCGTCCTGGGGTTGGCGGGAAGAGTCCAGATTTAAAACAGGACTGAGTGCCCTGCCCCATTTCCCTTTCACCACCTTGGAGAAGGTGGGCCCCTCATTTCTTCACAGAGCTCCGTTCCTCACAAGCAGATTGCAGATGGGATGGCAGCTGTGCAGAGACTCTCCCTGCATTTCACGGGGCCCATTCTTTATCACCGTCTTTGTTTTCATACGTGCAATACCACACATTAAAGGTTTGAAATAGTGTCATTACTGTCATATTTAGCCAAGGTTGCTTTGGAAGTATAATTTAACAAGTATTTCTGTTTAAATGAAGAATTTCTTTTGAATTTACTTTCTGATAGTGCATTTTAACCTAAACTTGGTTTGTTTTCTGAACTTTTTTAAAGCACAGAACTGTTACGCTTCGCAGACAGGCAGTTAGCGGCCTGGGCCTGAGTATAAAGGTACGGGAAATGGTTTTCTTTATTCCTGCTTTTTATTTTTGAAGAACTTTTTAGTGTGAATCGTGATAACCGTGCTTCTCTCTGACGGCTTTGTCTTCCAGGGAGGTTCTGAGCACAACGTCCCCGTCGTCATATCAAAAATATTCAAAGACCAAGCAGGTAAAAACAGCCAAAATGACCTGTGTGTGCATCGCAGCCATTTGTGAGATAACAAACTACTGAAAATGGTAAAAATCAGCAGATGTGTGTTTTGCTCGATTACCTAAACTTCCGTTTTATTTTCGTAGCTGTGCCTTTTTCAAAGGATGCTTCTTATGCCCTCATCTGAGGCTGCCTTTTTTAACCTCTACTGACCCCTCTGGCCCTTAAGACAGACAGTAATTCTCTGTTTGATGTATCAGGTTGTCCTCTAAAGACATTGATGATTCAGGGGTTTGAACGTCGAGTTTAAGGTATGTTAAAAATTGAGGAGAATTAAATACAGATGGAGAAGTCCACAGTGGTCGTTGAAGTATCTGACAAGCGTAAGAACGTAACTTGCCTGTTGCAGGACTAGCTGAGTGCGCCAGGCGGGGCTGAAACCCGTCTGTTCTGCACTTGGCAGCTGGCGGTACTGCACTGACTGCTACCTCAGTTCATGAAATGAAGCACTGGCTATGGGAATAATCACAAGAATAACTGACATTCATAGGGAGAGATTACCCTGTGTGCAATTGAAAAGTGAGGGTGGGACTTCTGGCCACACATTCCACTATTGTGCAGATTGTTTCTCATACAATTCGATTTTGGACATAATGACCCCCCTGTGTTAAACTGCATGCATCTGTCTCCTTGTCAGGAGGATTTTGCGTCCCCACAGCTGGCCTCCTCCCACCTGGTCCAGCAGCTCCTGGGTGTGCAGCCTCAGGCCGCTCCTCCCCTATTCTCCAGAGCAAGGGGCACCTGGACATGTGCTGTGTGGGGGGGCGATTAGCTTATGTCCTTGAGGCCTGTGGGGGAACAGGAAGTAAGACAGAGTGGGCGAGGCGGGGTGGCCTTATGACCTCATGTGCCTCACACCAGAAAGCACAGCCACTGCAGGGGACCGCTGGCTGTGTCCCTGGAGGGGACATGCTTCTCTCCACACTCTACCAGAAATGTGGAGGTTTTGGGTGAAAAGCACAGAATAAGCTCATGCTTTTTCTCAAAACATTCTTACTCATTTCATCCAATTTTACCCAAACCATAAGCCCAGTATGCAGGTAGAGTGCCCCGAGGAGGACGGAGGTCCCAGATTGGGGAAGCCTTAACCACTAGCCCTCTGAAGGTGGGTGCGGTGAGGGCAGCGAGAGTCAGGTCGTCTGAAGGTGGGTGTGGCAGTGGTGATGGTCAGGTCCTCTGAAGGTGGGTGCGGTGAGGGCAGCGATGGTCAGGTCCTCTAAAGGTGGGTGTGGTGAGGACAGCGAGGGTCAGGTCCTCTGAAGGTGGCGCGGTGAGGGCACGATGGTCAGGACAGCGATGGTCAGGTCCTCTGAAGGTGGTGCGGTGAGGACAGCGATGGTCAGGTCCTCTGAAGGTGGTGCGGTGAGGGCACGATGGTCAGGTCCTCTGAAGGTGGGTACGGTGAGGGCAGCGATGGTCAGGTCCTCTGAAGGTGGTGCGGTGAGGGCACGATGGTCAGGTCCTCTGAAGGTGGTGCGGTGAGGGCACGATGGTCAGGTCCTCTGAAGGTGGGTGCGGTGAGGGCAGCGATGGTCAGGTCCTCTGAAGGTGGGTGTGGTGAGGACAGCGAGGGTCAGGTCCTCTGAAGGTGGTGCGGTGAGGGCACGGTGGTCAGGTCCTCTGAAGGTGGGTGCAGTGAGGGCAGTGATGGTCAGGTCCTCTGAAGGTGGTGCGGTGAGGGCAGCGATGGTCAGGTCCTCTGAAGGTGGTGTGGTGAGGGCACGATGGTCAGGACAGCGATGTGTGGTGCACGAGATCATGTTCTGCTGCGGAGATTGTCTCAGTGGGATGTGAATTCCCCACGGCAGCTCTGAACCTGTTCTCAGGGAAGAGAGGTTTCCACAGAATGATTCGCCATGAAGTTTGCATCCGGGTAAAGATTCTTTTTCACCAGAAGGACATTTAGGAGTCAGGTCAGCAGCACAGTTTTCTCCTTTGGAGCAAGCTTACAAACCTGCCTTCAAACTTGCAGCAGATGGCTTTCCATTTAATCAGGAATTAGGGGCCAGCAACCCCCAAAACCCAGCGGCGGCCTCGGCCTTGGAGGCAGCAGGGGCTGTTCGGAAGGAAACCTAGGAATTTCAGTGTTGCAAGAAATACAGTGTTAGTTATAACCAAGATGGCAGGAAAAGTGAGAGAGCTTTGCAGACCTCTGAATGAAAGGATAATTTTTTTTTTTTTTTTGGTTTGTTCCCCCACCCTCCCCACCCCCAGACGACGTCTCACTGAGATGCCCAGGCTGGAGTGCAATGGCGTGATCTCGGCTCACTGCAGCCTCCACCTCCCAGGTTCAAGCGATTCTCCTGCCCCAGCCTCCCGAGTAGCTGGGATTACAGGTGTCCGCCACCACGCCTGGCTAATTTTTGTATTTTTAGTAGAAGTGGGGGTCTCACCATGTTGGCCAGGCTGGTCTCGAACTCCTGACCTCAGGTGATCTGCCTGCCTCGGCCTCCCAAAGTGCTGGGATTACAGGCATGAGTCACTGCACCTGGCCTCTTTTTGAGGTTTTTAGAGCATTTCAAAAGAAACATTATGATTCATTTGAACTACAGTATTTTGTTGCATGTATTACATCAAGCGTTATAATTGTGTTGACCAGCTTTGCAGAGCTCAGTGCTTTGGCGCGTATGAAGTGTGATTCCACACGGAGCCGTGGGTCCACCGTTGCTGTGTCGGGTGCGGTTGGTTCCTGCTGCACCCCTGAAGCCATCTGGCTGACTGGTGGATAGTGGAAAGAAGGCATGGCCTGATGCAGCTCTGTTCCTCTCATCTTTGTGAACATTTTTAGTTATTTTCATTAGTGGGGTTTTACTTTTTAATTGATGGATATGATGAAAAGTCCCAGAAAAGAGAATAAGACAGTAAGGTTAGTCAACAGGTAACATTCAGTAAAGGATGTTTATGGTTAATTCAGAAAGAAAATCTATTTTTCCTGTAGGGGGAGAAACAGGTCAAGAAGGCCACACTCCCTAAAGTGTGCGTGCGACCCTGGGGTTGTAGCCCGTGTGCCCTCCCAAGCCAGCATCCCTGCCTCAAGCAGCCAAGGCTTGTGGGTGTGGTCAGGAGAAACTGGGACCCGGGAGATCCCGTCTTACCAGTCCGCAGACCATGCTATGCACTTCTCTTCTGACATTGGAAGTTTCACAAGTAACTCCAGTGGGGAGCCCCAGTGGGAGGTCCCCACGCTCCTCCCGGGCCTGCTTCCAGGCTTGTGTTCCATACCCCCTGCAGATTTCCCACCCAGAGCCTTGCCTGCCTGTCCCTGCTGCCCCCTCGTCCTGCCAGCTCGCCTGTCTCCATCCTCACCACCCCTCCAGGCCCAGGCCTGAGACCTCAGCAGCACTTGGAGATGAAGTTACATGGTTCCTCCCTGCACCTGCCTCTCCCCACCAGGATCCATTTGATCCGCTGTGCCAGAGTTCGTGTTTTGGAGACACATTTATATCTTCATTGTATGCACAGTCAGTAACAGAAAGTCCTGGCGATGAATTGTGAGTTTAAGGGATCAGGGGCTTTGTCTCATTTATTTTATGTCTTCCGTGTAAACCACAGAACGAGTGTTTTACAGGCGAGCAGAGCTCCTGGGTTGTCCTGAATATCTTGTATTAAACTGACACAGGAGTCTGGCCTCAGGATGAAGGGAGTGCAGGAGGCTCTGTGGACTTCGGTGCTGGAGCCCAGGAGCGCATACCCTCTACCCCACAGAGCAGAGCCCAGGAGCGCATACCCTCTACCCCACAGAGCACGGAGTCGCCAGATAGGTCGGGAGGCAGACAGACCAAACACGGGGTGATTAGTTAGAACTAGGAATACCTACGGATGCTAAGAGAAACTGTCTGCATTCCTCCACGTTTTAGATCCTCTTCTGGATGAGCAGGTATGCAGTTATCCCCAGGTGATGAAAGGCCAGGACAGGTGGGAAGGCTCTCCAGCTCTCATTCTCCAGGGACGCCAGAGCAGCCAGGTAGCCCGAGGCTTCACCTCGCTCATTTTTAAGAATGAGGCAGTTGTGAGATGTTAGGTCAGCACAAAATATAAAATTATTAGTTTGCTTGTTTATCCATGAATTTATCCAATCCTATTTAATAAACAACTTCTATGGATAAGACGCTTCTCGGGCCATCAGCAGAGACCAAGGCAGAATTCTCGCCGTTGCAGAGCTTGTAGACAACTGGAGAAGGCTGGCAGTGAACACACGTGCGATACATTTGCAGAAATGACGGCTCCTGTGGAGTGAGCGAAACCGTGGTACGGAGGAGACGGGTAGAGGGCGCTGTTTTTTGTAATGTGGTTGATGATTTTATCCTGTGAGTAAGAGAGAGTCAGCTGAAGTTTGTTTAAAATAGAGTGATTAGGGTAGCTTCTCATTTAAGAAAAGTCCCCCTGGCTGTTGTGAGGAAGCTGCTCCAGGAAGCAGGGAGGAAGGTGGAGAGCCAGTGCAGGGTGTAGGAGGGGCCGCCGTCCCTGCCCTTCTGGGATGTTGGTGAATCTGTAGATAAGTGGCCAGAAGCTGGATGTCCTCGGAGGCTCCATGTCACATGCTGCTGAAGGGTGGGCTGTGTGTCTGAGAGGAAGGAGGACTCAGGCCAGGTTGAGGTTTCCTTTTAGCCTCAGCACCAGGTGGGCCGATGGTGCATTTAGTGAAATGGCCCGCACAGGTCCTGGGGTGTTGAGTGAATGTCGGAAGCAGAGCATGGACAGCAGGGGATCCGTGCTGCGTTTCAGGGCTGATTTGCTGGCCAGCGGAGTGTACCTGTGAGGCTCAGAGGACAATATCAGGGTAAGACACTTTTTAAAGAGAGGCATTTAAATTAAATGAATGGCACTGAGGTGGTTCCCCAGAGACTTACTGTAGGTGGAGTGGAGAAGGCTCCTGAGGCCTGAGTTAGGAGTATGGACATCCCGAGGTTGGACGGTTGCCTGATGTCAGAGTGGAGCCAGGCAGCCCGGCTCAGTTCACTTGTGCCTTGAATTCTTCGCGAAGTGACTCTTGAGCATCTGAATTGCCTGAGCAGCTGTGCAGAGCCTGACAGAGAGAGGCTCTGATTGTACCGTTGAGGTGCGGCCTGCGTGCAGGATTCCACGCCCTGGAGCCCCTGCCCCCTGGTCCCTCTGATGTGGAGACCTTCAGACCTCACGCTCATCACAGGGGACTTGGGATCCACAGGTCCACGTCATGGGTGTGGAGAGGCTGAGAGGTGGAGATAGGTCTGAGACTCTCCTCAGTGCAGATATAGGGTTCAGCACATGTGTCTAGACATTGTTGAATACCTGGTGAGATTGTATATTTTCGGGGAGATATATAATTATTTTCATTGTGTTTAATGGGAAATTTGTTAATATTACATTTGAAAACTTAAGTATAATTTTTCTTCAGCATTAAATGTCAATCACCAATTTTAATTCCTTCAATTCATTAACCTTTCAAATAATGATTATAAATTTCTTTTTCTTTTTTTTTTTTTTTTTTGAGATAGAGTCTTGCTCTGTCACCTAGGCTGGAGTGCCGTGGCGCGATCTCGCCTCACGACAAGCTCCGCCTCCCGGGTTCAAGCAATTCTCTTCCCTCAGCCTCCTGAGTAGCTGGGATTACAGGCGCCAGCCATTATGCCCAGCTAATTTTTGTATTTTTAGTAGAGATGGGGTTTCACCATGTTTTCCAGGATGGTCTCAACCCTTGACATCGTGATCCGCCCGCTTCGGCCTCTCAAAGTGTTGGGATTACAGGCGTGAGCCACTGTGCCTGACCATGATTATAAATTTCTACAAATGATCCATTTGATGATGTTAAACTTCATAAACACTAGACAAAGCCTCTGCGCATGCTGTGATTGCAGGCGCACACTCATCGATTCCGTCGTTCGGTTAACAAATGTTGTAGACCCCTGAGTGCTAAGCACTGCCCTCTGTGCTGAGAGAAGCGAAAAATAGACTGAGTTCTTGCTTTCAGAGAGTGTGCATTATAGCGGGAGAAGACAATAAGCAAAAATATAAATGAAATTATGTCATGTATGGATAAGACTAAGAAAAATATAGCTACATTTTTGCTAATACTTTCAGGCATTCATGGTATGACCTTTAACTACCCTATGAGATGATGACTGGGATTTTCATTCCCATTTTATAGATGAGGACACTGAGGCAAAGATATGTTAAAGAGTTTGCACAGGGACACACGTGTAAATAGCAGAGCCGGGGAGTGACCCCCAAGACCCATTTCTGGGTCATCATCCGGTGCTGTCTGTCCTTCAAACATTTGGAAAGAACCAGTGCAATGTGGTTACGACATTTCTTCATTTATTCTTTATTTTTGTACATTCCTTGGGTTATTGCTCTATGTTGGTGTTGCCTAGGGTTGAGTGATGTTATTTTGATAACTTCCTAGTGTAGTAATGGTGAAATTATTAAACCAGAAAAGGAAAAAGCAGTGCCTTTTCGGACCAGCTGAGTGACACGGTCTGCTGTTTGATGCATGGTTTATTGATTATTGATATGAGATTTGATTAATTCTCTCAAGATAATTTAAAAATAAACACTTTGTATTGAGTTTTCTTTTTGTAGTTGAACTTCTTTTGTTAAGTCAATAGACTTCTAATGTGCACATATTTATCTAAGTTTTAGGTTTCTGCATGTATGTACCTCAGGGAAAAGACAAATGGAGAAAGGAAAAACTCACTTGTCGACCTGGCCTGAGACTTGCCGTGTGTCATTTTGTCAGCGTGTGTGGCCCTAGGGTGTTGGCATTGTGAAAACCTGGGGACTCCACCCAGGAAGGGCCGTGTGTGCTGTGAAATCCTCTCAGCTTATGGTGGTTTGAGTGAATATGGCTTGCTCTTCTCACTGAACAAGAAATCTGGTTGTGTGCTGTGGTTTCCTCCCAGTATCTTTCTGTCCTCCCACGGCACCATCCTTGGCTTGTGGGTTTTATCCTCATGTTCATTGAGGATATTTGCAAAGTGGTGGCTGTATTTCAAGACAACGTATCTTCTTTTTATGAAGGAAAGAAAGGAAACGGGGTACCACCCCCGAAGCAGTGCCGTGGATCCATCTCCAGGAAGGAAAAAGCCTCCACGGTGTTCCTTCATTTCCATCCCACCCACTGGAACGGGACTGAAGTTCGCCCTCAGAAAGGCTGAGGGAGCCAGTTCTTGTTGAGTTGTTTGAAGTTCGCCCTCGGAAAGGCTGAGGGAGCCAGTTCTTCTCGAGCTGTTTGAAGTTCGCCCTCGGAAAGGCTGAGGGAGCCAGTTCTTGGTGAGCTGTTTGAAGTTGACCCTCAGAAAGGCTGAGGGAGCCAGTTCTTCATGAGCTGTTTGAAGTTCGCCCTCAGAAAGGCTGAGGGAGCCAGTTCTTGGTGAGCTGTTTGAAGTTCACCCTCAGAAAGGCTGAGGGAGCCAGTTCTTCGTGAGCTGTTTGAAGTTCATCCTCCGAAAGCCTGAGGGAGGCAGTTCTTGGTGAGTTGTTTGACAACCTTTTGCCACCCCCTGAGTTAGGGGAGTTTAGGGGTTCCTTTCCCTGAGAGCAACACACTCTGCCCTCTGCTGAACCGTGGGAGCAGGCCGGGCTCTGTCATGAGGCTGGGAGGGTTTGGTGGGGGCGGGGTGAGTGTGGGGTGGCCCCACTTACATTTTGTCACTGCCAGCTGTGCCGCGCAGAGGCCTTGCCTGGGATTTGTTTCTGTCCATGTCCATGGTTTCAGGCATCTGCTGCAGGGTTTACAACTTAGATAAGGGTGGTTGCCATATGAGGTTCTGCATGAGGTCCACCTTAGCTGCTTAGACATTTAAATTCTTAGATATGGTGTCCTTCACACTTTCATTCACTGCTTCAGAAAGGTGTGTACACCCGCCAAGGCTCACAAATCAGGAACCACATGCGTGCTCCTTAAGGCGGCCTGCCAGCCTACTCAGCAGTCGGTCACCAAAAAAATCTGTTTTAATACCTAAAATCACCATGGGCAATTGGATTTGACACTGTTCTATACATAGATTTTATGAGGATTGAATTGCTCTGAGTGTGGTTCAGTAGTGAGGATGCTGAGCTCCTGCTCACCCTCCCTCCAATGAGGTTCTTCCTCAGGACCCTGCTGCCCCTGGCCCAGAAATCATCCATGACTCCATTGCTTACAGAAGAGCCAATGTGCAGGCTGGGCTTTCCAGCTCACCTCTGCATCCTGGGTCCCGCAGCCGTGTTCGTCTCCTCCCTGCTCCGATGCGTGGCACACGATGCCCACCCCAAGTCTCCACCCTCACCTGGAAGCTTGGCCTCCCCCGCATGTCACAGCAGGGTCAGGATGCTCAACTGGTGCCCGACCCTGAGGCTTCTCACCATGCTCCTTGGTAATAGTGGACGTGCACTGTCATTGGGGTGCAAGGTATGGAGAGCTCCTTGGTAGTAGTGGACGCACGCTGTCTTTCGGGTGCGTGGTACGGAGAGCTGGATGCACATCTGCATCATGACATGTCATGCTTTCGGAAATCAAAAGTGGCTTGCAGAGTCCCCTAAGCCGCTTTTATTCCCCCTCACAGAGGCTTGTTCTCGGTGATCACCCTGTTCATACTTAACGCAATGAAGAAGAATGAAGTACGCCTCTATGATTGGATGGAATTTACATGTGGTATTTCCAGCACGGCAAAACCTTCGAAACCCAAGTCAGACTGCATATAACACACAGAGAATGGATGATGAAAACCACGTGAAAAAGGACATGAAAGTTAGAGGGTTCCATCTGCATAGGATTTCCTGACACTGATATTTTGTCATAGGAAAATAACTTCTATTTTCATTGGATCTTCATAAAAAGTATGAAATAGACAAGGGATGCATGATCATTCACGTTTCATAGGGCAGCAGATAAACAGAGGAATCCTGAGTTGCCCAGTTTTACTCGGCTCACAAGGGCTGGTGAAGAGTCATATACTTATACACTTAGATTTTTCCCTCAAAATCCGCTTCTTCCTACTATAGCATATCATCTCATTAGGTACAAATAAAATTCATTCACAACCGCAATTTAATTCCACTTAAACGGTAATAAATAATTTGATAAATAATAATGTTTCTGTAAGACTTTGGATAGGCCTGGGCCCTGTAGCTGATTTGATGTGTATATTCGGGAGACAGATGGGACAATTAGAAAATACTCAGAAAATTGCACAGAAAGGAAAGGGTGTTTTGTCTCAGAAAGAAAGGCAAGACGAACGAGAACCCTTCAGTCGTTCTTATGTGGAACATTCATTGTTCAGTGCCAGGAAGTATCCTCAGCTGAAGGGTGGGCTCTTACACAGAGGCCACCTGCACTAGAGTGGGAATGTCAGGTTGGACACGAGGCTCACCGTTACTCATAAAGATATTGACACGAGGCTCACCGTTACTCATAAAGATATTGACACACACAGAACGACTATTTCTATAACCAAATAGATATACTACACTTGGTGGGGAAGGAAAGGGAACATAAAACCCAGGTCCCAAAGCTCCCCGTTCAGGTCTCTGTGGCACAGCGGCTGTGGCGGGGTTTTGTCTGGATCCTATCATTGTCTAAAGTCACAGCCTGGACACCTGTGAACATGGGAAAAATCACCCTTTTCATACCAGAATCACAGAGACTTTTGAGCTTTGTGTGATAGGATCACCATGACATGGGCCTCCACCTGTATTTTATTGTTCTCTAGAATTTTCACCTGTTGTTGGTGTCTTACTGCCATGCACATGCCTTCATTATGCCAGATCTGTGATTGATTTCTTTCTGTGTTTAATTTATTTCACCTGTTCTGCTGAATGTGCTGTGAAGCCTTTCTCCCCTAATACTTATATTTCTCCTCTGCTTCCCTCCCTTCCCATGTAAATATTGACTTAGATGTCTTTATGTTAAAGTAAGGTCCTGCCCTTCACACACTCTAAAAAAACCCACGATGAATGTCCCCAGTGTTCCTCAGAAAGCAGAGACTGGAGCAGCTGGGATGCCTCTTCCCAGAACTGGAATCCACAGCACTGCCTCTCTGGCATCCACTCCTCACACCGCCGGGCCTTTGCCTTTGACATTCATCATGTCTGCTGTGCTGCCATATCTTCCTTTCTAGGCTGTGAAAAATGGCTTTTGAAATTGAAAATGTGATACAACTACTCAGGCCAATGTGGCTGCACTAATAAATAAGTCAGCTACGATCTGTTTTTTCTTCTGGAGGTCTGTGAATATTTGATAGAGTCCTTCTATTTTAGATGGTTGAACCTGGATCTGGCTAAATGTGTATAGAAATGGATTGTCAGAAACCTTTTGTCACCTTGGGGTGGGTGGATGTGGAATTCAGTTTGGAACTTTCAAGTCTAACTTTCCTTACCAGGCTTTCTATCACAAGCTGAAATCTGCTTTTTGTCTCAAGTTAGCTTTCCATAAGAATGAAGGGAGTCCCATTTTCCAATCCCAAGATCTAGACAGAAGTACAGCAGATTGAATGAAGAGTATTCCAGTGTTACTGCTTTATTGCTAATGAATCAATGAAAGACATGCTTTTAAAGCTATCAAAGTAAATAGAACTTGACAAGGATAATATAAAATGGACTTTGTAGCTAAATGAGAAATGTTGAAACCTCAAAAAGAATCGCAAGATACATCAGAAGCCCTGAGGTGCGTGTGCTGTGCACTGCAGGTTGAATTTAAATTCTGAGTAGGAAGAGCCTTCGTCCTGAGGAGCGGCTGGAAGCAGGAAGGGGAGTCAGCATGCTGCTGGGCCACTCTTACCTTTGCAGGTAAGAGCACCCACACACCAGGGTACCCGCACCCCGGGGCACCCTCATGCCAGAGCACCTGTACATCAGGACACCCACACACCAGGGCACCCACATGCCAGGGCACCCACATCAGAGCACCCACGTACCAGGACACACACCAGGGCACCCACATACCAGGGCACCCATGTACCAGGGCACCCACATCAGAGCACCTGTATACCAGAGCACCCCCAATTCTGGAGAGTTCTCCGTGAACCAGGGCCACGTGTGAGCAGCTACAGCCTTGCCTGTGTAACTGGAGTTATTTTCACACCTGTTTCCCTGGCAGCTTTTGTTTCCTTTCCATTCCAATGTTGTCAGGCTGATAGTGTTCTAGTGAATAAGAGAAAACTGTTACAGACTCACACAGTCTTTTAAATTAGGTAGCACTCACTAGCTCTGCTTCTCAGAAAGAAAACCCTAAAGCTTTCTTTAGGTGCTCTGGTGTGTGGGGGTGCAGCAAATAATCCAGTTGTTTTTGCTTTAGAAATTGCCTGAGATACAAATCCTTCTGGCCCCAAAGATGCTGTTGTGAGACCTGCTTTGCCATTGCTCCTCAAGTTCAGCCAGTACTATGGCAAGTGTCAGTGTCCACCACTGGGGACCTTCCTGGAAGATCAAAAGTACTTTTTAATTTAAATATACATAATATTTCAAAATGTCTAGTGTCCTTCCAGTTACTTCAAGAATTTAGACTTCCCTGTTATCAATGATAAATAATCTCTCAGGGCCACTTAGAGAGACTCTGTGAGAAGAATCGCATGTACTGAAGTTTAAGTCTTACAGTCCTTTGAGGAGGATGAGAAGAGTGTCCCTTGTGCAGGGACAGTCACTGAGGTTTGGGGAAGTCTAGAAATTTTAAAAGAGCAGGATTTTGGAAATGAATTCAGGTCAATGTTCAAACCCCATG
>NW_012103754.1:1564020-1566487 GCF_000951045.1 Mandrillus leucophaeus | reverse complement strand
CTTTTTTTCTTTCTCCTTGAAATGAAGACTTAACATCAAATTCAGCAAAACAGATGAAATCAATTAAAATATAAGGTGGCATCATGCAGGGCAGGCACGGCCTTCTGCCCCTGGGGAGCTGGAGCCCTCACAGAGTCCTGTGTGTGGCTCTGCTTTCTGAGGCTGAGCAGACGAGGTAGCTCAGTTCCTCAGGAATCAGACCCCTGGCAGAGCTGTGCCACCCCAGCCTCCAGGGTGAACAGCAGCAGCTCCGTGCCTCCCTGAAACGACGAGCTCCCCAGAGTTCAAGCTGCAGAGGTTCCTGCCTCCCCAGGGCATAGAGTCCCCACTGCACTGCTCCACACCTTGTGGGTCCCAGGCTGCACTGGCGTCTTGCCATTCCTGGGTCCTTGCTGCTGCTGCACTGGCCTCATAGGGCCTGGGCCACTGCCTTGTCCCACCATCCCCGAGCTACCACTGTGTGGCACCTCATCTCCTGGCTCTAGTTGCTGCTGTGCCCTGTTGGTTTTGGGTCCAGGATTGCAGCTGTGCCCTGTGTCCCAAGAGCTGAGCTTCTGGAGAACCTCTTATCTCCCAGGGCCATGACAGTGCTGTGTCCAGCTCCCCCGGGTCAGAACTAGAGCTAACACCTGGCCCCCCAGGTCTGAGCTGCCAGAGTCTGCCTCAGAACAACAGATCCCAGTTTCGTGGACAATCTGAAGCCACCTGAGCCCCAGAGAGTGAATCTGCACCTTGAGCAACGGGTGCCACAATGGCTTCACATCACCCAGAGCCCAGGGCCCTGGCTCCACAGCTGCCCTGTGCACCTGTGCCCTGGATCTCAGTGCCACTGCAGCTGCCTGTGGGCTGTGTCAGACCCTGTGCTAAGAAAGATTCCCTCAGCTGAGACTCCCCTCTACAGAGAAGACAAAAGCAGTAGGATATGTAAAGCCATTGCCACCAGGGACCCTCGACTTATGCTGCCATCATCATTGTCCTGAATTCCTGCAGCCTATACCACTTAGACACACAGTCATTACTGACATTCATTACTACAACTGAAGAACCTGCACAGAGACTATACCCCTGCACCCTGCCCAGCTGACACCCTCAGGCCCATCTATATGTGAAAATCTTCCCCTACAAAAGGCACTACTTAAAGATTAGAAGAGATAAGAATCAGGTAGCATAAAAAGGAACCAGACGGAAATCTCAAAGCTGAATAACTCAATGAAATAATAATAAAAAAAAACAGTAGAGGACTTCAATAGCAGACCTAGATTAAGCAGCAGAAAAAAAAAATCTGTGAACTTGAAGATAGGTCTTTTGGAATGACTCATTCGGAGAGTTGAATAGAAAACAGAATAAAAATAGTGAAGAAAGCCTACGGCACTCACAGGAAGCAATCAGATGAAAAAAGTTCTGCATTATGGGACTCAGAAGGAGCAAAAACAGAAAAAAAGGACAGAAAGCTTATTTAATAAAATAATTATTGTAAACTTGGAAGTTTTCAGTCTTGGGAGAGATATGGTCATCCGATTTCTTGAAGCTCAAAGATCCCCAAACATATTCAACCCAAAGAGTTCTTCACCAAGGAACGTTTTAATCAAAGTGTCAAAAGTCAAAGGCAAAACAGGATAATTTTAAATGAAGCAAAAGTGTTAAGTCGCATGTAAGGGAACCTCCATTAGTTTGTCAATGGATTTCTTAGCAGAAAACTTGAAAGCCAGGAAAGAATAGTATGATACCTACAAGGAAAACAAACAAACACACAAAAACCGTTAGCCAAGAATTCTGTGCTCAGCAAAGCTGCCCTTCAGAAATGGAGAAAGTCAGTCTTTCCTAGATTAAAAAAAAAAAAAAAAAGGATTTTGTTATCAGTATACTTGCTGTATCTAAAATGCTTACGGGAGTACTTCAAGCAGCTAGAAAAGGGTAATCATTATCACAAATACACCTGAAGTTACCAAACTCACTGGTAGAAGTAAGTGCATAGTCAAATTCAGCATACTCCAGTGTCATCATGGTGGTGTGTAACCCATACATATCTCCAGTATGAAGGTAAAAAGTCAAAACAGTAAAATTAAGGCCACAATAACTTTTTAAGGTATTCACAATGTCAAAAGATGCAAATTGTGACATCAAAAACATAAACTGTGGAGAAGAAGTTAAAGGCTCGATTTTTTTGTATACAAAAAAAGTAAGTTGTCAGCAACTTAAAATTGTAGATTATAAAATATTTTACATAAGCTTCATAATATCCACAAAACAACAACAGCAACAAAATGATAGCAGATATACAAAGGGTAAAAATAAAGGAATCAAAGCTGAGCACGACAGAAAATTATCACATTATAAAGGCAGACAAGAGGGGAGGAAAGGAACAGAGGATCTACAAACAACAACAAAAAAAGAGAATGGCATTGCTCATTTCTTACGCGTCAATAATCACCTTGAATATTACAAACAAGAAAATAAGAGAATGGCA